>NC_090928.1:670962578-671270518 GCF_040938575.1 Ambystoma mexicanum
TGCGTCCGTCACTATGGTCACGCGAAATTCCAGTTCCTGCAGGGGTACCCCCCTGGATAGGTTCTGAAAGCTCTGCCACCATCGAAGATCTTGTAGGAGCTTGTTGTCGTCGACAACCAGTTTGTCCGACCAGAGTCCTTGGGTCTGGGTCCACCGGTCCGCCAGGAACTCTTGAATTGGCCTCATGAAAAGGCAGCAGTTGTTCACCAGAGGAATGCACGACGCCATAGCGCCCAGTATCGACATATATCTCCTCACCGATACTCTGGTATTGATCCTCCACTGACTTGCTAGCTGATTGAGTCTGTGGATTCTGTCGACGGATGGCCTCACCAACCCTGACTGGGTTTCGAACAGCGCACCTAAGAACACTAAGCTTCTCGACGGAGTCAACAAAGACTTCTCGAAGTTTACTGCAAATCCCAGCCGTCGTAAAAGATGCATGGTGGCTTGTAAACTTGTTTGAGTTGCCATCGGGGAGGATCCCCTCACCAACCAGTCGTCGAGATATGGGTACACGTGATGGCCTTGCTTTCTCAACCATGCTGCAACTGGAGCTAAACATTTCGTGAACGACCTGGGGGAGGATTTTAGTCCAAAAGGAAGCACTGTGAACTGGTAGTGAGTCTGTCCTACCACAAACCTTAGGAACTTTCTGTGTCGTCGACGCATTGGTATGTGAAAGTACGCGTCTTGAAGGTCCAGCTACGCCAGAAAATCCCCTTCTTGGACAGACCGGATCACTTCCTGGAGTGTGAGCATCTTGAATTTTAGGCTTTTCAACGCTTTGTTGAGGTCGCGAAGGTCGAGAAGTCGAGAATGGGACGCCATTTTCCGTTTGGCTTTTTCACTACGAAGTATCGGGAATAAACACCTTGACCCCTCTGCGATGCAGGAACCGATTCTATAGCCCCTTTTTGTAGCATAAGCCCCACCTCCTGTTGCAACATGCCCAGGTGGGGTTGAGCCAAAAACGCTGGTGGAACACGCGGAGGGTTGATTTTGAATTGCAGCGAATGTCCAAACCTTGCAGTGTCCAGCACCCACCGATCCATGGTTATTTGCTCCCATTCGTCGACACAATGCGATACCCTGCCTCCCAGGACGTTCTGACGCCCGTCATTGCTGGTCTTTGGCCTGCTATCTTTCGACGACGACACGTAGCCCTGGAGATCTGGTAGCCTCGGCGTCGTTTCGCGGCTTGAGAAGCCCGTCTATAGCCCTGCGAGGAGTACGCAGGCCTATTGAAAGATCTGTCCCTTGATGTTGAGAATCGAGAGTTCCCTGATGCTCCCCTAAAAGGGCGAAAAGAACGAAAATTCCTTCCACTCTGGAGGACACCCAAAGAATGCGCCGTGTCAGAGTCCTCCTTCATGCCCTTTAAGGCCTCATCCACCTTTGCGTCAAACAGAAGGTCTCCCTCAAAGGGCATATCCAGCACCTTGTATTGTCTAAAGTTGGTGCATTTAAGCCATGCTTGTCTCCGTAGAACCACCCCGTTGTTGACTTGCTTAAATCCTGATTCTGCGAGGTCCACAGCGATATTTATAGAATGATTTGAGGCCTCTTCACCCTCTCGGACGAGTAACATCGCCGCTTTCCTGTGTTCTTCTGGGAGATGTTCTAGTAAGGGTGCCAACCAGTGCCACATCTCTCTATCATACCTGGCCATTATAGCCAGAGAGTTGGCCGCCTTCACCGTCGTTGCACCCACCGACAACACCTTCTTGCCAAAGGCATCTTGTCTCCTGGCCTCGTTGTCCGGAGGAGTCATGCATTTGTGCTGGGACCTTGCTTTTCTCGCCACAGCCGCTGACTCTGGGGCTGGTTGGGAGGATAGACATTTGGGGGTGGATTCTGGAGCGTTACATTTCTTCTCTAGCCTACCTTTTATTGCGGGCTCCGAGAAAGGATGACGCATCGTCTGTAAACCCTCCTGCCACACATGATCCAGGATGGGTACTGAGAACACCGACCTCCTTCTCTTTCCCATGTGGTCGAATAGAAAACAGTCATTTTTCTCTTCCTCTTGAGCCAATCCGAATTCGGTACACGCTTTGCTCATCATGGCATGGAAAGACCCAATGTTGTCCGGGGGAGACAGCTGAGCTGGGCTCCTTGGGGCTTCAAATTCTGCCTCTGACTCCAAGATTGGATCCCTAGAGGGGGATAACGAAATATCCAATAAGGACCTTCTGTCTGAGTCTGAGTCCAGCAGCTCTCCTTCCTCCGGGCGTGCACCTGTGAGGTCCTCACGTGCCGGTACTGCCGTCGACACCGTCGGAGTTGTCCGACGGGAAGGGCCAGGTTCGTCGACCGTCGATATGGTCGAAGCTGCCACTTGAGGTAATTTCTCGTCCAATTTCTTTAACAAGGTCTGCAACGTGGATAGAACTTCCAGTGATAGAACAGACTGCGGGTTAGGAAGAGGGGTTGTAACTGGGATATTTGTCCCGCTGGAAAGAGTCCGCTTGCTAACCCCTTGTAACCCGAGCTCTGCAGGCCCAGCTATCCTCTCACACTCCTCGTCCACAGAGGATACAGACAAGGCCGCCTCCTGTTGCAGCAAGGATTCCAGTAAAACAGGGTTGAATACCTCCAGTCGCCAGGCCTCCTGCGGGATCTCCGTCGACAAGGCTAAAGTTGGGCCAGCCGTCGTCGTAGCCACCACCTGCGGCATAACAATAGACGAAACCAACTGCATCATTGGTAGTGAGGGAGTCGACAAACGCCCTCCCGTCGACGACGGTGGTATCTGTGCAGCTCCCTGAGGCGTTCTCGCCTTTTTTGAACTTGACCTGTGTTTCTCAGACTCTCGACTCGAGGATGATCTATGGTGATCACCTGAGGAGGATCTCGACTTTTTTGACAATGATGATGAGGTTTTCTTCAGTGAAGATTCCCTTGCGGAATGGTTTCCCGAAGACCGCTTCTCCGCAGGGCATGGTTTCTTCACCGGGGGTTCAGCTGATGCCGAACGGCGGGGGGCCCCAGAGGATTTTGATGCCGAGGCCACGCTGCACGTGGAGCCTACCTCCGAAGGCGGGTACACACCCGCTCCATCGCTCAACCAGGCCACCAACCGCCGACTTCGGTCTTTACAAGTCTTTTGGGAGAAGCCCTTACATATGTCGCACTTGTCTGCCGAGTGGGGAGGGTGTAGACAATATATGCAGTCCATATGTCCACCCCCCTCATACACTTTCTTCAGCCCGCATGTAGCGCACGGGCGGAACAGAGCTTTTCCAGACATCAGGAAAAAACACAACAAACAACCTTGACAAAATAGTAGATGACGCGAGGTGATCCCACTACTTTGGAAGACGGTTGAAATCTGAAGGGAGCCGCGGGGGCGGGGCATTTATACTGCTACGTCCTATTGGGGCATGCGTGAGCAGCCCAAAAACGATGTGGATAGGACACAAAAGTGTCAAAGTTTTCCTATGGAAAACCGGCTTTATAAGTGTACCGAGGGTTCCCAGTCTCACGACGGGGAATATTCTAAGTATGTGAATCCATGAAAGATCCAATGCTGGAGAAATGAGAGTGTGTTGAGGCGGGCACCCAGGAATAGTGCATTCTGAGGTGGCACTACGCAGGACTTCTGATAGTTTATAAAGAATCCCTGAGAAGTCAGGGTCCGGATGGTCTCCTCAATGTGCTGGATTGCCAGCCCGAGAGCGGGATCTGAGGAGCCAATCGTCCAGGTAAGGATAGATGTAGATTCCTATGCAGCATAGATGCGCTGCCACCGGGGCCAAGCATTTGGTGAACACCTGTGTGGCTGATTTTGAGGTCGAAGGGCAGAGCCTTGAAATGGTAATGGCACCCCTGAACAACAAAATGCAGGAACTTGCTGTGTTTTCGATGAATGGGAATGTGGAAGTACGCATCCTCCAAGTCGAGGGTCACTTGGAGGTGAAGGAAATCTCCTTCCTCCAGTTGGTCGAGTACATGCTGCAAAGTGACCATCCAGAACTTTTGGGATTTGGGGAATTTGTTAAATCACCGCAAGTCTAGAATAGGTCTCCACCATCCTGACTTCTTCCTTACCAGAAAGTATCTGGAGTACACTCAGAAGCCCTGGAGGTGCCGAGAGACTGGTTCTATCAATCATTTGCTTAGCATGGCTTGAACCTCCTTTAGCAGCTGTGTCATGTGCAGTTCGAACAGGAGAAATGGGAGGGCATTGGTCCTGGATTTCAACAGAGTGTCCCTGTTCAAAGACATCGAGCACCCATTTGTCTGTGAAGATCTTCTGCCACTGATCGACAAATTGTGATAATTGGCCTCCCACTGGGGTGCTAAAGTGGGTGCACGGCTCCCGGGTCGGTTCAGGCCTGCTTTGGCATCTGCGGCCTGGCTGCGGGGCGGCGACGATGCTGGCTGCCACTGCTGTAGGCCTGGGAGCGTCCCCTCTAAGCCTCCTGGTTGGTAGAAGGGAGGACTGTTGATGGGGGTAGCAAAGCCTTTGGATGACCTTGAGAAACTCCCTTTAGAGGAACGAAAAGGACGGCCTCCTCTGCTGAAGATTGCCAAAAGTATATACCGTCTCGGTGTCCGTCTTTATGTCTTGCAGAGTCTCATCGACTGCCTTCCCAAAGAGGTTGTCGCTATCGAACGGCATAGCGACTACCTTTGTCTGCACATCCGTGCGGAAGTAGGTGGCCTTAAGCCAACCCTGGCGGCAGAGGGCCATACCATTGCCCATCTGGCGAAAGCCACAATCAGCGATGTCGAGGGCCACTGTGATTGGGTGGTCTGAGGCCACCTCTCCTTTGAACAGCGCCAAGGCTTCAGCTTTCCTATCATCAGGGAGGAAGTCAAGGATGGGCCCCAACTTGTACACAACTCCCTGTCATATCGTGAGAGAATGGCAACGGCGTTGGCGGCCTTGATTGTCGGTGAGGCTGTTGCGATGATGTACTTCCATGTTGCATCCAGCTTTTTACCCTCTTGGTCCGGAGGCACCATAGACGAGGAAGACGGATTGGAGGATCTCTTCCTAGCGGCAGACGAGGCCAGTGAGTCTGGCAAGGGCTGGGATCTGAGGCACTTAGGGGCAGAGTCTCGAACCCAGTACTTCTTTTCCAGTTGGTCCCTTTCCAAAGGAGTAGTATTAGGGGCCTTCATGAGCGACAGGCCATCCTCCCAAATGTCCAACAGGGAACTGAAACGACGGTCTTCCTGGAGGATTCCCGTTATTCGAAGAGGAAACCTTCCTTTTTCTTTTCCTTAGGCACAATGTTGAATAGTTTCACAGCCCTAGAGATCATGGAGTGGAAGGACCCAATCTCGTCTGGCAGAGAGGCCCCAGGAACATAATCATCAAAGTCATCAGTGCCATGTGTACCTGTCGTGTCAGTATCACTGCCAGTGTCTGCCTGAGCTACATCTTCCACCACATTGGGCAGTGCGGCCAGCAATGGCCGGCGAGGCAACAGGGGCCGGCTGAGGTTGCCTTGGCTGACGCCGAGGAGGCCTTGGAGCACTCCCTGCTGGCATAGTCAGAGGAGCAGAGGGTGTATGCAAGGTGGTTAAAATGTCCAAAGACATGTCCCTTGATGCAGGAGTAGTTGCTGGAGCCGGGCCCAAAGAGAAGGGCTTAAAGGCCGAGAAGGATGGTGAGATGATGTTCTCTGCTGCAGTATTGGCAGAATGTAGCCAGGTTCCCCTTGGCAACCTTCCTGGTCAGAGTAAAAACCTGCTGGCAGGTCCTCCTCTGAGCCAGTGTAGCGTTCTGGTGACCTTCTGGGGGATCCCAGAGGGTCCAAGGTGAAAAGTGGTGTGGCCTTTTGGGTCTAGGCATACATTATTAATCTGGAGGCATGTCCTTCACCAAATCTGAGCCCTTAGGAAAAGAAGCTATGACTGGAGCCTGCAGAGCAGGAGAAGGCGCCATCGACGGGACCGCCAACGGAGGTCTAGGCGGTAAGAATACCCTGGCCGTGGTAACCAACATAGTGGCAATAGTGACGGTCATAGATGAGCCCTTCAGTGCGATTGAAGCTGCCGTTGAAAGACCAGCCGCTGCAGACAAGGTCAAGGACGAGGTGCTCGTCGACAGTGTTTTTGTCGACGGTCCTGATGGATGAGGTAATCGACAAGGCTTGTGACGAGGATGGAGTCGATGATGGTGGAGTAGGTGACCGGTCCTTGGTGACTTGCCCTTTGACAAGGCCATGTGTTGGGCCGATGGCATTAACGACTTCCTCATGGATGGAACCAGACCCCTGCCGGTAAACTAACCATCAACGGAGCAGGTGATGGCGATCGTCTCCTCTCCGAACTGGGTCCCGCAGCCACAGCATCAGCCGACGAAGCGTTGGAGCATGTGCCGATTTTGCCTTCTTTTGGATCTTCACCAGGGAAGCATCTTCAAAGGAACTTATTTTTGTCAGAGGAAGCGCACTCTTTGGACCTGCTGGCCCTGGAAGAGGTACAACCACGCCCGGAGGCCGCATCAGAGGAACTTCCCTTTCTCAAGCCATGCCACTAACCTCCGATGACAGTCCTTCCGTGTCTTGGAGGAGAAGGCCTGACAAATTGAACATCCATCAACATCGTGGTTGGGATGTAGGCAGTAAAGGCACCTGGTGTGCCGATCTTCGATGAAGATGTTCTTCAGGCCACAGTTCTCACAGGCCTTGAAGAGACTTTTCTTTGGGGCGTCCGCCATGGTGTTGAAGCAAAGGCTCACTGTATCCCCAAATATCTGCCCATATATAAAGCTCTGGCAATTGCCTGAGCTCTATATATTTCAAAGGCAGGAGCTACGTTTCTATCCCTATGCTTTCTTGAAAATCCAATTATTGCTGAACTATTTTTCTGTAAAATTAGGTTAGCGTTGTCTACGTACTGATCCCACTTATTCTTTTGACTAATTCTAATCCGCAAGTAATCAAATCTATTAACTTCTACCTCTGAATCCCCTATGAAGGTCTTCATCATCATCTATGGGTCATACTTTTTCCAAACCGCAGGATTTTTGTTTTGGCAGTGTTTATCAAGCCCCATTGGTGTTCTTGAAATTAAGATCACATCATCCGCAAACATTAAAATACTTAACTATTCACCTCCCAAACCTGGTACATCACAATTAGAAATGGGCAGTATATTGAATACACCATCAAAGAATGGAGAGAAAAGAGTAGGGGCTAAAATACATCGCTGACTTACCCCACTTTTACCAAAAGGATCTTGCAAGCGTGCCCCTGACTCCCCACCTAACCACACCAATTGAGTCTGTGTATAGATCCATAATGGCTTTCAGCAAAGCGAGTGGCATCTTTTTCTACCACCTGTGGTAAATGGCACAACACAATACTATAGGAATGTATCCAGAGGACAAATGTACTAGGCAGAACTGAGGGAAAGTGGTTAGGAAAGGGTCATAGCACATCATCAGACTCCTCCTTCCACCACAGAAGAGAGCTCAGTTGAGATCCTTTGGGCTTCCAAGGTGTGCCCAGCATGGTTAAAAATGGCCAATGTAGTGAACATTAACTGTGAGAGAAGCGCAAAGCAGTAAAGGAATTTAAAGCTGGTGTGGGTGTTTGGGTGAGAAAAAGACTCCCAGATGTGCTTAAGCCAGTGGTGGGCAGAGTTTGGAACTAAATTAGGGTGCTACCAGGAAAGAGGTTCCAGAAAGGGAGGATGCAGTCCCATCTTGTTAATCCCAAGGAAGGAGTTGTGCGCAGGTGCCTTTCCACTTCATATGGAAGGGAAATGTGCAATTACAAGTTAAGTCCACTCCAAGTCCCAGGACTGTGCCTCGTCCTTCGGTCCCAGGACATGTCTCGAGAACCCCACCCTCCCATTGTGTCAAATTGCCATAAGCAAGCCAAGTGAGTATATATAGTTCTGTTAGAGTGTCTATGGTTTTACATGAAGTTGTGGGAGTATATAGGCATGAGTTTCAGAAAAGTAAGATGTATGGCATATGAGCGCATTACATATTCAGGTGAGGTCATAGATAGATTTCTGGCTGTGATCCAGAAGGTGGCTATCTCATTAGTTTATTAGTTGGGAGCCATTATAATGTGTACTAACAAGTTACCTGTGGGACCCTAGTGGAGAGAATCAATAAAAGAAGTCTGACAGCTATCAGGTGGTGTCCATTAATTCATCAATCTGTGGGTCATAGAACCGACACGTATTATTGATCCAAAAATATCTAGTGAGGCTTTTTACCAAATTGTTGGGAACAACAGAAAATGCACTGTACTGACCACTACACTGTTCTAGCTGGTGACTGCAAACACTGTATAAACAGACAGCTGAACTATGATAATTTGCCTTTTACCAAGAAGGACCAACTTGAAAGACAGAAATTCAAACATTAGGAGTTTGCTAGGGGATCATAGTTTTGAAATGCCACATTGACTCTCATATGTAAAATTTGGTAGATTTTGTAACAAAAACAAGAATGACAACAAACGGCTATATTTAAAGCAAAAGGACTGTGTTTAAATGTCCTCCATATAAAGGGAGACACTGGCACTCATTAATGCTAGCATAACATGTAACCTTGTATATCTCTGTTCGTAAGCACATTCACCTCCATTCATTATCACTTACAGCTCCTGTCTAAGCCTTCTTATTTTTGCCTTGGCATCAGCCAGTTCCACTGACAGGTGTTGCCTGCTTTCTGTGCGTCTCATGCCTGGAGATCCAGAAGGAGACTGTGCTGCTGAAGTATGAGCAGGAAAATGAAGGCAGTCCCGTTCTTCTGAAAGTTCTACAATTGTCTGAGAAGAGAAAAATAATCATAGATTGACTTTGTCAGGAATCTCCTTTTCAATGGCAGTGCTTAACCCTTGGTATTGTACGTGCAACAACAATGAATGAGACATCTGTTGAGAAGCTTCTCAAATCCAAACACTGAACCATCATCATTGCTACAGATCTGTGCTGAAACAGCCTACGTCACATAATGTTTTGATAACTGTTCTCCTAATACATGATCCTCCATTACTCATACTGTGTGGGATGTCTACATCCCTGTCGAGGGGACAGCAAAGCCCTTTACCTGAGCACATTGTAAAAACGGTATGCCAGCATGCAAGCTTCAATTCATCTCGTACTAGCGGTCACTTTCCTTACCTTTGCCTAAGCGCTCCATAAGTAGTTGTTACAACTTTTGGAGAGTTGGAACAATCATAGGCCATAGGAAAAGGGAACCATAGACTAAGGGAACATTAGTTAACATACCATTTGGAAGAATATCAACCATTTTAATTACAGAGTAGTGGAGTGTAATATAAATAGATTAACCACATGCCTTCCAAAAAGCTGATTGACCAAGCATCTGCTCGAGAACTAGTATCTAGGAGAAAATTACTTAAAGAACACCCGTGGCTAAGCCAGATTTCTTTAAGGAGAGTCCATCCATAGCTGAGCCAAGGGTCAGATGTGGCTTTAAGAGCCACAAAATTCAACAAACATTAAATCAATGCTGTATAAGTCATGCAACAGTTAATTTGCAAATCACACTGCAAGTTTTATGGTGCTGCGGCACTAGTGAAATATGAACTGAAAAACTGCACAAGTGGGCTGGGAATTAGCAAAGATGTGAAGCTTGGTCTCTGTGAAATAAAACTTCACTTGTGGTATATAGTGGTGCAACCACAGAAGTCAGAAAGTGGAGCCAGCTTATCCGATAGCCCTTATTTTAAGGGTTCTGAAGCAGACAACCTCATTTCCATCAAGTGAGTCTAATTTAGAGGATCCAAGAGCAATGTACTGCTTAGAACCCAAGGGATTAGCATTTGGAGAGTTCAGAGCCAGCATATTCCATATATGGATGCCACTTAATCTTTATTTAGAGAGTCCTGGTCCAGTCTATTCCAAAGCCTTCAAGTGAGTCATTTTGAGGGTCTTGAGACAACTTACATTACCCATAAAGTAAACCTAAATT
This sequence comes from Ambystoma mexicanum, assembly GCF_040938575.1. NCBI lineage: Eukaryota > Metazoa > Chordata > Amphibia > Caudata > Ambystomatidae > Ambystoma > Ambystoma mexicanum. The sequence goes on from NC_090928.1 coordinate 670,972,498, forward strand.
AGAAAGTCCAGAAGCAGCATACAGAGTAACTACCATGTGACGCCCCATTTGTGGGGTCCTATGGCAGCCGCCCTCACAGCCCTGAACTGACCCTCCTTCAGGGGATCTGTCAGCATTTTTCACTATGTTCAACCATTTCCCTTTTTAAATTTGCAAAAAATCTCTGTAGCTCTATGTTTTTCAATGAACACATCAAGCAAAATCCACATCTAATTGTCGAAGAACTCTCATTACAATATTGAAAGGATAAGATTTAATCTGCATACGTAATAGTTGTTTTAACTGTCTCATTGGTCTGTTGTTGCAACGGCAGGCTTACAGAGACATGATAGCCATGAAACATTGGGCTTACGTTTTCTTTTCTTTTTTTTTGTTTTTTTTTGTTTTGATCAAATTAGATCTTTACAAAATAATGGCCTTACGTTTTCTGCCCCACAAATAATTATGTGTTGGTTTTAGGACAAGCAATACAAAAATAGGTCTTTGGTGTCACACTCGGAGGAGTTTTGAGCATGGCCTAAGATGCAAAATGATACAAATTGAATTTCACTACATTAGTCAGGTGAGGGCCATGGCTTTCAAACCGCAAGAGCATTATGCAAGTCAAAATACAATTCAGACTGTGGCGTGCACTAGAAAAGTATTCACTATAACTTGGCTTATCAATTGTGGGTGGAGGTGGGTGTTCTCAGTAATGGGATGTAAGATGTGTGGACTAGCTCTCAAGATACCCGTGTGTGAAAGGTTTACCCACATTGGGCTCATTACGAGTTTTGGCACTATTCTGATGGTAAAAGTGAAAGGTGGCAGTAACGGATTTACTGCCACTTTTTTTCCTGCACCGCCAATCTAGTAATGAGGCCCATTGTCTTGCAAAACTCAAAAATCAGTCAGACTGTTTTGGATAATCAATTTCGAATCACCACCTAGAGACAACATATTTTGTAAAAAAAATGTGTGCAGTTCTACGCTCACGCAGTAATATATATGCGGTAAACTAAAGTCAACTTCACCATTCATCAACGAGGCATTTTAGTATAGTCCACATTGTCCCTTCAACACCAACATGCTCTGTTTATTTTAACATGTACGGACCATAACGAACAATGATGTAAAGCGATTTGGCCAGTATCAGGATCGCACAGTTTGGCATAGCCACAATATGAGCCCAAGTCTTCCTGTACAACAGACGACTGAGGTCTCTGTTTCCACATCACATGCAAAGCTTTATGCACAGTTCTCTTTCAAGAGCATATTTAGTTGTCTTTGCTCAATAAAGCTTACGTGATGCAAAGTGCACAACGTACATGAAAAATCAACCTCACATTATATAATTAACCTGTATAGAAATGTATGACTCAAACTAGCATGATTCAATCTCCAGAGGAGCCGCAGCATGATAGCGAAATTATAAGTTACTCACCATAGTGACTAACGTACTCTTACTCCTTAGTCCCCTTTGATTGATTGATTGATATTTTATTTCTATCGCGCTCGTACACAAGTGTTTCAGAGCGCGACATACTGCATGGGCGCCCCTTCCAAGGGACGGGAGATGGAAACCTTTTTCACCAGAAAAAACCTTCTTCCCCTGTAAATTTAGAGGCGTGCGGGGGTGCGGTCATGGGAGCATGAGCTGCCCTGACTCCGCCCTCTGGCTCCACACCTCAGTCCCCATAGACGCATTGACAATAGAATGACATTGCACACCAGTTTTATTAGGGGGGAGGATGGTGGGACGTATGGAGGGAAGGGGACTAGTCACTACGGTGAGTAACTTATAATTACGTCCCGTACCCTTTCCTCCATACTGCATGGGCATTTACAACTGAATGTAGCCCCAGGGTCGAGAGGAGACCCTCCTTAAGCAAACAGGTTCCTTAGAACCGCCTGTCCGAAAGCCGCATCTGACATGGGACATGCCGCTGGAATGCGATGGCCGTTGCCTGGGCCCTGACTGTGTGGGCGTATATGTTGGGCGGGAGTGGCTTATGCTGACCCTCATATACTTATTTGATGGCCGAGACCATCCACCGTGCTATGGAGGCCTGATAACCTGGTCTTGAATCTCCAAAGGTGACAAATAGGGCGTCTGAATTGCAGAAGCCCTTGGTCCTGTCCAAGTAGAATTTCAGGACATGCCTGACATCAATGCAGTGCAGAACTCTGTGCCTCGTCCTTCGGTTCAGCAAAAAAAGTAGACAGCATTATTTTCTCGTTTAGATGGAAAGCAGACGGCACCTTATGCAGGAATGCTGGGTGTGTCCACAGGACTACTTCATCCTGTTCCTGTAAGCCCTGTTGGCTGCGAGGTAAGTACGGCAAGTGTCCACCTGCACACCGGAGTGTGCGAGGTACGCTGAGAAGGAGAGCATGTCGTCCAACGTACATGCAAGGGGTCAATATTTTTAGAGTCTGCCCAATGGCAGAACCTGGTCTACTTGCCCTTATACTGGGCCCTGGTAGCCTTGCTCCTTGCGCCCTGTATGATCTCTAGATTAGCCTGGGAGAGGTTGAGGTGCCTTAGCGTTACCTGTTCATGAACCACGCTGTGAGGGCTTGTTTCTGTGGCGCGGGGTGGATGACCCTGCCCCCCTGCTGTGCCAGAAGATGTGCTGGGCCCGTCGGAAGATGAATCGGTGGTATCTCGGAGAGGCTGAGCAGCTCCGAGAACCATGGCCTGGCTGGCCAACATGGAGCTATTAGAATGATGTTGAGCTGACGAGACTCGTTGATCTTGCATATCACTCTGTGAATCAGTGGTGTGGGTGGGAAGGCGTATGCTGTTATGCCGTTCCACTGAATCTGAAATGCGTCACCCAGTGAGCCGGGGGCCTGTCCCTGCAAGGAGGAGAACTGTTGGCACTTTTTGTTGTGCCAGGTGGCAAAGAGGTCCACCTGTGGGTGTCCCCATCTGCTGAAGATCTCCTGCAGTGTGAGGTCATTTAGCAGCCACTGGCAATTGTCTGCTCCCAACCTGCTGAGCCTGTCCGCCTCCAGGTTGGATTCCCCCAGAAGGTGGACTGCCGTGAGGTAGATGTTGTTGTCCAGGGCCCACTCCTACATGCTGTTTGCCAGACGGCACAGTGGAGGGGATCTGGTGCCTCCCTGCTTGTAAACATAGTACATGCTGGTCGAGTTGTCTGTCTGGATGAGGACAACCTTGCCCCTGATAAGCGGAAGGAATGCTCTGAGCGCTAGCCAGATGGCGTTCAGCTCCAACTAATTAATGTGGTACTCCTGCCGGGCCTGGGTGCCGTGGACAGAGTGAGTGTCCAGGGTGGCCCCCCATCCATCGAGAGAGTCTGTGGTGATGATGACCTGAGTAGGTTGCAGTCCTTAGACCACCATGTGAGGTCCGGGTGGAGAGATGGATGTCAGAAGAAGAAGTATCCGCGCGTGCAATTAGATGGCCGAAGCCAAACCCAGGAGCGTTGGTGAATTTGGTATGTTCCCGTCGACGCGGAAAAGGGGCATGGGGCGTGGCGCCAGAGGGCAGAGTCAGGGCAGTGCATGCTCCCAGGGCCGCACCCCTGCGTGCATCTAAATTTAAAAGGGAATGTTTTTTCTGTTGAAAAAGGTTCCTGGAATGAACGCCCATGTATTTGTATGTGCAAGAGGGTAAGGCAATCTAGTAAACTCATGGATTGAAAACGCATTTGTATTGTTGCACAAGGTAAAATACTTTCTTTCTTAATATTAGTAGGGCTCAAATTACTTTAACAACCTTTGCCATTTAATTCTGACAAACTTTGTAAGGTTGACTTTATACAAATCAATAGAGACAATCAAATACATTGGAAAACAATGGAGTAATGGTGGTCTTACTGATAACTGAACCAGGATTCTTTTTTTCACTTTTTCCGAAAAGTGTTTGTTAGGGATTTTTTGTAATGTAATGTCGCATGCAGAGATGACTCACTGAAGAAGCTTCCTTTTAAGGTTGTTTATTCATGCAGCTTCAGCAGAGCATAGTACAGCAATAGTAAGTGTAGCAGAGCACAGATGAGAACCAATAAATGAGTGCAACCATCAGCCATCCATCTAGTTATATCTTTCTCTGGTCGACCCATCCAACTGCTGCTCATAGAACCCCAACACAGGTGACATACCCATGATTACATAAGCAGACCTGCTTCCCTTGGTCAGACTAGATGAAAGATGTAATATGATTCTATTCTGTTACCCAAGCAAATATTTTTTTGGGACCACCAGGACAAATTACGAATAGTTTAAATAAACAATTGTGAACTTTTTTGTAACGTTCTGTAGATACATTGTAGCTGCAATAGGCAAAGTATACATGCAATTTCTTTTACTTCACTCCAATAAATGCATTTACCTACTACTCCTGTCCACTAATTGTTTTAGAGTCAGAAGTAGCAGAGCTACATCTGATGCTGTTAGTAATACAAATACTTCTACTGCTGTTACTACTTCCACTACTAATATTGGTGATGGTCTATAGTAGTAGCTTTAATCCTGCTACTAACAACAGTAGCAGAATTACTACTAGCAGTAGTAGTAGCATCAGTACTACTACTACTCCTATTACAACTGCCAGTAAATGTAGTAGTACTACCACTAGTCTTAGCAGTACTACTACCATTAGGGTTACTATTACTACCAACAGTATTGCTACTACTGCTACCCAAAGTAGAAGAAGCTGCAGTATTCAGAGTGCTATCATTATTGTATGTAACAGTAGTGCTTCCAGTAGAAATACTATACTATGATTACTAGTTGCAGTTCAGCAGTATTAGTACTTCTATCATTATCACAAGTAGAATTAGTGCTACCAGTGGTAATACTATACTATGATTACTACTAATAGTAGTTATTGTAGTGGTAATGCTACTTGTACCATTGTTGGTAGTACTACTTCACTGCAGAAGATGTTGTGTTATTTTAGCTGCAGGTGGTAGTGCTCCTAGTACTGGAAGTAGTGTTAATACTGGTATCAGTAGTACGGATACTGGTAGCAGTAGAGCTACTGCTGGCAGTAGCCTTATTGCTGCTAATATTACACTAAAAGTAGTAATACTTGCAGCAGAAGAACAAGTTACTTAGCCTTGGTAACTTTCTTTCGACTGAATGTTCCTCCCACATATTCCTCATCTATGATATCTCCTATATCCAGCTTCAGCTGCTTCGGAAAATATTTTCGGAAGAGGGCGCTGTCCATCGATGCGGTCAACTCGTTGTCACTCGAGGGCATCTGTCTCGAGGATGACATCATCGAAGGTATATATGGAAAGCGCAGCACCCGTTGACTTCAGTTCTGTTTTTTGCGTGTTTTTCTTACAGTAGAACTACGAGTATTAATGCGGTTCAGACCACACAAGACTCTGAAGAAGTGTAAACGAGGATGTGGCCCTCCTGATGGCTGCGATCTTCTCCTCCGAGGGGAAGATCCTCTCGGAGCGCGTGTCCCAGATGAGGCCCAGGAAGCTCAACTACTGTGTGGGTTGCAGTTGTGACTTCTTGTGATTGAGCGAAAAGCCTAGGTCATGTAGCGCGTTCATCAGTGCATGGGAGGAGTGGTGAACTGCTTCTTGAGATGTAGCTCTGACGAGCCAGTCGTCTAGGTAGGGGTATATATGGAGGACCTGAGCCCGGAGGAGGGCAGCAACTGCATTCATGAGTCTGGTAAAGACCCTGGGGACCGGAGTGAGGCCCCCTTGTACAGAAAGTGGCAGCTCCAGATCCTAAACCAGAGGAAAGACCGTTGGGGTTGCCAGATCGGGACATGCAGATAGGCGTCCTTCGGATCCAGGGAGAACATCCAGTCTCCCCTGCATAATGTCTCCGCAATACAAGCTGGCTTCACCATCTTGAACCTCTGGAGAGGTAAGGAGAGGTTGAGGGTGGACAGGTCCAGTACAACTCTCAGGCCAGCCTGGTTCTTTTTCTGAATGGCGAAAAACTTGGGAGTAGAAGCCCGATCCCCACTCGGAGGCTGGGACTTCCTCCACGGCCTGGCTCAGGACAAGCGACCGAATCTCCGTCAAAAGAGTTGCTGTCCCAACTTGCGGAAGGGGGGGAGAGGAGGGAGGAGAGGCAGTAATAGGTAGACGGTACCCCGAGGATACTACTGACAGGATCCAGGGGTCCGCCAAGTTCTGTCGTCAAAAGTGTGCGTGAAGAGAAAGCCTGCCCCCCACTGGCGACTGGTGGACCCGGAGGGGTGTGTCAAGAGGATGGAGGGGGTTTGAAAGAAGCCCTTGCCCCCACCCCTTTTTGATGCTTGCATCGACTGGGGGTCGGCGAGCGTTGCGGCTGCCTAGACCTGCGCTCCTGGAAGCCGCAGAAGCCTCCGGACGAGCGACCCTTATCTGAGCGTTGCTGAGACTGGGAATATGCTTTGGGCGTGGCCTTTGTCAGAATGGAAAAAGACTTAACCGTCTGTGAGCTATTCTTCTTCTTGTCCAGCTCTTCGTCTGTGCTGGAGTGGAAGTGGTCGGTGCCATCGAAGGGCAGATCTAGAATACGTTCCTGGACATCTGGGTTGAACTAGGTTGCCCGGAGCCAGGCCATCCTTCTCATGGCAATACTGATGGCACGTCCAGAGGTATCGATGTGTGCTAGTGTGGACTCCTGCACCACAAGCTTGGCCTCGGCCAGACCTGCCTTGAAGTGTGATTGGCTGTGGGAGGGGAGTTCTGGGAGGAAGTCAGCAATTTCCCACCATAATCTCTGGTTAGCTGCCGCCAGCATGGCGTCTGCATTGGCCTGACGCAGGTGCAAGGAAGCCTGGAATACAGCTTCTTACCGTATGACTCCAAGGTTTTCTCCTCCTTGCCTAACAGTGCCGTCGATGAAGAAGACGAGGACGACTGAGGTTTGGAGTACAGTGATGCCACAGTGATCACCGAGGAGTGTGGCTGAGGATGAGAGGAGAGCAAAAGTGTACCCCCCTCCATCTGCCTGTACTTGGCGTCCAGGCAGCGGTTCACTGGCTGGACGGAGTGTGATTTGAGCCAACCCTTCTTGGTGAGGGAGACTACATCGGTTTGCAGTGGAATTCCCGTTCTGGCGGAAGGGCGCCTCGTGAGGACTTCAGAGAGGATGTCCTCCGCTGGCTGTTCGACCTGTGGCTGTGGTAGGCCCAGGTACTCGGCAGGCCCGCGATACGTTCGTGGAAGGCCCTGGCCGATCATGGAGTGTCAGGATCATCCTCCTCCTCATCAGTATCCTGAGGGTCTGGGGGATCCTGTGGAGGAGAAGTGCTCCTCTCCCACAGAGAAACTGAGATATCTCCTGTGTGGATTCCAGATCAGTATATGCATATACGCATCCTGAAGGTCCACCACGCTGAGCCAATCGCCCATCTCCAAAGAGGACCTTATTTGGCCAGGCGTGATCATCTTCAATTTCTCTTGGGGTAGGAAAAGATTGAACTGGGAAAGGTCTAGGATGGTGCGCAGGCCGCCTGGTTGGGTTTGGGCACCCTAAACAGCCGGGAGTAGAAGCCCTCCCCTTGCTCCCCGAGGGGAACGGGTTCCACAGCTATGAGGTCCAGCAACTTCTGAACCTCGGCTTTTAGGGAGGACGACCCCGACTGCTGGAAAGGAGGGTTGAAGGGTGGGGTAGGGCGTAAGGGTAAGCGAAGCCCGCCCAATCGACTGACAAGACCCACCGGTCCTCGGTAATGGTCTGCCACGCCTCCCAATGAGACGCAATGCATCCTCCCACCGGGGTCTCGTGCGAGCGCGGAGAACCCTCATTTGGAAGCTTTTTCGGTGGTGTTACCACCTGAATCAAGGAGGAGGCTGAGGAGCGGGAGAAAAACCGAGTTTGTGTCTGCCTCTGGCGGGAATTTCCCAAAGGGGTATCCACTCTACGGGATTTCCAATCTAGAAACCCCCTAAAACCAGAGGAGGGCCGGCTTTGCGACAACGGTCTCTGGGTCCTAAAAGGGGTTTGAACCAGGACGGACAAGGACTTGGCTGCCTGGATGCTGTCCTTCGTTTTGGTCAGCTCCACATCCGTTGAGGAATGAAAAAGCTCCTTACCGTCAAACGGCAGGTCCAACACTTTGTCCTGCACCTCCTTTGAGAACTTGGTGGCGTGCAACCAAGCCTGCCGAGAGGTATCAACTCCAAGCATAAGGCCCCGAGCCGAAGTATCCACGTGATGAGCAGCGGCCTCCAGCAGATCCTGGGCCAAGACCCAGGCATCCGACAATCCTGCCTTAAAGTTATCCAGCTTCTCGACCGGAATGAACTCCTCAAACTCCGACAGACCTTTCCACATCTTCATATTCGCCCCCGCTATCACCAGTTCTGCATTGGGCTGCCGCAGCTGCAGGGCCGAGTTAGCAAAAATCTTCCTCCAAAGGGAGTCGCAGAGCTTGTCCTCTTTCCCCAGGACCTGAGTAGCTGTCGTAGAAGAGGATGCTGCAGGCCTGGACTGTAAAGTGGCCGCAGCCACCACTGTGGAGGAGGGGGGCGGACAAGATGCTAGGGCCACCTCTTCCGAAGAATGCAGCCTGTAGCACGTGTCAATTTTCTTATTGACGAAAAGTGTGGCTTCTCCCAGACTCTACGGACCTCGGCCAAAACGTCCTTCTGCAAGAAAAGGGCGGTACACTCTGAAGGAGACAAGGTGAACGCCCCCGAAAGCACACCCTCCTGCGGAGCGGGTGCCTCGGGCACTGGAACATCCAATAGACACATTGGGCCTCATTACGAATCAGGCGTTAAGGGGTTAACGGCGCCGTAAACGGCGCCGACCCTTAACGCCTGATTCCGAGGTCCCTTTGCGCCATGGTGAGTTTAACGCCTGCTTTTTGCAGGCGTTAAAATCCATGGCGCTAAGGGACCATGGTGCTAATTACGCCACCGTAATTTACGGTGACGTAATTAGCACCTTCCCCACTCCCATTACGCCCTATGGGGCAAAAATGGGAATGGGGAAGGGTAAAATGGGAAATGGGGATTTACCGCCCCACTCACCTTGGAATGGGGCGGTAAATCCGCCATCCACCATGGTGTAAACGTAGTTTACACCATGGTTGTAAGGGTACGACCCAGGCGGTAACTTACCGCCTGGGTCGTAATGAGGCCCATTATGTCCAGCACCCGGTCGTGAAAGGCTCTAATAGAGCGGGGCTGGTCTTCGCTGTCTTGATCGCCCTGCGCATCATCTGATAGGTCAGTGTCCTGCTGAACCACGTCTGGCACCGCCTTGTCCACCGGGGACAACGGAGGAAAGGGCGGAAGGGTAGGGGGAGGTACCGTAGGCAAAGGCCCGCACCGGCGGAGCCACCGGAGGCGCGGGAGGGCATATTTCCATAAAAAGACCCTTGAAATACTCTTTCATGGGGTCGGTACGCATGAGTACCTGAAACTTGCCGAAAAAAGCATCCTCCGGAGAAAGCTTTGGAGCTGCCGGAGAAGGCCTCTCATGAGGGGAATAATTCCAGGGTTGCCAAGCAGGCCCATCCCCAGAGGTGTCCACATAAATCAAGGGTGCTGAATCCACAGGCAGCGAGATGTTGTGCGGAAGGGGCATCCGAACGTTCCAGTCGTAAACTGGACGAAACGGATGCACACAAGGAACCTTATGTTCACCCACATAACCAATCCCTACACCTGAGGCCGATGGCATAATTGTAGGTGAAGCGCCCAAAATGGCTGCTGTGGTCGTGGCGGGAACGGCCGCCATTTTGCCGTCACCTGAGGGGAATTGCGGCACATGTGAAAGTGAGGCAGGGGTCCCCACCGGTGGATCAGGGGTCTCCATTTTAGCCTTTACACAAGGAACCTCGGCCGAGCTGGTACTATGCGGCCTGGGATGTTTCTGCGACATACCAATAGTCAAACTAGCCTTCACAGGAAGTGCCAGTAAAGGAGGAACTTCGTTTTGAAAACTCACTCCTTGCCCCCTCAACGGTTCTGGCGTCGCCATAAGAGCGGGAACGGTGAGAAACACCTTTCACCGAGAAGGCCTTCTCAGGCCTCTCAGAACTGTTGGTTGCCTTAGGCTCTGTACGAGAGACCTCAGACCCGAGTCTGGTAGAAGCCTTTTCACAGCGGGCCTCGAACATACGTTCGGTATCACCAAGGCCAGACGAGGCCTCGGGGCGCACCCCGGTACTTTTGAGGGAAGCCGACAAGGAGGCCTCGGAGCGAGCTCTGGTACCCCACGACTCCGTAGAATTAGGACTACAAGCAGCCCCCACATGAGGGGCCTCGGAGTGTACTCCGGTGCCCACAGGCCCCTTACGGAAACCCTTGGAGAAAACTCTGGTACACTTTTTAGGCCCAGAAGGCACCTCAGGGCAAGCCCCGGTGACAGAACGGTCGACGCTCCTCCCGGACCGGGAAGACCCCGGGAAGGAGTCTCCCGGCCGGGGTGCTCTAAAAAGTAAAGTACTTACCGGGCCTTTCTTCTTTACGTTGATGAAGGATTGAAAATGCATAGGAGGAGTGCGCTGAAACACCTCCTCCCACCGCTCTAACCGACTTTGAAGTGCCCAGACCGAAAGGGAATCGCAATAGAAACAGGAGTCCCAATGGTGATCGGGACCCAAACACTCTAAACAAAGAGGATGGGGATCCGCCCTCACGAAGCGCCGCTGACACGAGGTACAATTTGGAAAGTCTAGCTTAAACGACTTAGACAGACTACTAGGTGATCGCTAGCGAGAGCCAGAGAGGTGGAAAAAAGGAAGAAATTCTTCCGCAGATGCAAGTGCGTCCAGTCCCGAACGAGCGGAGAAAAGGACTGATGGGCGCTGGGCGGGGCAGAGCTAAGATGGCTGGGGTTACGGCCGAGTGCAGTACCCCACGTAGAAAGAGAGGAAGGACAACAAATTGTTGAACGTTTTTTGATGCTTTTACAAAGTGCTCCGGTCCCGTCCCACAGGACAGAGGAACGTCCCATAAGTATGGAGCAAAGTGGACGAGACGTAGGAGTATGTGATATACTTCAAACCTAACCAATAAGGAACTGAGAATGCACAACCTGCTTCGACTGGGAAATTGCCAGCCAAATAACAATATCGGAGAGGAAACTAAATAAACACAGGAAAAGGCACCTTGAGTGATTTAACAGCCAACAAGTTATGTCAACAGGACAATGGCCTCATTCCAAAGTGGCCGGTATTCTGTAAAAGAGGTGGTGACAGAATTACCACCACTTTTAACACAATGCCAAATTAGGGGAACCTAGAAATTGGCACTAATTCTGCCTGCAGAATTAGTGCTGGTGGAATTAGTGCCAGCGAAATAAGCACTGGCACTAATTGCACGGGCGGAATTACCAAGATGAAAAATTGTATTACTGCTGCATCACAATTAGAAATACCACTGAAATACCACCAAAAAAGGGCAGTAAATCTGCCAAAAATACAGTTCAGTTACCTCCACCTAAAAGGTGAGGCAAATGCAAACAGGTGATGAAAATCAAATCATAGGTGCATCCACTCCACTCAGAAAGGGTGCATAATGCCTACACCTGACCCAAACAAACTTTCCAAAACCATGCTGCCACTAGCAGTTGAAAACTGGGATATGCAGTACCTCCTGCTCTACATTGAGGTGAGGAGACTGGAACATGGAACAGAGAGGAGGAGGAGATGCCATGCAAGGTGAGTGTCCATTCCCCAGGTGAGGCCATCACCCTGGCATTAACTGATCTCCAACTGATAACCCTGTACCGACTGAACAGGGAGAGCAATGCAGAGCTACTATTCCTGATCCATGACGACATCCAGAGCAGGATTAACATTAGAACTACCTTAACCCCGCTGCTGGAGCTTGTGTCGCTGCTTCATTTCCTAGCAAGTGACACCTACCAGCAGACTTTGGGCATGTTGCATGGCATGTCTCGGCACACATTCTCATGGTGTGTTGTGTGCGCCAGATTCTTTCCCTGACTCCCAGGTTGCAGTCTCTATCCCCAGTGCTTTTAACGTGGAAAGAACGCTTGTTTTCACATCTCCTGACCTGACCTGCACTGCGAGCTGAGACGGGGCTCTTGCAGGTGCAGGTCATTGAACGCTGCCCAGAGGAGGCGGGGCTTGCACGCAGCACGTGACCCATCACGTGATCCATCTGAGCTTCAAAGCCCGCTGACATCCGCCGGAGCGGCGTGTACCTGACTAAGGAAAAGTGCTTTTAACGTGGAAAGAACACTCGTTTTCCCATCTCCTGACCTGACCTGCACTGCGAGCTGAGACGGGGCTCTTGCAGGTGCAGGTCATTGAACGCTGCCCAGAGGAGGCGGGGCTTGCACGCAGCACGTGACCCATCACGTGATCCATCTGAGCTTCAAAGCCCGCTGACATCCGCCCGAGCGGCGTGTACCTGACTAAGGAAAAGTGCTTTTAACGTGGAAAGAACGCTCGTTTTCACATCTCCTGACCTGCGCTGCAAGCTGAGACGGGGCTCTTGCAGGTGCAGGCCATTGAACGCTGCCCAGAGGAGGCGGGGCTTGCACGCAGCACGTGACCCATCACGTGAGCCATCTGAGCTTCAAAGCCCGCTGACATCCACCCTTGCGGCGCTAAGCCCGACGGAGACAAGCCTACTGGCTGTTGTGCGGCTGTTTGGCGCTGGAGGCAAGAGGAGCACCCCCAAGCAGTCACTCAGTGTGGCACCGCTGATTTTTCCGGCAGTGCAGGTTTTAGCCGTTGTCAACCGTAAGTAAGATGCATCCCCGTACTTTAAAAACTGGTATGCCTCCCGCAGCAGACTCAGTGGCAATCAGAGGGTTAAGAATATTATTAACCCCTTTACAACAGCAGCGCACTGCAAGTATGACTTGTTCTACTCCTCGCTCCCGCAGATCAAAAGAAAGAGCCATGGCTCCGTTGAATCTGGGGAATTGTCAAGATATTCGCACCTTCTGGAAAGAGGCAAGAGAAAAGGCCATTGCCACTACTGGTGGGAGGGTGGATCAGTTGCAAATTGAAAACACAGGTATCATAACCTTGTCTGGAACTAAAACACCAAGCAGAACATTGGAAATATGCCAACCTAATCAAATGCTTCAAGATACTGCAACACCTGCAGTGCCTGAACCACAGGGTATCTATATATCCCCCTTGAAGGCTCATCAATCTCAGACAGTGCCCTATTAAAAGCTATTCCGGCAACAGCTAAATTAGCATCGCCAAATATAACAAAGTGCCTAAGTGTAGATGCAGCAGTGGTAGATTTAGACCCTGAAGGCTCTGCCTTCTCAATACAAGCACTGCCAGACAACCTGTCCAAATCCCCAATGCTGTTTGACTCCCCTGAAGAGGAGGATAGTACTTCAGCCGCAAGTGTCTCCTTTATGCAACCGACACCTAGAAAACCTTCAAATGGGCCGCGAACGGACATAGAACCTCCTCAGGAAATGAATAATGGAAAGTTACTTGAAGTGACATTGCAGGCCATGAATATGGCTATTCAGGCACTAGGTAGACTATATGAGTCTATTGATTCAAAATTGGCCAAACAGTCAGCCAATATGGAAGATATACCCATTTGGCAAGAAACACTTGAGCAACATCTCATCACTACAATTTTGCCGCAGTCACCAGTCCAAAAATCGAAAAGGCTGGGGACAGCAGTTGCGTGCCAAACCTCTAATGTCAATAAATTCCTTGAGTCTGAGGTTTTCACAAACACAAGTATACCTCTACCACACATTGAAAAAGTTATAGTGGAGATAATGGATCCATGCCCAGCTCAACAAAGCGAAAAAATAACAGGAGATTTAGTTGCCAACAGCAAACAAGAAACCGCGTCAAAAAGGGATTGTACAATCTTTAAGGCAGGTAAAATAGATACTCCTGCAGAAAAAGGCACAAACAAGCTCCTTAAAAAATCAAAACACGAAAAAAGGGGAGTAACAGCAAGTATGAAGCAATTCTTCAAGGCCATTACCCTTCCTCAAAAAAATACAACCTCTGCTCTGCTTCACAAGCGATAAAGAAAAAATATAAACAACAAACATTAGCAAAGGAGAATAAAAAGTCAAAGAAAGTTCTGGTTAAGCAGATGTCACACGAACCATTAGACGAATTAATACAATACATCGATAATAGTAACTCAAACCCACCTGTTGAGTCCACTGTCCAAGCGACAAAAAGTGTAACATCAGACAATTCCAGAGCCGGAGCAATTGCAGTAGCAGAAGCTCGCAATTTGGAAGGTCCGAATAAACACAGACTAGATATACGGAAAGCGGTGGATGCCTACATGTCTACCCTTAGAGTACCGGAAGTAGATAAACAAGGCGTAACGAAAGCACCGCAGAAGATATTACCTGAGCCAGAGAAGCCTGGTAATAGGTTGTGGGAAGGAAGGGTGCATGAGGGTGATGAAGAGACTAGTCATTTCAACATAGGGGCGAAGGATCCTTATACCATTGTGATTCATTCTTAGCCCCGGCAGCAATACAAGGCATCCAACCAAATTGGTGAATAATGAATATGCAGTTAGTAGCTCTCACAAGAACGCTGAAGTTTTACATATAATTGAAGCAGCCTTGAGATCTATTGAAGCTAGTAACAAATCGGGAAGGTTGGCCAAACATCAGCCGGAGGAAAAGAAAAACGAAAAGAATGAGAAAGTAAATCTCAAACTTGGTCCAAAACGCTTGGCAACATATTCCTTGACCCTAGCATGTCGTCCGCCCCCTGGAGTTCAATATGATCTAAACAGGAGATCTGTCATGGCCATTTTCTCAGAAATACCAGAATTAGAGGATATTACATCCTCTGACATTGACTGTGTAGAATTTACTAAAGATGGCAGACTAAATTCGGTACGGCTTTGGCTAAACTCACGGGTCATCCAAAATGTAATATGGTCATCAAAAAAAGCATTACATAATCTGGGCTTTGAGTTGAGCCCTGAAACAACCATCAATATAAAGCAATGTGCAGAATAAAATCAAGTAATCGCTCACAGAAAAAACACAGTTCAAGTGAAGGAGGATAAAATAAGACATCAAATGCCTCATGCCTGTCAGTGCAAATGTTCTGAGGAACCATGATAACTAGACAGTTTAAAGCATCTAAATCGAGCGACAGTGTCAAGTTGGAATACAAGAGAGTTCGCCCATTTACTCAATAATGATGACAGCAATTTAGGAGCTACAGGCATCACATTGCTACAGGATACTTGGCTGACGTCGGCTCCAGTTTGGGACAATCATGATATTTTCTTAAACCCGGCAATCAAACATTGCTCTGGAAGGCCATCATCGGGTCTTCTAATTGCTATCAAATCCACAAAGTTATATCATCAGAACTATGGGCAATGCCAAATAACCATATGCTCTTGGTAAAGGCGGTCATCGGGAACATTGGTTTCGCAATTCTGAACATATATTGGAAAAGCATAGCTATAATTGAAACAAAATGTTATCATGACTTGTCAATGCTCCTGGATCTAATTGAATCCGACGTCACAGTATCTTATGTAGTAATGGCAGGTGACTTGGAGACCAATTGTTGGGAAAGTAAAACACAAAGTGAGAAAATAAAAGCACACAGATGGAAGCTATTCATGAAACATCGGAATTTTCATATGCTCAATGGGGCATTCAAAACAGATATGCCACCACATGCGACGTGGAAACGGGGCAATAACCATTCCATAATCGATTACATTTATGTAAATGAGAATCTATTTTCAGCAGTAGTGGGGTTTGAAGTGCTGTACTCAGAAAAAAGTGACCACAATATTCTAACAATGACCTGGGAGTGCGAGCACCCAAAAACAATTTGTAATAAAATGTTGCAAGAAAGCCTATGTGCTAATCCTGAGATGAATCGCCTGAGATGGTCTGAGGAAAACCTACAACATTTCAACAAACTTCTGACAAATTCAATTTCTATGGAAGTAGGTAGTGTGGGCCCTCTGGGAATGGAGTATAGCAATGTAATGCAACTTTATCAGCAGCCCAAATCAACATATACTAAATCATTAGCTAAACCTCATCCCCACTCATT
Organism: Ambystoma mexicanum; assembly: GCF_040938575.1. Lineage (NCBI taxonomy): Eukaryota > Metazoa > Chordata > Amphibia > Caudata > Ambystomatidae > Ambystoma > Ambystoma mexicanum. The sequence continues at coordinate 670,988,456 of NC_090928.1, forward strand.
TGATTTGGCACTGAGATTGAGAAAAAGAACATATCGAGCAGAAGTAAGGCATATCATTAGAGACGGTCCGGCTCAGAAGATACTGCAACTCAGGAAGGCCAAAAACCGATATAAGAATTGGGTTAAACAACATCGAGCCCAATTGTATCAAAATGATGGCGCGAACATATTAAGCATTTTAGCCATGAAAAATACAGCAAGAATGTGGTCAATCATAAACCAAGCTACGGTTGGCTCACAGGTGGCAATTCAAGCAAATGCAGTTAATGAACAACAATGGGTACAACACTTCTCAAAACTCTATGCTGGTCCAGATGGCAGCAATTGCCCTAAGGATGATAAAAACATGCAAAAATTCCATCTAGAATTTGATTAGGAGGATATACTGCTCCTGATCAAATCAGCAAGCAATTCAAAGGTGTCTGGCCCTGACGGGCTATCTAACCATCAGTTGAAATTGCATCCGGAACTCTGGTCATCCATATTGCATTACATTTTTACAGCCATAAATCAAAAGCAAGTGATCCCAAACAGCTGGACTCATGCATTAACTGTACCCCTATTTAAAAAAGGGGATTGTCAACTTCCAACTAGTTATCGGCCAATTTCACTGCTGGACGTGCCTGGCAAAATCTATGGAAGACTTCTATTAAAGGAACTACACAAATGGACCATAGCTCAACATCTAATTGATCCATTTAAAGCAGGTTTTGTGTCAGGGTTGGGAACAGTACCTAACATCTTATGCCTAAACCTGATAAAACAGCAATATGCAGAAAAAGGCCAAGTGTTATACATGGCATTCATTGACTTTCAGGCCGCTTTCGACTCGATTGACAGAACTATGCTATACAATAAATTGAAAAAACATAAGTGTCCCACTTCCATATTAACCTTGGTTATGCTGCTCCACACGAACACCACAATGCAAGTACGCTTAACATATGGAGGCCTCCTGTCAGCAATGATAGCCACGGAGAGGGGCCTGAAACAAGGCTGTACACTTGCATCTTTTTTATTCAACTTTTTCATTTTGGACATAGGGGACATATTTACTAATATCATCTGTGACGCTCCAAAGCTAGGCAATCAAAAAATAAAATATCTACTGTACGCCGATGATTTGGTAATTATGTCCCAAACTCCTAGTGGATTGCAAAATATGTTACAAGCGTTAGACGCATATACAAAAAAGGACAACATGATTATAAACGTCAATAAATCTCAGCTGGTGGTATGCACGCCAAGTTTATCAAAAAAGAAAAGAAAACAAGAGGGCCCGTGGAGAATCCAAAATACAAGTTTGGCCGTGGTCGACCATTATAAATATCCTGGAATAGTGTTTTCTAACACTATTAATCAAATCCATCAAAGAATCGAACTAGATTCCAAACTTCGAGCTTTAACCACACACGCTAAAATACTAGCATATAAGTTTGGGAAATGTTCACTTAAGCATGTCCTGTCATTCTACCAAATGAAAGTAATCCCAATCCTGATATACGGCATGGAGGCCTTCAATGGAAGCCAGTTTTTGGAAGAAAGTTCTGAATCTGCCTAACTGCACCCCCCTACCCTTGATTCGGTATGAATTAGGGTCACTCTCTTTGTACTCTCAACTACTATGGAAAATGTGTTCTCTGCTCCGTAAACGTATATTGAGTATTCGAATGCACAATGTGTTGGGAATAGCAGCTAAACATTTACTATCAGACTGCAACACACTACCAAAAACCTGGTGTAAAATAACATACAATGCTATGACGGAAGCATCCATCGATTTAGAACTATTAATAACCAATCCCGGACGAGCAAAAATCAAACTCTGTCAATGGGATTGGATACAGAATATGGAGTTTTGCGCTCAATACAAGGATTTTGATACCACGCTGTTTGGAGTAAAAAGGTACAGACAAATGGCAGAATACTTGACCAAATGTCCCTCTCCACACATCCGGTCTCAGTATATGCGCTTTAGGTTTAACCTATGGCACACTCGCGAAGTATTGGCTCGCAGATGATTAATCCCGAAGCACTTAACATATTGCCATTATTGTTTAAATGAAGGTGAACCTGAAACATTGAAACACTTATTGGTGCATTGTTCTGCTTTGGTTACAATATGTAAAACATTTTTTTCAAATAGCATTTGAATTTACACCATATATGAATGCACAGGAAACTTTGCAATGGGTTTTCTCATGCCCAAAAACATCGGTAAAAGTAGCAATTGTTCACTTTTTAGAAAGGATAGTACCTGAATTTAGTCAAGGTAGAAAGGATGGAGGGAAATAATGATGTACTAAAGGAAAACAACTCTAGTGCCCCTATTAAGTCAAGTTAAAGCTGTTTTCTTGCCCTCCTTCCTTCCTCCCTTTTGCGTTTTCCCCTTTTCTTTCCCCTCCCTTTCGCCCTCTTTTCTTTTCTTTGTCTTGTATGTGAATTAAATGAGCTTTTGAATAACAAAAATAATTGCACATTTTTAAAGATTGTATTTTAAAAAATATGAAATTTGATTGAAAAATGTTATCTTAAATGAAATGAATGAAATGAAATAACTGTATGCTTACATGTATTTGAAAAGTTTTTATGCAACTAAACAAATTAATAAAAAAAATAAAAAAAAAATGAGTGCTTGGCCAGGTGCTGGAAGCACTCCTGTTCCATGCAAATCTACCTTCCCATCACAACAGCACAGATAAATGCTACTAAGGCACATTTTTACTTTGCAGCCCACCTGTCCAACTTAATTGCCACTCTGGACTAAACCCAGTTGACGTTTGTTGCCCCCTAGGCAGCTGAAGAGGTATACCGCAACAGGAAGCAGAATCATTTAATGTACAGGTGACCTGCAATGCTGACCTCACCATCACGCACTGCTATGCCCGCTTTCCACATTCCACCCATGGCGCCATGGTCCTGCGGAAGAGCACACTGCCTGTGTACATGGAGAGCCACAGAGCCCAACGGACATGGATATAGGGCAAGTGCCATCACACATAATAATCTGAAAGGTGGGGGGCAGGGGGGGTTTACAACTACTAATCAATGCATGCCCTATTAAGGCCCTGTACATGCAGGACCTGCCCTCACACCCCACGCATGACATCCACCAACTCACAGGACCATGCCCTGCAGGGCAATGCAGTAGTATGTCAGTAACGGGTAAGAAATCCAGAAACAACAGAAGACTACAAGAACCACAATGTAAAGGGAACACATACCTATGTCAACTGGAGGAAAAATGCTGCTAAATATTGATACCACAGGTGCTGATTTATTGCAAATAAATCTTTTGGGGGGTATCAATGTCGTTGGTATTTACAACATCAAATCTCACTCTGAACATGTATTATGTGCCAAAAGAAGAGACACACAGCTTGGTTTTATATACAAAAATGGAGAATTGTTATTATTCCCCAAAATACAAACACACAGGAACACAAAACCGTGAAATGGTCCATAGCATAAACACAGAGTGTAACATGGAAATTGTAAATCCTAGCACAGGCCATGTGGGTAACAACTGGTGGGAAGTGAGCTGTGTGCACAGTGTTTCTCAGAGTGACAATGGTTGTGTACCCCCATATGTCTTTCGGGACGGGACCAGAGCACTTTTTGAAGCATCAAAACATTTATTGTCCTCCTTTTATTTTTAAGCCGGGCCAGCGCCTGTGGCTTTAGCCCCGCCTTCCTTGGCCCTGCCCAGCGCATCGCCCTTCAGTAATTTTCTATCGCCAATGCCGGAAGACATTAGCAATAAGAGAGAATTTTTTAAGAGGAGAGGGCGAACGGACGTATCGAGGAAAGGGGACTATGGACTAGGAGTACGTTAGTCACTACGGTGAGTAACTTTGTTTTACTCCTACATCCCGTCCCCTTTCCCCAATACTTGTGCGAGATTCAGAAGCACTGATACTAAACTCGGTGGATGGAAAACTCCCTTGCTTAAACAGGTTCTTCAGCACAGCCTGACCAAACTGGGCGTCTGCTTGTGAACTAAGGTTGAGGCAATAGTGTTTACAAAACGCAGAGGGAGAGGCCCATGTGGTCACCCTAGCAATGGTTTCCCAACTAATATAATTTGAAATGCTACGGCCGCAGCTTTATCCAGCAGGAAATGGAAGCTGTAGATACCTGCGCTTCTTTTGGATTCCCGAAGGTAATGAACAGATGAGAAGAACAAATTACTTACCACTGGTAATGTTCTTTCGACTGGATGTTCCTCATCTTTGATATACTTCGATATCGTGCTTGCAGCTCGGAAACGTTTTTCAGCAGAGGGTGCTGTGTTTCGTCATCGACCTCGTGTTCCTCGAGAGCTTCCGTCCTCCTTGAGTATGACGTCGACACTGGTATATATGGCACGCATCATGCCCGTTGCCTCATTTCGTGTTTTTCGAGACAGCACAGCAGTCTCGAAGATGAGAATACTTGAGCCTTAACAGAGAGGAAGATGTAAACCACAGAAACTCCTTCTTGAAAGAGGGGAAGGATGGTAGGGCGATGAGGAATATGTGGGAGGAACATCCAGTCGAAAGAACATTGCCAGGGGTAAGTAATGTGTTCTTCGAATGGATTGTGTCCTCCCACGTATTCCTCATCTTTGATATTCTCCCATAGAAGTGTGTTGCAGGAAGGGGGAAAGAAGAGTTCGATTTTTATTTAATTTTGGTTTATGCTGTGGAACACAGCCTTTCCAAATCTAGATTGCCGGCCCAAAAGGGAATCTAAACAGTAGTATTTCGCAAATGTATGTACAGAAGAACAGGTGGCAGCATTGCAGATGTCTTGTAGCAATACCCCTCTCTGGAGGGCTGAAGAAGTGGCTACACCTCTGATCGAGTGGGCCCTTAGCCCTTTGGGAACCTCTTTCCCTACCAGATTGTAACATTAGGATATACAAAGTATGATCCACTGAGACAGTGTTTGTTTAGTGACTGCTTGTCCCATTTTGTGGCCTGCATATCCAACAAATAGTTGTTTGTCTACTCTTATTTTAGAAACACTGTTGATGTAAAAGCTTGAGGCTCTTCTAGGGTCAAGTCTGTGTAATCTCTCCTCCTCTTTAGATGGATGAGGAGGAGTGTAGAAGGCCGGTAAGACAATGTTTTTTGTGTCAGATGAAATTCTGACACCATTTTTGGCAGAAAATAGGGACAAACCCTCAAAACTACCTTGTCCTTATGAAAGACTGAATTGTGGTTTTGAACACCACGCCTGAAGCACGCTCACTCTGCGAGCAGAAGTAATGGCTGTTAAGCATACCGTTTTTAAAGACAACATCCTAAGTGGACAAGAATGTAATGGTTCAAATGGAGAACCCATCAGGAAGCTTAAAACTAGGCTAAGATCCCAGACCGGAACAATAAAAGCAACCGGTGGGAAGATGTTGGTCAACCTTTTCGGAAATTGGAAGACTATGGGAACCGTGAAATAGGAACCTTGTTCCAGAGGGCGGTTGAAAATGGACAGCAAAGCCAGAGAGTTGTTGGCTGTAACAACCTGTAGCCCCTGATGGGTTAAATGTAGCAGAAAAGACAAAATCAAAGGTGTTTCACAAGTAAATGGATCAATTCCTTTATCTCTACACCAGCTGCAAAATGTGTTCCAACCACAGCGGTATAAAGATTGTGGTGCTGGCCTTCTGGCCGAAAGCAACACCTCCATGACATCTTCAGGAAGGTCCCAATCTTTGTATCTCAACCTCTCAGAAACCATGCATGGAGACTGAGGGTCCTGATCGCAGGATGAAAAATATGACCCCCCTCTTGCGAGAGAAGGTCCTCTCTTTGTGGAAGATGAATTCGAGGGCAGATGGATATTTTCAGAATTCTGGGTACCATGTCCTCCTGGCCCAGTCCGGGGCAATCAGGATCATGAATTTCCGGAATTTTCGTAGCCTCCTGAGAACATGAGAAATGACGGGGATCGGCGGAAACGCGCACAGGAGTCGAAATTCCCGGTCCACTAAGAACGTGTCCCCTAGAGCTACTCTCACTGGAAATTCCCTGGAGCAGAACTGTTCGCACTTCTGGTTGGCACTGGTCACGAACAGGTCCACTTGTGGACTTCCTGACCTAACTCCCACTCGTGGGAGACTGTGCTCTGCCTGTCGACAGAGATTCCTTCATGCAGTGCGCAAATTCAGAGCTGCACAGAGGCAGTGCCCCCCCATCCCCTCTCTTGTTCAGGTAATGCATGGCCACTGTGTTGTCCGTCATTATCAGGACACTCTTTCCTCGTACAGAGGGCAAGAAGGCCATCAGCACTAGTCTGTTTGCCCTCAGCTCCAAAAAGTTGATATGCAGTTTGGACTCTGATGGAGACTAGTGTCCGCTGATTTTAAGATTGTTGGTGTGACCTCCCCAACCTGATACGGAGGCGTCTGTAACCACCGTAAATTCCAGCCATGGTTGCCAAAAGGGTTCCCCCTTCAACACATTCTCCTTGACGGACCACCACAGGAAATCCTGCGTGACCCTGTTCGGGATCCGTACCAGATCTGTTATCGTGCCAAACCAAACCAAAAAAGCGATGCTTAACCAGGACCAAACTCCCGAAGACACCCTGTCCATAAGGCAGCAAAATATACACAAATTCTCCTTCACTCCTCTGACTACCTCAGAATCCATCAAAATTATCAAAGGTCTTAAACCCTCAAGATGCAAAGGGGACATTTGCCCCCCCGCCCCCCATTCATTAAAGAGTGTGCTAACGAATTGGCCCCTTTCATTACCTCACTCATCAATAGTTATTTTGCCTCATGCAAATTACCGGATGACCTTAAAGAAGCTTGGGTATTACCACTGCTAAAAAAAAAAAAACACATTGGATCCAAACATCCCAACCAACTTCCGAGCCATCACCACAGTGCTGTTTCTACCAAAAATTCAAGACCGAGTAGCTTATCTACAGATTTAAAAGTTATTTGAATCAAACAATCTCCCAGGCCTTAGACAGTCTGGCTTCCGCCCAGGTCACGGAAAGGAAACAGCTCTCTTGGATCTTAAAACGCCAATAGATCAGATTAAGGACAAAGGGGACCTCTGCATCCTCCTCCTGCTTGACCTGTCTGCAGCATTCGATTTGTTCAACCACAAAATCCTATGCCACCATCTCAAAACGGCTGCCCATTTCGCCCCGGAAGCCACAAATTGGATCGAATCGTTTCTTTCCAACCGGACCATGTGGGTTTTTTCAGCTTCCTCAGTTGCTACCCCAGCCCTAGTCTCGTGTGGTGTACCACAAGGCTCTTGTGTATCACCCACTCTATATAATGCCTTTACCAAACTTCTTTTCGACAAACTAGACAATTTGGATGTTACGTATACAAACTATGCAGATGACACCCAAATACTCCTCCCTATCACAGGCTCTACGAAACGGACTCTGACACCATCAACAAAATCTACCTAATCATCAAAGCTTGAATGGTACAAAATGAACTATGTCTGAATGATAAGAAGACGGAATTACTCATCATAGGTAGCAAGTCAAAACTAAACAACCTGTCACAACAATATAAATCCTTCAACACTGATGGCAATACTATCAATGTTGCCAAAGAAATGAAAACTCCAGGAGTCTACATTGACTCAACTCTGTCCTTAACAAGACAGGTCAATGCCATTGTCTCCTCATCAGCATATACCTGCGAACTAATTAGAGCTAGCAGACCTTTCCTCTCACCTGACAACTGCCTTACCCTGGTCAGAGCACTCTTTGCAGGATCCAATACCAGAAACATCGCAAAGTTGTGTAAAATAATTCAATAAGAGCTGCGCTAGACATACCAAGCACAAACACATTTTGTCAACAAGACGCAACATTCATTGCCTCCCAGTACGAGACAGAATTAAATTCAAAGTCCTCTCACTGACCCACAAGTGCCTTTCGAACAATGCCCCAGCATACCTCTGCAATCTAATCGTAACAACCCAATCCAACAGACCTATCCGCTCCTCCCACACCAGCCTAATCTCCACACTGAGATTCAGGCGTCAGAAAGCCGGCGGATCTAGCTTCCAGGTGGGTGCTGGCCAACTTTGGAACACCCTGCCTCCATCACTAAGAATGGACACGTCCCTATGGTCCTTCCGTAAAAACTTAAACACTTTGATGTTCAAACACGATGCCTGCTAATCTAGCTATAGCATTACCTCCTGTGTAATCAATCTATGTACATTCTGTAAATGCAAACCCTACCAACAAGATATGGGGCCTCATTACAAGGGTGGCGCTCCCGTAATGAAGGTTGCCGGTACAGGACCGGCACCCTTCATTACGGGAGCGCCTATTACGAGGTTTCCTTTGTGGGACTCGGAACAGACGTCTGGTCAATAATTTGTAATGTGCCCGTTATTACCTGCCTCCCCATTCCCATGGAGCCCTATGGGGGCTCAAATGGGGATGGGTTCCTCATTGCAGGAACCCGGTATTGGAGCCCGGTATGGAGGCACCCAGGGCGCTAATAGCACCATGGCTACCTCCATACTCATAATGAGGCTCCTACTGTTTGTCAAGACTGCAAATTATGTGGGTTACCGATTTGTTCGCACTGTACCCTGCTCTGTAACCTCTTCATTGCATCTCATTCATTAAGTTGAAATGTATGCCTGTAACCAATCTCTTAAGTTTTAAGCGCCTAGATACCTCTGGGTTTTGTGCACTATATAAATGTTCAAATAAATAAATGAACTGACACCACTGAGTCCTGAGGGCCCACTGAAGAGACCTCATTCTCAGACGGGCCTCTGGCACCAGAGAAATGCAGGATTTCATGAGACAGAACAACCTCAGAAAATCGAAGGCCGGAAGATTTGAGGCACTTTGAAATTTGTTTACCAACTGCGCTATGTGGATATCCCTCAACTTGGGTGGCAAAGCTTTTCCTGGGGAAGAGTCCAGGATTGCTCCAATGAATTGCAGCTTCTCGGAATGTGTCATGTGGGAGTGCTTGAAGTTGAAGGCGAAGCACAGCTTGGGGAGAGAATGACAGGTGCTGTTCAGATGTTCCAGAGCCTGTTAGGGCTCTGATCAGGCAATCGTCCAGGTAGGGGTAGATGAGAATCCCCCTGTGTAGATTTGTTGCAACCACCGCCATCAACTTGGTGAAAACCCTTGGACGGAGGTCAGCCCGAATGCCAGTACCCAAAACTGATAGTGAGAATTGCCAACGGTGAATCCAAGGTATTTTCTGTGCTTGAGATGAATCGGCACATGACAATACACATCCTGAAGATCCAATGACAACATCCAATCCTGTAATTGAAGGGCCTGGAGGGTCTGTGAGAGAGGGACCATATTGAACTTGTCCTTTCTGAGGAACCTGTTCAAGCACCTCAAGACCAAGATGAGCCTCAACCCTCCGTCCTTTTTCGGGATCAGAAAATAGGAGAGTACCAGCCTTGATTTCTTTCTGCTACAGGTACCTGTTCGATTGCACCCTTCTCCAACAGTGTCTGAACTTCCTGTAGGAGGAGCGGATCTGGTACTTTCAAGGACTGGACTCCTGGGGGACAGTCTGGTGGTCGCTTTAGAAAAGGGAGGCAGTAACCATGGGCGACTGTTTGTAGTGCCCAAGCATCTGATGTAATACTTCACCATTCTTTCGGATGCTGGGATAATCTGCTTCCCACCAATGTCGAATGATTCACGTTTTCAAAGTGGTTTTGTGGCACCGGTTGGTGCAGAAGGCAAAGCAAGCAGATAATGCTGCAGCTCCTCTGCTTGTACGTCCTGGACCGCCTCAAGATTGCCTTCCCTGTTCCCTCTGGTTCAATTGACCTCTTTCTCTGCTAACTGAGGAATAGTAATGAAATGAACGATTTCTCTATCCCTGAGCAGAAGACAGAGCTGTTCAACCTTGTTGTGGCTGCCTAATGGGCTGACTCAAAGATTTTGCTGCTGCCTTAAACAACTGCAACTTTTGAAGACTTTAGTCTGCTTAATATCCAAACAAGTAAGACTCTTCAAAAGGCATATCCAATCATCTGGATTGCACGTCAGAAGCAAACACTGATTTATGAAGCCAGGCAAATCGTCTAAGCACTGTAACAGCAGAACGGCTAATACAATCTGCAGTGTCTAGCCCTGACTGCAATGATTAGCACAGAGCATCTTAACATCCTGAATAATGTTCATAAAGCCATCCCTTTCTTCACCCTCTGTGATGTGTTCCAATACCATGGCTATCACATCCCACAAAGTGTAGGTGAACTTTGCTATAGCACAAGTTGCATTTGTTGCTTTCAGTGCCATACTCCCTGCAGAGAGAAATGTCTTTCCCATGGCATCGAGCCTTTTATCCTCCCTGTATGGAAGGACTGTAGAATAGGCTGCTCCCTTAGATGCAGCAGTAGCTATGTGCACAACAAGGCTTTGTGGACTCTGATGTTTCGAAAGAAACTCTGGATCCACTGATGAGGGTCTGTATTTTTTAGTGAAATCCTTGTGAACTACAGGGATGGTATCTGGATTTTTCCAGTTCTATAGAACTCTATTATTCACTGCTGTATGGAAGGGAAGGACTGGGTCCTTAGGAGGTCGCCTTTCCAAAACATCTATAAGGTCATCCTGCTGCCATCAGATCTTTTCCAGTTCCACTTGACTAGCCTACTTTTTAGGAAATCTTACCTATTTCCCTTCAGATGAGGAATCCATAGGGGATTATCTCCTTTTCTTAGATCTCCTCGAAGATGACAAAGAGGACTGCAGAGATCTCAAACGCTTTGAACTTTTACTGTGCCTACTGGCCTGGTGCGGAGATCTCCCTCTTGGGCTCTTATCTTCAGATTACATTTTTGTGGGGGTCACCGAAGATGAACTCAGGGATGGTTTGCCCAAAGCAAGATTCCCCTTCCTCTCCTTTAACGCTTTTCCAGTGATAGACTGGCAGGAGCCACAATCTTCGACGATGTGGCCACCCCCTGGCACCAGAGACATGCTCGATGAGGATCGGTTATGGACATCTTAGCGGAACACTTAGTATATTTCTTGAAGCCCGTTTTCGGGGTATGAGTAGACATATTTGTAACGATACTCGTAACTACGCAGTAAATAACATGCTGAGGCGAAGAACTGTTTCATGCAGCTGTGTGCCGAAAACCGGAACTGAGGCAACGGGCGTGGTGCATGCCATATATACCAGCGTCAATGTCATACTTGAGGAGGACAGAGGCTCTCGAGGGACACAAGGTCGACGACGATGCACAGCACCGTCTGCTGAAAAGAGTTTCTGAGCTGCAAACAGGATATTGGAGTATATCAAAGATGAGGAATACGTAGGAGGACACAATCCATTCAAAGATGTTCTCAAGTCTTTAGTTCTTTCTAAATTAAACTTGAGAGCACTCCTAACATCCAGGTTGTGAAGGACCTGCTCGGTGTCTGAAAGAGGGTCCGGAAAAAACACTGGCAAGGAAATATAATGATATGATATATGATAGTTTATTTATATAGCGCCTATACACAATGTGTTTCAAAGCACTTCAAGGCAAGGGAGGGAACAAGGGAAAATACAATGACATTCGTACAGGCCATGAACAGTAAGGATGTGAAATTAACTATCGTACTTGGCCTGACGACTTTTCAGATAGTGCAAGAGCTAGGACATGGATAAGGAAGGGAGGGGGAGAGTGGGAAGGAAATGGAAACAGACAAGCGACTACCGTACTAGGCCTGACGACCTTTCTGGTAGAGCCGGAGAAATAAAAAAGGTGAGGGAGAGGGGTGTAAAAAGGGAGGGGAGGAGCAAAACAAGCGACTATCGTACTAGGCCTGACGACATTTCAGATAGTGCTGGAAGGGTATGGGGGAGCACAAGTAAGGGGAGGGAGGAGGAGACAGACTAGGTTGCTATCATACTAGGTCCAGGGACAATTCTGATAGAGTAAGTGCATAGAGGAAAGTAAGGTGAGGAGGGGACGAGCTACGAAAAGGGGAAAGGGAGAGGGCGAGAGAAAAGAGAGTAAGCAGTCAAAAAGAGTGGAGAAGCAAAAGGGGAGAGCGAATACAATTGCAGAAGTCAGTAGTAACACATAATGTTACAAGCCAGGATACAAGATGAAGATGGGAACAGCATGATTCAGGGCCACCATGAGTACAAGATGCAAAGGAAGTCCAGCATGAGAGTTGAAAAAGGGAGACGTACTGTGAATCAATGTATCAGTACAGATTCCTGCAGAAGTAGGCTGTAGGGGGTAAGGGGGAGCAGGGTAGAAGAATAGACTGATTAATGTGAAATTCCAACACCCTTGTTCTACATGGGTGAATATGAATGTCTGTAGCCGAAAGGTCCAAAATGAACGACAGGACACAATCTATAAATGCCTGACGAGGATCAAGCTGCTTTTCTAGGCACCAGTGATAGAAACGCAGCCATTTGCTCCCCTACTGAGCTTGCATGGAAGGTTTGCGCGCAGCCTGGATGATGCGCATATTGTCCTTCAAGAGATTGAACTGTGCTGGGAACCTGATCTCAGGTTCCCAGGAACCTGATGCTGCCAAGCTGAAGGATTGTGGGGAGGGATGCCACACCCATTGTTCGTTCTGGTGCAAAAGATCAGGAATCTCCAGCAAGCTGATTGGAGGATATACTGATAGATGGTGCAGCTCTGAGAAACAGAACCTGGCTGGCCACCAAGGAGCTATGAAGGGTAGAGTGCAGCTGTTTTTTCTTAACTTCAACAGCACCTGATTGAGCAAGGGAAGAGGAGGGAAGGCAAATGCCAGTATCTCATCCCATGAAATCTCCAGAGTATTCCCCAGGGAACCCGGACCCAGGCCTTCCCTAGAGGTATACTGTGGAAGCTTCCTGTTGGAGGGTTTTGCTAAACAAGTCTACAGTCGGGGTCCCCCACTCTAAAAAGATCTGGAACAGAAACTGTTCATTTAATTCCCACTCATGGTTTGCTATGGACCGGTGGCTGAGAGAGCCTGCCGCTATATTTTCTTGACCCGGGATACCACTCTGCACTGCCCATTCCCAAATCTGAACAGCTAAGTCCACTAGCAGAGGTGCCCTGGTCCCTCCATGCTTGTTCACATATAACATTGTCCAAATCGGAAAGACTTTGTTGGAGACAGAGGGCAGAAGAGCCTTCAAGGTCAGGAAAATGGCCAAAAGCTTGAGACAATTGATATGACAATCCCGCTCCGGAGAAGACCATAGGTCAAAAACTTCCAGACGGTTCAACGTTTCCCCCCATCCAAGTAGGGAGAAATCCGTTGTTATTGTGACCTATGGTGACAGATCCCAGAAAAGGGTCCCCACTGAAAGATTGAAGTCCAACCACCAACGGAGATCGGGTATCATGTCCGAAGTCACAGGAATTAAGCGAAAGTCTGGATCCGTTGACTGGGTACATTTCTTTCTGAGCACTAATTGAGTGCATCCCATTTTCAACCTCGCCGAGGTAGGGCTAGGACACATGAGGCCATCAGCCCTAGGAGCCTCTGAAACCACCATGCCAGCCTGTGCGTGGAATTGAGGAAAATCGAGCATGTTTGCAATAGATCCCTCACCCTGTCCTCAGTCAGAAAGACCCTGGCACTGAATGTGTTCCAATGAAAACCCAAGAACATCAGGTCCTGCCAGACCGTCATTGATGATTTTCAGCAGTTCACCGACAGGCAGCGCAGGAACAGCTGCTGGAGAAGCAACGGAAATGGCAGGCTGCTGTACAGGGACAATGGGGTTCATTATGAGTTCCCTGGTCCTGGAAAAAATACTGGTCATTTTTTCCCAGACCGTGGAAATGAGTTTGCCGGTAGGGGCAGTGATCTACCGACAGGCCTGACCTGTCGGTAGTTCAGGCCCCTACCAGAAAAAACATGCTAGAACCACCAGCATCGGTACTACCGGTGCCAGTGATTCCGGCAATCCCATCCCATGGAGTCTTGTGGGACTCCATGGAAGGGGAACTTACCAGCATCTCCGCTGCCTGCAATATCCCTGAAATACCGGGATATCAGGTGGCAGAAACAGTAAATTACCAGCGTGATATCGGCAAACCTGTAATGAGGGCCAATGACTCCAAAGTAGCCAGTCGTGCTAATACGGATAGACATGGACTCCCTAAAGCCTGAGGAAGGCTGCAATGAAAGCCATAATCTTCATAAAAACTTGTGGCACTGATCTCAACCTGAAGGGGAGGACCCAGTATTGACAGTGCTTGGTCCCTACCAAAATCCGAAGGTATTTGCAGTGTTGGGGGCATACTGGTATATGCAGGTACACATCTTAAATATCTACCACCCTGAGCCAATCGTCCTTCAGAAAGAAGGAGTAGATTTGCGTGGAAGTGATCCTCTTAAACCTTTTCTTGGGGAATGTAGAGATTGAAATCGGACTGGTCCAAGATAGTGTGCAGGCCAGCCTGGTTGGGTTTCGGCACTGTAAAAATGCGGGAATAAAACCCCACGCCCTCTTCTGCTGGAAGAACTCGTTCTACCGCCCTCAAGTCCAGAAGCTTCTTAAATTCGTTGTGGAGAAAGGAGGACCTTGTCTGCTGTCAAGGATCGCTGGAAAAGTCAGTCGGAAACCCGAACGGGCGACTGACAAGACCCACCGGTCTTGCGCGATAGTTCTCCAAACAGGAGATACTACCCCCCCACCGGTGTAACATGGGACTGTTGAAAACCATAATTTGGTAGATCAGTGGAGGGGGTACTGGAACCAGCAGAGGAGGCTGAGGAGTGGGAGAAAAACCGGCCACTCTGCCTTTGCTGCTTGCGCCGGGGACCGCTTGGGAAACAGTGAGTTGGGGTCTGTGCGTCGGTATGTGCGTCCATTGGAATAAGTCCTTAGTCTGGTGTTGTTGAAAAAGCCATTTTTTAGACATTTGCAAAATTGGAGAATTCCTAGCAGACACCAAGATCAAAATCTAGAGGGTGGGTGTGTGACAAGAGAAATATTTTTTGCAGGTCCTCTCTTTGCGGACGAGTTGTGATTCAAGTCGGTAGGTCGATTTGCTGCCTGAGGAGCTAGTACCACCAGATCTGTGAAGCTAGTCATGACTGCTTTGTAGATGATACATGCCGTCTTGATCAGTATCCTGGCCTGGAGAGGAAGCCAATGTAGCTTATGCAAGACACAGGTGATTTGGTCATAACATAACATAAATAAAACATGGGGGGGTGGCTACCAGTCGATGGCGTAGGTCAGCTTCTCTGTGAGAGCCCGCCTGATTCTGCAATGATAAGACGTACAGCCTGCAAATAAAGGACTGCAGGTGGGAAGGTCTCAGCAATGCCATGCTGTCATGCGGACTGCAAAGAGCAGTAGGTCGCTGAGAAATGAGGGACGGAAGAGCCGAATTGGAGTTCAACAACGAAACCGAAGCAGAAGCCAGAGTGCCTGGTGCGGGAGGATCGTCCCAGATGTGGACGGGTGCTGCAGGCGAGGAGAAGAAGAGCCGTTGCAGTCCGGTAGAGCCCATCAGTGGAACTGAGCCCACCAGAGGAACAGGATGAGAGGAGTAGAAGGCAAGTGCTGTGCGAGACTCTGCGGATCGCCCTAAGCCCCCGCTGCGTTATAATTGAGAACCGGCAGCCTGAGGGAGCTGCTGAAGGGCGCAGCATGAAGCTACGCCTGAAGACACTGGTGAAGGGCTCTCCCGGCTGGCATGCTTTGTGCGGGAGGAGCGCTGACATACTTTTGTGTAGCCACATGTTGGGGCCCGGGCCGGAGTGGTGAACATTACAGTCCCAGCGGAGAGCCATGTTCCACCGTGGATTACAGGCGGCCCGAGCCTAAGACACAGATTCTGTTGGTGAGGGATACAATGGATACAATGATGCAAACCAGGGCCACGCAGTGAAACAATCTTCAACTCCTCAAGCCAGACAACAGAGGTAACCAGTTCTGTGCACGTGACACAGGGAAATCAGTGACTGGAGCCTGAACTGCAGAAAGTAACTGTTGGGCATACCTGCTCCTCCCACCCCTGGAAGCCCATGAAATAAGCCATTATACCCTTGGTAGGGGTAGATATGAGGGTGGGGGCGGGAACAGTCATTACTGGCTGTGGGGGTGTTAGGGAGAATTTTCATTCTATGGCTAATTTCCCTTACCTATAGAGTCCCCCAGCAACTTTGCTGGATTTGAAGGGTTTGTTTTTTTCTCCTGCTAAGAGTGTGACTCTTTTTCCCACTCTTAGGCATATTTGCTATGTGTGTTCTAGGCTATTTTTTGTGTTTAATGTCTATGGGGTTTATCTCACCCCCATAGGAACCATCTTTATCCACATGTGTTACAAAGCACCCTCTGTCGTAGCGACCCCCAAACATCGACTCCATACCCTGGGACTGACTACTGTCTCCCAGGGCATGTAAAGTCCCCATTGACTTTACTAGTCAATATTTATGAACAAAACCAGCACAACCCATCTTACTATGGAGGTACTTGCAAGGGTTAATAGTTTTTCCCTTATGTGCATTTTCGAGAGGGTACCGTACAGTCCCTCTCTCAAAAGTTTCTGGCTGCTGGCAGTGGTTACTACCAAAAATATTCGACTGCAAATATTTCCCTATGGGATTTTCCCATTGTTCGAGGCTACCACATTTACTGACAGCCTCTAACATACCGCCGGTCTATTTTTATATTAACTTTACTCCGGTAGGTTTTATTTCCCAGAATTTTTTTATAAATTCTTTCTCGTGTCTTTCTCTAAACTCCTAACCCAGGTCGGGGATCCTTGGTTCGTCCTTTTGGCGGGCTTCTGCCAAGAAGCCCTCCTTTCGGTGCCACTGAGACTGGGGTGGATCCATTGTGTGGGAGGGGGCGTAGGACCCCTGGACAGGGTTGCCTCAGCAACCCATGTCGCACTCTGCCCTGATAGGCTGGAGGGTCTCCCGCCAGGATGACCACTCCACTCTGTGAGTGACAGCTAGGCTGTATGAACGGGGATCTTTTTGCATAAAAGCAGGATCCTGAGGACTGGAAGAGCAAGACGTTGCCACTGGAGCTAAAAAGCCGACGAGGAGAGAAGTCAAAGACATCTGCAACGACTGAACCACCGATGAAGCCCTGCTGCAGCGTCTCACCACTTTTCTCCACACGACGAGAGAAGATCTGCAAGAGCCTTCTTCCCTTGAGCTGGTGGGGCCAACCAGTTTGCCAATCGCCTTCCTGGACCTGCCTTGGTCGAATCACCAGTGCCCTGCACTCAGAGACCGGATAGCCAGGCACCCGTCCACCCGGACCGCGATTTAAAGGAGCGTACCTTTTATTCGTTTGGCAGCACCGCGGCTGGTTTCATCCCTGGGAAGTGCAGTAACTCGAACCTTCCTCCACGACGAGAGTCTCTCTTCCTCTGCTGGATCTCCCAAACTGCAGGAACTGCCAGAAACAACCGCCACCGCAGGAGCCTCTTCTACATTTCAAGGTACTTTGTTCTGCCAGGCCCCCCTTTTTGCGTGGTAGTGCTAAAGGTGTTTTAAATCCTTTACCTACCTGTTGGGTTGGCCGCCCCTATCCTCTAACATTGTCTTTCACCTTCTGCATCCACCTTTTCAAATCTTTTAACAAAGACTTGACTGCAGCTACAAGAACATTTTGCTCCTGGGCTCTTTGCCCTGTACCATTGACCCTGGCACAGGCCTATTGACTCTGGCTGAATTTGTTAGAACTGCCTTCTCTAGATTACTTCTCAACTAGAACTGTGTTGATGCACCCAATTTTTATAACCACCTTGTTCTTCCCACGTTTAAACTTGTGAAGTGCCATTTTGCTCGGTTTTCATTTAAGTATTATACATGCTAAAGTACTGCCTTGCCAAAACTTGTTCACAAACTTATGGGAAGTGTTGCTAGGGTGTCTAAGAATATATTCCTGCATAACTTGTGCTTTCCCTCCCTTGTGAGAAATGGCTAGAGTGCCATTTGTGTTTGTTTTCACTGTGCCGTTTTGCTCAGTTTTCACTCTTGCTCACACTTGTCTACAATTTAACTAGGGAGTTGTGTATACTTTTCTTGACTGATTTTAACTTGCTTTAATAACTGTGATTAATGTGTTAACTTAGAAATGTGTAAAATAAATATATATATATATACTTTTTAATACAAAGCTTTGGTCAGTGTTTCCTTGTACAATAGTATTATAGCCCTATTGTGTAAACCCTGAATACTGCTCATCTCCCTCTTGAGATAAGTCTGACTGCTTAACCACAGCTACCAACTAAATCTTTGTGGTACAGACTGATACCAAAGGGGATTTATTGCTCATACCTGTAGTCTTAATCTTCTGTAGTGCTCCCTAAGGGAACTGCACATGATTCTGCCTAACAGGGGGAAGCGGCACACAATATATAGTGCCTTGCAAGTAAAGAGGTACATACTGGGCAGGTAGGAACAAGTTACTTACCTGTAACTGTTGTTCTCCAGCATGGGTCTGGCATGGATTCACATGCTCATGAATATTCCCCGTCGTCAGGCTGGGAATCCTCGGTAAAGAAAAAACCAGTATCAGTTTCGTTTCTGATCTGTCTTTCGTAGTAATAACCAATCACTGGTCTCTGCGTCATACTGACCACAGCCAATGACTGCCCTCTACCTAAGCACCGCCTCTGGCAGCCATCTTCAGATTTGGAAGCACGTGAAGTGGCAGTATGACCAAGTGAAGAGCCGCAGAGGGGTAGGCGGGAGGGTTCGCATGTGAATCCATGCCAGACCCATGCTGGAGAACAACAGTTACAGGTAAGTAACTTGTTCCTTCTCCAGCATGGGGTCTGGCATGGATTCACATGCTCATGAATAAAGAATACATAGCAGTACACACATGCACAACCACGGGAGGTGGCAAAGGCTCAACATTAAGCATCACATCAACTCAACATTAAGCATCTTACCTCCTCACCAGGCTCACCTCAGGCGAACAGGTTGCGCAGCACTGCTTGGCCGACCCTGGACTCCTCCCTGGAATCCCGGTCGACGCAGTAGAATTTCGTGAAGGTGTGCGTCGACCTCCACGTAGCAGCCCTGCATATGTCCAGCAGGGGCACACCAGATAGGAACGCCGTGGTAGCTGCGATCGCTCTGGTGGAATGGGCTCTCGGACGGCCAGGCAGCGGTCGGTTTGCCAACCGGTGACAGTACATGATACAGCCGGAGAGCCATCTGGAGATGGAAGCCTTCGAGAGAGCCTTCCCCTGATTGACAGGTCCAAAGTTCACAAAGAGTTGTGACGTCTTCCGAAAACCTTTCGTGCGGTCCACGTAGAACTTCAGCGCTCTAGCTACATCCAGCGAGTGCAAAGTCCTCTCAGCCGGCGACGAAGGCGACGGGAAGAACACAGGTAACACCAAGGGTTCGTTGAGATGAAAGTCCGACGGTACCTTGGGCATGAAGGAGGGGTGCGTCCTGAGCACTACCCTCGTGTCGTGGAAAGTCAAGTACGGGGCCTTGCAGGAAAGGGCCTGGATCTCTCCCACTCGTCGTGCGGAGGTGATGGCCACGAGAAAAGCTGTTTTCCACGATAGAAACTTCAACGGGGCCGAGTGCAGAGGCTCGAACGGAGGTCCCATGAGCTTGGTCAGCACCACGTTGAGCTCCCACGCCGGGGCCGGAGCCTTCACCGGCGGGAACGATCTGAACAGTCCCTTCATGAACTCTTTCACCAGACGATGAGACCACAAGGACGTCCGGCCCGTGGTTCTGGTGTATCGGGAGATCGCAGCAAGATGAATCTTGATGGACGCGTGTGCCAGACCAGCTTTGGCCAGCGTCAGCAGGTACGGCAGTACTTGGGGAGCCGTAATCCGTAGAGGGTTAATCTTCTGTGCGTGGCACCAGACAGAGAACCTCTTCCATTTGTGTCCGTAGCATTTAAGAGTCGAGGACGCCCTGGCCTTTGCAAGAACCTCTCTGCAATCGGCCGGTATGTCGTATCCTCCAAACTCTAGCGCTGCAGGAGCCAGGCCTGCAAGTTCAGCGACTTCGGGTCGTGGTGGAGGATGGCGCCTCCTTCCCTGGAGAGTAGATCCGCGTCCGCCGGCAGCTTGATTGGCGGGGACGCCGACAAGTCCAGAAGGTCCGGGAACCATATCTGCCTCGGCCACGCAGGTGCGACGAGGATCATCCTGCACCGTGACCTCTTGAGCTGGTTGACGAGCCGGATTAGCAGAGGCAAGGGAGGGAACGCGTAGAGGAACAGGCCCTCCCAGGGGAACGAGAAAGCATCGCCCATGCTCCTCGTCTGGGGAAACCTGCTGGCGAACCTCCGGCACTTGGTGTTCGTCGCCGTCGCGAACAGGTCGATCTGGGGTGTGCCCCACCGTCGGAAGAGGCGATCCACCAGATCCTGCCGTAGTTCCCACTCGTGGCACGAGCGCAGCTCCCTGCTGAGTGAGTCGGCGATGGTGTTTTTTATCCCTGCCAGATGAAACGGCACCAGAAGAATCCCTTGGGCGACGGCCCAATGCCACAGGTCCTGCGCCTCCTTGGACAGCGCTGGGGACCTGGTTCCGCCCTGTTTCCTGATGTAAAACATGGTGGTGGTGTTGTCGGTGAAGATCCTCACCACCTTGCCCTTGAGGGACGGAAGGAAGGACCTGAGGGCCCAAAACACTGCACGGAGCTCCAGGACGTTGATATGCAGGGACTTCTCCGTCGGGAGCCAGAGTCCCCTTGCGTGCAGATTTTCGGTGTGCGCTCCCCACCCTTCTAGGGAGGCATCCGTGGTCACAGTCACCTGGTGGGCTGGGGTCTGGAAGTCCATGCCCGCCGTCAGATGCGCGCGGGTGCCCCACCACCGTATCGCTCGTCGGAAACTCTCGTCGAGCTTGATCCTTTCCTCGAAGCTGCCCGTCGTCTGGATCCAGCGCGCATCCAGGAATTCTTGCAACGGGCGCATCCGGAGCCTGCACATGGGAATGAGGTAGATGCAGGAAGACATCATCCCGAGGAGGGACTTGATGGACCTCACCTTGGCCGCGTCGGCCACCAACATCCGTTGCACCTTGCCCAAGATGGTCCTGGTCCTCTCCTCCGACGGGGAGGCCAGATCCGAAGTGTAGCTCGACGAAATCTTCACCCTTGAGGGGCACAGATGAATCCGACACGGGTCCCCGTTGATCGGATGTAGGATCGGTGGAGCTTGAGGCTCTTTTGACCGAAAGAATCGAAGTTTTTGTGAAAAAGCGCGAAAAAATAGCACTAACGCTCGAGAGCAATAGCACGAGGATCCCAACACATGAACGTGCGGTAAAAATCTGAAGATGGCTGCCAGAGGCGGTGCTTAGGTAGAGGGCAGTCATTGGCTGTGGTCAGTATGACGCAGAGACCAGTGATTGGTTATTACTACGAAAGACAGATCAGAAACGAAACTGATACTGGTTTTTTCTTTACCGAGGATTCCCAGCCTGACGACGGGGAATATTCATGAGCATGTGAATCCATGCCAGACCCCATGCTGGAGAACCAGAAGATCACACCTGGAGTGGATACACGCTGGATGGTTAAGCAAATGTATTGCACACAGTGTATTCAACAGGCAGAAGTGCCACAAGGCCCACTCCCGTCCTGGGCAGGAAAGGTACATGCAAGGATGTCGTCCAAGTGACTGTGCGGTTGCAGATCGAAGGAATAGCATTAGTATACATAGCCACAACCATTCTGGAAATATACAAGCCGAGTCTGCACAGAAACAATGATTGTGCCAGTGTCACCTGTAGACTAGTGAGGAGGAGGCTTAATGGCCTGAATACCTCCCAAACTACCCTGGCCAGTCAACCCTAGACGGATTCGGCAAATCTAAAAAACGAATACCCGGAGAAGATATGAAAGGGGCGCAGGAAGGTGAAAAGGG
Organism: Ambystoma mexicanum; assembly: GCF_040938575.1. Lineage (NCBI taxonomy): Eukaryota > Metazoa > Chordata > Amphibia > Caudata > Ambystomatidae > Ambystoma > Ambystoma mexicanum. Next base: position 671,010,264 of record NC_090928.1, read on the forward strand.
CGGCACGGACTTGCACAACCAGGTCATGCTGGTAATAGCGGACCTGAAAGCCTCGTTAGGGTCACAGATTGGAGCGATGCAACTGGATGTGGGGCTGTTGCGGCAGGATGTGAGAAGCCTAGAGGAGCATACCACGACACTAGAATCGCAGGTGAAAGAGAACACAGGAGAACTAAAGATTATGCAGTTGGATGTCCATGTGTTGCAGCAGAAAGTGAGCCTCCTGGAAAACAAAATAGAGGAAGCCGAATGACGGGCAAGGTGGAATAATAACCGTATCATCGGACTACCGGAAGGGGAAGAAGGATCTGAGCCGACAATGTACATAGAAAATATGTTACTTCAGGAAATTGGGCCAGGGAACCTCACACAGTGATTCACGATTGAAAGAGTGCACAGAGCGCTGACTAGGCACCCTCCCCCAGGAGCGCCCCTGCAACCAATCATTGTCAAGGGGGTCAGCTGAGGAGAGAATCGGCAGACCTGGTCGTCTATCCAGACTACACGTTTCAGGTGCAGAAGAACAGAGAACAATTCACAGCGGCTAAGAGCAGGCTCCACAAGGCAGGATTAAAGTATATGCTGATATATCCAGCACGGCTCCAAATTATACACAAAAACAAGACTTTGATTGATTGATTATTTTATTTCTATCGCGCTCGTCCACAAGTGTTTCAGAGTGCGACAAGGCAAGGGGGGGAACAGGGGAGAACAAAACAGCGATCTTACTAGGCCCAGTGACATTGAGAACGCGCAAGTGCATGGGAGAGGGGAAGGGGAAAAGTGCATGGGAGAGGGGAAGGGGAAAAGTGCATGGAAGGAGGGAGAAGTGGAAAGTGCGAAGCAGAGGAGAAACAGATAAATAACAATAAATAAATAATAAAGGCAACAAGCAGTGGTAATGCAGCCATCAATTTGCAAGTGCTAGGTTTAAGGCAGCAGACAGGGTAGGTTTGATAAGAGCAGGAAGAAAAAGGGTTCTTTGACCTTCCGGATGACGCGCAACCATGGCTGGATAGGGAGAAGATAGGACACAGTGCAACTGAAGAGACTGAGGACCAAGAGAAGCACAAAGGCAGCCCTACCCAATCTGAGGCTGGGAATAACTAAGAAGCTGGGAGTGGCATGTATTGCACACAGGGCTGCGGGGATGACACAGAGAAAACCCAAGAATACGAGGAGTATGAGACCTACAGATATAACAGTCATCTCAAGATGGACCAGTGTAAAGTAGTTTGGTTATGTGATTATTAGTTTGGCGGGGTCATTAACATTTACGACCAGAGATTGCCACACACCTCACAATTTATTTAGTTGGGGCAACTGTTTGTTTGCCCACCCACTGTGCACTAGACCCAGGCAAGTTTTCTCGAGGGATATGCGAGAAGAAGACAGGCCTGAGTAAGCACAGCAATGCTGGGCCATTGTTATTGGTTGGGGAAGTTGGGAATTCTCAAGGGAGGGAAAGGTCGTATGCATGCGTAATTAGAGTGGAGCACTTTTTATATTTTAGCAAAACACTGCGAGAAAGGCGGTCTGATACATTTGGGGGGACTCCTGAAGAAGCGGGAGACCTACGGGGTGACAAAAGGAAATGGAGGGAACTATTAACTTGATTACCTGGAATGTGAGGGGGTTGAACGCTTATGTAAAAAGAAATAGGGTTTATTTGTATCTTAAAAGACGCAAGGTGGACATAGCTATGCTTCAGGAGACACATCTCATAGGTGAAAAACAGACACTACTAGCGCGTAGATGGCGAGGGCACTTATTTGGCTCCACATACTCGGAGTATGCTCAAGGAATATTGATATGGACAGCGCCCTCAGTATCCTTTAAGGTCACACACAGGTCGATACATGTTTGATAAATACATATGCCCCCAATCATAGTGCGGCCACATTTTTCCATACCCTGTACCCCCAACTAGCACCATACCGGGATAGCAATATGTTATGTGGTGGAGATTTCAACTGTATTTTGAATCCTGTCCTAGACAGATCAGAAGATACATACACTAAATTAGCACCGCCCGCAAGAGCATTACAGAATCTCCTGAATTCCTTTGGTTTGGAAAACGCCCGGAGGGCGCTCCACCCAGACACCAGACATTATTCACAGTTTTCAGCGCCACTTGAAGCATACACAAGGGTAGATTATGTTTTTGTGGGGTGGGAAATAATGCATCAGATTGGGTATGCTGAATATAAAGGGAGAGTCTTATCGGACCATGCTCCGCTTAGTATACAATGGCAACATGTGGCCCCTTGCCCCCAATACTCACGCGAAGGCTCAGAAGCAAATCATTGAGGGATCCCCCATTTAGAGATAGTATCAGAAGTAGTATCGGTGAATATGTATTGAACAATTTGGGCAGTGTACCCAAGGCAGGAGTCTTCTGGGAAACTCTGAAGGTGGTAGTCAGGAGAGCAGCTATAGCGGGATCCAGCAGTTCAAGCTACTTTAAATAAAGAATTGTCCTCTGCGGAAGAACAATTGAGGATACTAGAACAAACTCAAGTGAGAGACCCAAGTAACAGAGAGAAGATGGAAGAACTAAGACAGAAATGCATGGATTGCTGGGATAGGCTGCGTAAACATAGCTTTGCAAAATACACAAAAAAGGCAACACATAGGAGATAAGCCTGGACGGTTACTAGCGTGGTTATGCAGAAATGAAGTACAAAGGAGCCCCATATACGCGAGAAATACAGTGCAGGAAGAAGTTTGTTACACACAGAACGGAATTAACAAGGTTTTTTGGTGTATTGTATCAACGCTTATATCGAAGCGGTCCCTTGACATTAGGCTCCCGGTTGGAGGACGTACTAGGGGAGATTGTACTCCCGGTACTGAGCCAGGAGGAAAGAGACAGTTTAGAAATGCCCATCACCTTAGAAGAAATACAGACAACGATTAAGGATTTACCGACGGATAAGACACCAGGTTCGGATGGGATCCCGGGTGAATTTTATAAAGAATATGTGCACGAATTGAGCCCCCATTTGCTGGCCACATTTAATGTGGCGCACGATGTGGAGTTCCTTCCCCCTAGCTTACGGGAATCTATAATTATACCTCTCATAAAAACATGTTGGAATGTAGCTTGTACAGACCACTCTCGATGCTGAACCAAGATAGTAAGAAACTAATATCCATACTGGCATCTAGGATGAAGGGAGTGACAACTAAACTAGTGCACCCAGAACAAACAGGCTATGTTCCAGGCCATAGTATGGCCTGGAATTTGAGGAGCCTACACCATATATTAGATAGAACTGGGAGACAGCATGCACCATAGCTAGGTTGGATGCAGTTAAGGCATTCGATTCAGTGAACTGGGACTAGCCCTATGCAACTCTGAGCAGATTTGTATTTGGTCAAGCTTTCATTAGATGGGTCAGATTGATATGCACTAAGATGAAGGCGAGGGTCAAGACAGGGAGGCACATCTCAGAAGCATGGGAGCTGGGATAGGGCACGCGACAAGGTTGTCCGCTATCACCATTATTGTACATCATCGCCATGGAACCGATTGCCCAGTACCTGTAATTTTTACCTCTGGTGCCCTGCAGGAGTGCCTGGTCCGGATCGGTGGGGATCTTGGAATGATGTTTTCTAGCACTAGATGCGGATCCAAACCACTCCTTCCCTACTGTCGGCGCTGAAAGGCTATTGCCCAGTGAGCAGTGCAGTTGGGAGTGGTTTGGTTGGACCCTCAATGATGTAGAAATTATGAATGGGCTTCTGGGGTAGCCTAAGGAGAATAGACAAGTACAAGACGTTAATTACTACCTACTGACTTCTCCCCCCACCTCCCTTGTACCGTTAGGATGCTTGATACGGAACCCAGAACCCAGTCTCACCGTGCTAAGGCTGATGAGAGTTCTGAAAAACTCAGGAGAACATCTGGTCCAGTTGCTTCACTGGAGGGTAGTGGCCCAGTCCAGTTGTGGCGCACTAGATGCTCTTGAAAGTAAGCGCTGCTCTGCAATAATGAATGCTGAGTTTGTAGATAAGTTCCTGTACTTTCTTTTGCAGCGTTGCTCAGCAATAGGAATGCAGGGTTTCCACAATGTTTACTGAATGTTGTCCCTTTGTTGTCGGTAAGGTTAGATAAGTGTTGCAGGATAGCGCGTAGCGCACAACGGATGCCCTTTAATGTTTTCACTGTCTTTATCTTTCAGTGGAGGATGCCATCAGCTGTTCCGTAATGAAGAAAGACGTTCTGCCGGTGCAGAACGAAGTACAGATGTCAGCTGTGCAAGCGATTCACAAATATCAGGTAAGAGTTCCGGGGGGAAGCGGGAGAGAACAGAAGCTGATCCGCTGACTTACTGTATGGTTTTCTCTCCTAGGTGCTGTGAGTGCTGCTGCTTACTGGAGCGGACACGTGCCTCTGACGCGTGTGAAAAGAAACTAGAACTGCTGCACAATATGATCTCCGGGTAAGCAAAAGCGGAAGCAGGAGCTAAGAAATCTGACAGCATACCGTGGTTTTGCTCGGGAGAGTAACGCTGGATGCAGGTAATCAGAAATCCTTCAGCACGTGGAGGCATCTGCTGGTGGAAAAATGCTAAGCACCGGGTGTCGCCCAGCGTGGGGTTTTAATAGCCCTGGGCTGCACCTTTACACCAGACCACCAAGAAGCATTATAACATTAGCAACTTGGGGGCCATCTTGAATTCCAGGCCGTGTCCCAACTCAGCAGTCATTTTGGCTGGGGCATTGCAATCAGAATACTGGTGTTCACGCCGAACAGCTACCTTCTGCGTCCATTGCTCACCCACAGTGCCTATATATGGGGGTGGATGCCTGATGTTCTACCAGTTTTATTATGGGTCATGACAATACCTCAGGAAAGAGTATATAGAGCCTGGGATTCAAATAGATGGGGGCAGGCATTTGTTATCACTGTATGCTGATGACACACATTTGTAAGTTCAGAACCCAGAGGACAATCTGGAATTGTTATTGGAAGCAATGGCACTGTTTGCAATATGGTCAGGGATTACAATCAGCATGGACAAGTCAGCATTATTCCCACTAGCGGTTGTTCGTGGGAGGGTGGAGCACGAACTGCCGGTACTGGCACTGAGGTGGAAGGGAATAGTTTCTTACCTGTAACTCCATTTCTCCAGCATTGGTATCTTTCATGGATTCACATGCTTAGAATATTCCCCGTCGTCAGGCTGGGAATCCCCGGTACATTATATAGACCTTTCCCGTAGGAAAACTTTTTCGACGCTTATGCGTCCTATCCACCTCGCTTTGTATCATGCGTGCCCGCGCCGTCAGGACGTCATGATATAAATACAGGCTCCGCCCCCGCGCTCCCTCAGATTTCGGCCCCCAAAGTAGTGGGGGAACCGGTTTGCATGTTCAGGGGAGGCAGGAGGGCGCATGTGAATCCATGAAAGATACCAATGCTGGAGAAATGGAGTTACAGGTAAGAAACTATTCCCTTCTCCAGCATTCGATCTTTCATGGATTCACATGCTTAGAATAGATTACATAGCAGTACCACCCCCAAAGAGGAGGCGTGCATGCAAACCCATATACTTTGTTCGCAAAGCCCGTTCCCTATGATCATGTATACATCAGTAATCGTTAACATAGGAAAAACGAACCACATACAGTCATAAATTCCATAGGATGCAACCCCTCAGCCGGGGCTTACCTTATTGGAATAGGTGTCGAAGCACCGCCTGTCCCATCCGGGTATCTTCGGCATGTTGCTGCGACAGGCAGTAATGGCAGGTAAAGGTGTGTGTAGCCGCCCAGGTAGCCGCCATGCAAATGTCCCCCAGAGGGACTCCGGCCCACAGTGCCGTCGACGATGCCGCTGCTCTAGTAGAGTGAGCTCTTGGCCGTCGTAGAAGAGGCTTCCCTGCCCTGGAATGGCAGTACGAAATGGTAGATGACACCCATCTTGACAGTCCTTGCTTCGAAATGGCTTTTCCTTTAGCACCCAAACCATAGGCCACGAACAGCTGTCTCGTTTCTCTGAACGGTTGCGTACGATGGAGATAAAACTTAAGAGCCCTTTTTACATCCAATGTGTGTAGCATGCGCTCCGCTCCCGAGCATGGCTCCGGAAAAAACGTAGGCAACACAATAGAGGAGTGTTTATGGAACACCGACGGAGCTTTTGGTATAAACTGCGGGTTAGTGGCAAGGACTACCTTGTTCTTGAAAAATCGTAAGTATGGTGGGTCCACCAGTAGAGCCTGAACTTCTGAAATACGTCGTGCTGAAGTGATGGCCACCAGGAAGGCCAATTTCCACGACAGAAACTTTAGAGACGATGATGACATTGGCTCAAAAGGAGGCTTCATAAGAGACGTTAAGACCAGATTGAGACTCCACTCCGGCGGAAATTTCTTCTCCGGAGGAAAAGTCCGAAAAAGGCCTTTAAGGAAGTGCTTAATCAGGCGGTCGCTGAACAAAGGTGCCGAGTGGCGTCGACGAGTAAACCTGGAAATGGCTGCAAGGTGTACTTTTATTGAAGATACCGACAGGCCCTTTTGAGCTAAGAGCAGCAAGTATGGAAGGAGCTGTTCTGGCTTAATTGATTGCGGGGCCAAACCTGGTTGATCCTCACACCATTGACAGAAACTTTTCCATTTGTACGCGTATGAGGCGTTTGTGGAAGGTGCTCTTGCCGCTTGTAGGATACGCCGACAGTCCTCTGGAATCGTTAGCCGACCAAATTCGGCGAAGTCAGGAGCCAGGCCGTCAACTGGAGGCTGTCCGGGTCGTGATGCCAAACAACACCGTCCTGTCGGGACAGAAGGTCGGCGGTCTTCTTGAATCTCATCGGTTCTGCCGCCGCTAAGTGTAGCAGGTCTGAAAACCACACCTGTCTGGCCCAGTATGGGGCCACCAGAATTACACGACATGGGTACCTGAGGATCCATTGTAACGTCCTCCGGACCAGGGGAAATGGAGGGAATGCGTACATGAATTTGTTCGACCATGGAAAGGAGAACGCATCCCCCAGAGAGCCCTGCTGAGGCCATCTGCTTGCGTACTGATGGCATTTTTTGTTGTTCTTCGTTGCAAACAGGTCTATGGACGGGTGTCCCCATTTCTTGAATACTTGTTGTAGTTGTTGGTCGTTCAGTACCCATTCGTGAACTTCGTTCATTTCTCTGCTGAGGGCATCGGCTTCCACGTTTCTCACGCCTGGTAGGTGGAACGCGAAGATTTGCATGTTGTGTTGTAGGGCCCAATGCCAGATTTTCTGTGCCTCCGTCGATAGGGACCTGGAACGTGTCCCTCCTTGTTTTCTCAAGTAGAACATCGTAGTGGTGTTGTCCGTCATGACACGCACCACCGAGTCCCTCAGTTGAGGAAGAAAAGATTTTAGAGCCCATCGCACTGCTCTCAGTTCTAGCAGGTTGATATGCAGGGAGGACTCCTGCAAGGACCACTGGCCTTGTACCTGTAACATATCCAGATGAGCTCCCCATCCGCTCAGCGATGCATCCGTCACCACCGACTTTTGGAACTCTGGTTCCAGTAGAGGCATCCCTTTCGTTAGATGAGTAGACACTCTCCACCAGCCGAGTGCTTGAACTAGTTGTTCGTCGACGACCAGTCTGTCGGACCAGCGACCTCGGCTCTGCGCCCAACGGTCCGCTAGAAATTCCTGGCAAGGTCTCATAAACAGACAGCAGTTGTTTATCACCGGAATGCAGGACGACATGGTCCCTAGCAGGGACATGTACTTGCGCACCGAGACCTTGGTACCGCCTCTCCATTCCGACGCCTTGTTTTGAAGTTTCTGAATTCTTTCGCTGGATGGTCTCACCAGGCTTGTGTGTGTATGAAACTCCGCTCCTAGGAAGACCAAGGTCCTCGAAGGCTCTACGGAGGACTTGTTGAAGTTTATTGCGAAGCCCAGTTCCTGTAAGAGGGACATTGTGGCTCGTAGACTGTCTCGTGTTTGTTCCTTGGATGAACCTCTGACCAGCCAGTCGTCTAGATATGGATAGACATGATGACCATCCTTCCTTAAATGGGCCGCTATAGGGGCCAAGCACTTGGTGAACGTCCTGGGGGAGGACTTGAGCCCGAACGGAAGGACCTTGAACTGAAAATGCTTTCTCCCGACGACGAATCTTAAATATCTCCTGTGTCGTGGGCGTATTGGAATGTGAAAATAAGCATCTTGAAGGTCTAGTGATGATAGATAATCCATGGGTTGCACCGACCTGATAACCTCTTGGAGCTTTAGCATTTTGAATTTTAGGTTCTTTAGCCACTTGTTGAGTACCCTCAGGTCGAGAATGGGCCTCCATTTGCCGTTTGGCTTTTTTACAACAAAGAACCTGGAATAAACTCCTTGTCCTTCCTGTGCTACAGGAACTCTCTCTACCGCCCCTTTTTGCAACATAAGCGCCGCCTCTTGTCGTAGGATTCGGAGGTGGGGCTGTGTCGAGAATAAAGGAGGAAGACGCGGAGGCTTGTCTTTGAATTGCAGCGCATGACCCATGCGAATCGTGTCTAGGACCCATCGATCTGTGGTGATGCCTTTCCATCGGTCGAAGTGATGAGAGACTCGACCCCCCAGGACGTTCCGAAGGCCGTCATTGGTTGCTGGTTTGCTTGGTCTTCGTTGACGACGGACCTGAGCCTCGCCTTCTGGAGGCTTGATAATCCCTACTTCTACGTGCCGACTGGGACGGTCGTCTGAACCCTTGTGAAGAGTAAGAGGGCCTGTTGAATCCACGGTCCCTCGAGGCTCCAAAGCGGGAGTTTCCAGAAGCACCCCTGAAGGGGCGAAAAGAACGAAAATTTCTACCCGTTTGAAGGGCGCCGAGGGACCTAGCAGTATCCGTGTCTTCTTTCATCCCTTTGAGCGCTTCATCAACCTTTTCGCCAAACAGGTGTTCCCCTTCGCATGGCATGTGAAGGACTTTGTACTGGACTTCAGGACGGAAAGTAGTACATTTGAGCCACGCTTGCCGACGAAGCACTACTCCATGGTTGATTTGTTTGAACCCAGATTCTGCTAGGTCAACTGCGATATTGATAGCGTGGTTCGAGGCCTCTTCGCCATCCCGCACCAGTAACATAGCTGCTTTCCGGTGTTCGTCTGGCAGGTGTTCTAGGATAGGGGCTAGTTTGTGCCACATTTCCCTATCATATCGTGACACAATCGCTAAGGAATTGGCTGCTCTTACTGTCGTCGCTCCGACCGAGAGCACCTTCTTTCCAAAGGCGTCCTGTCTCCTAGCCTCGCTTTCAGGTGGCGTTGAACATTTTTGCTGGACCCTGGCCTTCCTAGCCGCTGCCGCCGACACCACCGAGTCAGACAGAGGCTGTGATGTTAGACATTTTGGAGTGGACTCCGGAGCTTTAAACTTTTTCTCGATCCGTCCCTTGATGGCTGGCTCCGAGAACGGATGGCGCATCGTCTTGAGACCTTCTTGCCACACGTGGTCCAGGATTGGGATGGCAAATACCGATTTCCTCCTTTGACCCATATGGTCAAAAAGGAAACATTCTTTCTTCTGCTCCTCAGGAATCAAGCCGAATTCGGAACAAGCTTTCCCCATCATTGCATGGAAGGCTCCCACATCATCCGGGGGAGATGGCTGTGACTGGCTCCTCGTAGACTCTACCTCTACATCCGAATTCCATGTTGGGTCCCTCGAAGGTGACAGGGAGATGTCTGACCCTGAGTCACCCAGTATAGAATCGGACTCCGACAACTCACCCTCCTCCTGTGCTTGAGGACGATCTTTTACTGCCTGGGGAGCCGATGGGTGTTTCGTCGTCGATCGAGCCGTACAAGTTTGCTCGTCGACGGAAGGTACAGACAAAAGTGACGATGACGTCCCGGGTTGAGGGAACTGCGTATCCAGCCGCTGCAGTAGCTTCTGAAGAGTATTAAGCACATCCAGAAACAAAACCGTCTGGGGGGTCAATAACGTGGACGATATCGGTACCATACCCCCGCTCGCACTCGTCGCCGTCGACGTGGAAGGCCGTAAGCCTAAATCCGATGGCTGCAGAACCAGATCACCTTCTCTTTCCGCCGAGCCGGCCGTGTCTGGCTGCAGTAAGACCTCCGGGGGGATCGGGTCATAAACCTCGGGCAGCCAAGCCATGGACTGAGTCTCCGTCGACGGGGGAATCCCCACCGCTGCTGCTTGAACGGTAATAGGCATCGTCAATGACACCGAGGTCGACGAGCAAGTCGTCGTCGTCGTCGAGCCCTTAGACTTTGTCGTCGATTTGGATGCCGACTTCCCCATTGAGGCTTCCCGACTCATGGAAGACCTGGGACGGTCCCCTGAGGAGGATTTTGACAGCGCTAGCCTCTCCGTCTTAGATGATGAGGAGGAGGAGGACTTTTTATGTGATGAGGAAGATCCATCCTGTTTCCTCTTATGCTTGTCCTCAGAGCGCATTTCAGCTGGCCGTACCTTCTTCGATGGAGGTTCTGACTTACTCCTGGAGCCCGTGGAGCCAACTTCCGAAGCCGGGTAGGCCCCTGCTCCGTCATTAAGCCAGTCGACCAGCCTTCTTTTTTGGTCCTTAAGGGTTTTTTGGGAGAAACCCTGACAAATTTCACATGTATCCGCCGAGTGGTGCGGGTGGAGACAGTAGATACAGTCCATGTGGCCATCTCCTTCATAAACCTTCTTGAGGCCACAGGTTGCACACGGGCGAAATAACGCTTTTCCGGACATAATTCTCCAGAATTTGAACTTCGCCGAAGCGAAACAGACAAAACAACCTAGTTTTCACTAGTAGTAAAACACGAGGATCCCACTACTTTGAAAGACGGTTGAAATCTGAGGGAGCGCGGGGGCGGAGCCTGTATTTATATCATGACGTCCTGACGGCGCGGGCACGCATGATACAAAGCGAGGTGGATAGGACGCATAAGCGTCGAAAAAGTTTTCCTACGGGAAAGGGTCTATATAATGTACCGGGGATTCCCAGCCTGACGACGGGGAATATTCTAAGCATGTGAATCCATGAAAGATCCAATGCTGGAGAAAGTGCATACTTTCAAATACCTGGGGATCAATTTGTAACATGACCCAGGAGATGAACATGCGCACAATACACTACATGCATTGGAAGGGATTAGGAGTTCGATGACATTCTGGGCTAAGTTACCCCAGTTAGTGATGAGTAGGGCGGCCTTATTGAAAATGGCGGTACTCCCGAGACTACTGCATTATTTTGTAAACGTACCCTTTTATATACCAAGATCCTTTTCAAGTCCATAGAGAGTATCCGTAGAGGTGTCCTGTGGAGATATGGAAGGAATAGGATAGCGCTGACAACTTTACACAGGCCATACATAGAGGGGGGCTTCAGGGTCCTGTGCTTTGAACGATACTATATAGCAGGGCAGCTGCAATTTGTTATAGATTGGCTGGCAGATGATTCCAACCCAGACACGAAGATGCTACAAACCACTGTGCAGAATCATTACCTGAAAGAATAAATGTTGATCAGTAAACCTAGGAGGGAAATATGGTCTCACCTTGTGGCCTTGGGCTTGAAGGTGTGGGACAGAGCCATGGTATTGATGGGGCTGGCTGATCCTATCACAACACGGATTCCTTTGGTCTCAGTAGTATCACGCCTGGCGCACGCTAAAACAGCAGTCCAGGTGTACTGGGAAGCTTGTGGGGTGGCCACCATAGGAGATTTACTACAGAACACTGCATACATACCCTTTTTAGAATTGACTGAACAGACGGGCATCCACTCAGGCCAATGTATGGTGCATGGCATACTGAAGAGAGAGATAACATGCCGTTGGCCTGCATATAGCAAACTAATGGCGAAACACGAAATAGTAGATGTTTTATATGATATTGCGGAGGGCGGACAACGCCATATCGGAAATATATGACCTCTTACTGGCAAATGGGTTTCTCCCCCCTTCAGCTATAAAGGATAAATGGGAAGCAGATATAGGAGTGGCCTTTATAGAAGCACAATGGAAGGAGATTTTAGGATATCATAAGAAAGTGTCCCGGAACACGAGATTGTGGATGATACAACTATTGGCGACACAGAGTATATATGACGCCAACAATATCTTGCCGTTCCCGGGAGCAAGAGAGCAAAGGTGCCCCAGGTGTAAGACGGCTGACGCAGGGATGCACCATGATATATGATATTTTATTTATATCGCGCTCATAAACAAGTGTTTCAAGGTTTACATATCTTCTGGGCATGTCCATTAGCAGGGGCATACTGGCTAGAAGTGTCAAACAGACTACAAAAAGGTGGGGGGGTGGGGTGGAACTGGATGCGCTTTCCCCAGCTGTCTGTTTGCTGGGCCGCTTTCCGTGCCCAAAGGATCAGAAAACATGTCACCAAACTGACAGATCTTGCATGCATCCTGGCCAAACGAAGGATTGCCATGGCATAGAAATCACCAAAAGGCCCTAGAATAGAAGGATGGCGGAGAGACATGCACAAGTGGGGCAGGGCGGAGTCGGCAGCATGGAGGAGGGCAATGGGGAGAGGCATGACGAAGGGCACAACAGAGATTGCGAGTTGGGAAGCCTTGCTACAAACCCGGTTTCATGAAAGGGGTATAAGTGATACGGAGTAATCCCGCGAGCTACGCATTTTTTTAGAGCTAACAGCCGTTATGTAGTGCCCTAGCAGATGTTAGGCAGCAGACAGGACCGGAGGGTGGGAGTGTTGTGGGAAGGAGAGGGATGAGTTGTGGGTATGTTTCCAGGGGTAGTTAAGTATGTTTGCTTGGACACTGTATTGATGTTACACAATATGGACACATGTAAGTAAAAAGTGTTAATGTATATATAAAAACCAATAACATTGTTTTTTTTTAAAAACATAAATAAAACATCTTTAGGCTTGCATTGACATGATACCCAATTGTCTTTCTTTAGCTTGAGATTGACAGCAACATAAATCACTTTCCTGAGGCTTGACTTGAAAGCCAACATAAATGACCTGGACTTCCCTTTCTTTAGAACTGACATTACATGATAAATTAGTTGTTTCACTTCTGTTGTATTTGTCTGACAACTACATCTGCACACATGTGATATAAAAGACTTAGGTTTGCTTTCATTAGACCTGAATTGACATTTAAAACAAATGGCTTGGAATTTCACTTGTTTTAAGCTTGACTTCACATGTAACATAACTTGCTAGTTTCTATTTTCTGTACACAGCTGGCAGTAGCATCTACCAGCATGAAACATGAATGACTTGGTTTTCTCCTTGTGATTTTAATTAGCACGCAGCATTGGTATCTTCCCTTACTTTATACTTGACTTTGTATGCAACCTAAACAACCTGTTTTGCTTCTTTTGTTCTTTGCTGGAAATTCCACCTGCCAGTGTTTCAGAGAAACAGAGTTTCATTACTGTAGTTCCCTTTATGTCAAAGCTTGCAGCTTGGACCGCATCTAGAAGCAGGCATCATTCATATTTCCTCAACCCTCCTCCTCCCGTTAATCAGATTTTCTCAGATATATATTTCAGGTTGAAGCCCCCCCCCCTTCTTGGCTGTTCACCTCATCCGCCTCTTGGTTTCAATCCTCTTCTTACTCCTCATCTTCGTCTACTCTTCTTCCCCCTCCTCCTTCTCTGTACCTCTTTTGGGTCCTGCTGCTGGTGACCCACTCTTTATCTGAGGCCCTATCAGGACTACTTAGCCAGAACCTGTGTACTTAGCTGTGCTTAATGTCTTTCCTGCACCCATGTTTGTTATCCTGTTCGCACTGCTGGCCTGTGTTCTCCACTATCCTTTTGACACTTGCTTGGTGTTTTGTCGTCCGTGGCGGCAGCTTGATCACTCCTTGCATTGGCAGCGGAATTTGATTTGGCATCCCCTTCTCAATCTGCAAGTAAACTCGTAGTGTGCTTCAACCTAGCTCTAGCAGCACCCGGCTCTCAGGAAGCAGATGTATAAGTTAGACTTGATTCCCTTCTCGCTCACAAAGCAAATCCTCTCTTCCATCTCAGTACCACTCCAATTTCCTCTGCAATCTCAATGTTCACCTCAAACGGTCACTGCTCCTGTTCTGCATCTGTAATTTTTCCTCGATTTCCTGGCACTCAGAGGTCATAGGCCACGCGCTGCTGGTAATCCTCCCTTGTGCTCTCTTTTGCCAATTTTTGAACTCCACACACTCTGTGGGCCCAATGAAGAAAGAATACTTGTTCTTCATGTACTGAATGCATTTGACCAGATTATGCTCCTCCTTTGTACTCTAGCTGGGATGGGTATAAGCAGAACAAACAGTGCTAGGGGACCCAAAAAGTATGATTTTGGAGTGCGATTTGGTTTATCAATACCAATGAAAGTACTATTTCTCAGTAAGTGAGTCACTGAGGGGAGTAGCTGCCATAGTCTACATTTAGAATATACAATTAGGACTGAAGTGTGGCAAAGGATAAAATGTTGCCACTATATGTAAAGTGGTTGGTAGTATGGATATTTTTATTCAAAGAATCACACAGTGGCGCTCTAAGGAAAATTGGTTGTGTAGATTTTGCAAAACAAATTATTACAGCCATTTACTATCATATGATTGTTAAATGTTCATCTCAGAAAGATTGTATGCAAAATATATACATATAAGTAAAGCTGTCGTTCACTTATCAGGTAAACCTATTTAAGTGTGACTAACTTTGTTTGCCCAGGATTTCAAAAGGATAGGCTGCCCCTCTCCCACTGGACTCTTTTCTAGTTACACAAAAGTGTTGATTTTAATTTCTTTGTGGGATTGTTGAATATTTGAAATTAGTACCCGGCATTGCAATCCAAGGGATTACACTGAACGTGGATTTGCTAGTTTCCGAGCCATACCACAGTGTAATCCTGTGGAAGCATGTATGTGCCTGCGTTTCTTCCCGGCGGAGTGCATGGCAGCCCTCAGCCAATGAGGAGACTCGAAATGGGGAAATCCCTGCTGCGAGCCTCCACACGGCTGGAGGCTGCCATCGGCCCCCGCCGGGGATTCAGGTATGTATTTTCTTTCTCCCACCCCCTCCCCTGCAAACTATCCCCTCACCGCCCTCCCAACCCCACTTACCTTCTTTTTTCGCCTTTTTCGGGAGCGAACGCGCTGTGAACACTTCTGTCCACAGCGCGTCCGCTCCCGATGGCCGCCATGGACAGGGAAAACGGACTCCGTTCTCCCTTTCCCAGCGGCCATTTTTTAAAACATTTATTTATTTATTTATTTTTATGTTCAGAAACTGTGCAGAGTTTCAGAGCAGAAAAAATGCTATTAGTACCCCGGTCTAACGGGCTGGGGTACTAATGGCACTAAGTCCCTCGACAGCGGGCCAATACCGGCCGCGGTAATGCCCCCCGGGCCTTCGTCAAGACCCTTGCTACGCTTGGGCCTGTACCTATGGGCCCTGGGGGCATTAGCTTGGGCGGTATTGGCCTGCCGTCTCGGGGCTTATTGCCACAATAGATGTGGCTTTTTAACTAAAGGATACGATTAAGTAAATATTTTAATTGCAATTTTTATTGCATGATTCAATGAGGAGAACATTTGATCCTCAGAATTCAAATAGGCTTCTATATCCTCCGAATATGATCCGCTTGAAATCCTTTAGAAGTCATCTTTGACATGAAGGACATAACATTATCTAAAAATGCTTTGTCTGAGATAATGCACCTCTCAAGATACCAGCAGAAACCTTTTACCATTTATTCTTGCATTGGGATCTAGTAGCAGTATTTTGAGGTTGTATGTAAGAGATTAAGATATTGCAGAATTAACGCTTCAGGAAACACACAAGGAAAGTGATTACCACAGGAGTATAGAATTTGAGCCTCCTGTTGGGATAGGAAATTATGAACGAGTAGTCGAGGACACCACAGAAACACTTAATGGAGATTTGAAACCTCGTACAATGCAGGTCAATACAGGGCTAGGAGAAAGTGTCTTACCTGTAACCTCCTGTTCTCCAGCATTGAATATTTCAGATTCATGCTGTGAATATTCCCAGATGTCAGGCTGAGACTCCTCGGTTACCCTTTAGTTTCTCTTTCTAAAAGCAAGACAACTCTCTATTTTGTAGCCTGCCACCCTTGTTATGGGTGGTTTTTGTACCAACCGATGGGACCTCGAGTAGTTAGACAGTAGTCTCTCTTCCTCCCCTTTCCTCAAGATTTTGACCCACAGATGGTGAACACGGTTTTTACACTGGGGGGGCGGAAGGAGGGTGCGTGTGAATCTATGAAAGATGCCATTGGATCATGCTGTGAGTAGATTAAGTAGCAGTACATAGTTGTTTGAGGTGCACAGAGGTAGAAACCAGTAGATTCTGGATCCCAAAACATAGGAGTGTACCAAATTCTCAACCCCCAAACATAGGAACGTACCTTAGGAATGTACCTTATTGGAATAGGCGTTGCAAGACCGCCCTTCCTGTCTGCACATCCGCAGCATGCTGCCTCTCCGGACAGCAGTGCGTTGTGAATGTACGCAGTACCGACCAGGTAGCCACTTGGCAGATTTTGGCGCTTGCGACTCCTGCCCACCATGCCGCTGAGGTCGCTGTACCTTGCGTGGAGTGCATGTGCGTGGAGCATGCAATGGTAGAGAAGATCCATTGTTTTATGCATTGCTTAGATAGTGCTTTGCCTTTACTGGTAGGTTGTACCGCTAGGAAGAGTTGTGTTGAACCTCGGAAGGATTGAGGCCTGTCAATGTGGTATTTCAGTGCCTGTTTGACATCCATTGAGTGCAGGGCTACCTCCGCCAGAGAGGTCGGTCTTTGGAAGAAAACTGGTAAGGCTATTACTGTGCTTTTGTGAAAATTCATGAAGACCTTGTGGATAAAGAGCAGGTTGGTCATCAGGAGCACTTTATCTTTTTGAAAACGCAGATATGGCTGGTTGACTGCGAGTGCTTGCAGCTCGGATACTCGTCTAGAAAAGCTACCTTCTATGACAGGTACCGAAATGATGTCGTGGCCATCGGTTCAAAAGGCTTCTTCATGAGACCTGACAACACTGTGTTTAGACTCCACTCTGCCGAGATCAGTTTTGCTGGCGAAAAGGTTCGAAACAAACCTATCTGGAAATGGCTGCCAGGTGTACCCGTATGGAGCTATGGACGAGGACCTGCTCTGTCAATGAGAGCAGGTAGGGTAGTATTTCCTCTGGCCCAACCTGGAGCACGTGAAGGCTGTCTTGGTTGATGCCGCTTTGGCCTTCACACCATTTACAACACCATATCCACTTCAGGCTATATGATTTTTTTGTGGAGGTGGCCCTGGCCGCTGACAAGATGTCTCTGCATTCCTGAGAGAGCTGCATTCCTGAGAGGGTCAGGTTTCCGAACTCTGCGAAATCAGGAGCCACGCTGTCAGGCGGAGGGACTGTGGATTGTGATGTAGTATCTTCCCCTGGTCCTGCAAGATGAGGCTCTGGTGATTGCGGAGTCTGATGGGCTTTTCCCTTCAGACTATCAATTTGGGCGTGGCCAGTTCGGGGCAATGAGTATTACCTTGCATGGATGCTTCCTGATCATTTGTACCATTCTGCACAGGACTGGGAAGGTTGGGAAAGTGTACGCGAATAGCCTGTCCCACTGGAAGGTGAACAAATCCCCCACTGACCCCTTCTGGGGGGTCCTGCTGGAGTATCTTGTGCAATTCTTGTGGACTGTGGCGAATAAATCCACTGATGGGCTGCCCCACCGTCGGAATAGTGATTACACTATGGTGAGGTCAAGTTCCCATTAGTGGCTCTGTGATATCCACCTTCTAAGGCTGTCTGCTGTTTGGTTCTGTACTCCTGGCAGGTGGAATACCTGTATGGTGATGCCTTGTGAGATGGCCCAGTGTCAGGTTTGTTGCGCTTCCCGAGACAGGGTCTTGGACGTGTCCCTTCCTGCTTCCACAGGTAACATTTTGGCTGTATAGTCTGTTAGGACTTTGATTGTCCGTCCCCTGAGTACTGGGAGGAAGGACCTGAGTGCCCACCTGGCCGCCCCAAGCTCAAGCACATTGATGTGCAGTGAGGCTTTGTGGGGGGACCACAGCCCTCTGATGTGTAGCTGGTCGACATGTGCGCCCCGCTCCTGTAGGGATGCATCCGTAACAAGTGTCTTGCTGGGGGACGGCTCATGGAATGGTTTCCCTTTGTTGATGTTGGCCCTGTTGGATCACCATTGGAGTTGTGTGGAGAGCCCAAGGGAGATTTGCACCTTGTCCACCCAGGACCCGGATACCTGGAACCAGTTTCCCACCAGGAACTCCTGTAGCGGCCTCATGCGGAGACTGTGGTGCAGGATGAGAGGTTTGCAAGATGCCATTGTTTCGAGCAGGCGCATGCAGTGGCGCACTGTCAGCCACCTGTTCGATGTGAACATCGGGAGCAGCGCCTTGGGGGTGTGCAACCTTTCCAGAGATGGGTGCACGTTAGGCTCTTGCATTGAGAACTCCGCTCTAAGAAACCCTAGCTACTTTGATGGCTATAGTGAGGTTTTCTTGTATTTGATGGCAAAGCCTAAGTTCTTGAGGCGACGCACCATTGCTGCTGTGGACTGCCTTGCCTTTGCCATGGATGGCGCACATACCAACCAATCGTCTAGATAGGGGAAGACATGGTGGCCTGCCCTGCAGAGACTGGCTGCCACCTGTGCAAGGCACTTTGTGAATCTGCAGGGTGCTAACTTTAAGCGAAACGGGAGCATTCGAAATTGATGGTGGGAGTTGTTGACCATGAACCATAGGTATTTTCTGTGCCCTGGGTGGATGGGGATGCGGAAATGCACGTGCTGGAGATCCAGGGACGCTAGGTAGTCATGGTGCTGAACTGCTACTATCACTTGCTTTAAGGTGACCATGGTGAATCTTTGACGTTTTACGAACTTGTTTAGTTTTCGCAAATCCAGTATGGGCCTCCATTTTCCTTACGGTTTGCGGACGACCAAATACCAGGAGTACACTCCCCTCCCCTTGAGTTTTCTGGGGACTTTTTCTATGGCCCTTTTTTGCAGCATGAGCCGCACCTCCCTGAGGAGTGCACTGTTGTGTGCTTGAGGCTGGTGGTCTGGGGGCATGGGAGCAGGCCTTTTTGTAAATTCCAAGAGGTGTCCATAGGATATTGCATCCAGCACCCACTTGCCTGTTATTTGTCTCCAGTTGTGGGCAAATCTGGAGATCTGCCCCCTATGGAGCTGTGTTGTGGTACATAGTCACTGCTGGGATTTACACTGCCGCCCTCTTTGAAAGCTGTACAATTGTTTTCCACGCTGCGTCTGCCTGAAATCCTTGGACTTTTGGTATCCTTGGTATGATATTTTGCAGCACTGGGAATAATATGAGGACCCCCTTAAGTGTTGCTGTTCGCCTCTACTGGAGGAGGATGTGGACGCCTTCCTGCAGCTCTCCTGAAAGGACGAAAGGACCAGCTATTCTGCAGGGATGTAAGGGACCATACTGTGTCTGTGTCTGTTTTGATGGCTTCATCAATTTTTGGCCCAAAGAGCTCCTCCCCCTCAAATGGCATGTCCACCATCTAATGGTGGACGTCAGTGTGTTAGTCTGTACATTTGAGCCATGCTTGCCGTCTCAGGACAATGCCATTCCCCACGTGTTTAAAACCCGTCTCCACGAGGTCCAATGCCATATTGATGCTATGGTTGGAGGCCACCTCCCCTTCATTGAGGATCGCCTTCATCTCCTTCCTTTTTTCCTCCAGAATGTGCTCTAAGATCAGGGCTGGTTTGTGCCACATTTCACTGCCATAGCGAGCAATGATAGCGAGTGAATTGTCCACCTTCACCGTAGTGGCCCCTATCCCCAGTACTTACTTTCTTGCTTGTGTGCCTCGTTGTCCAGTGGCACTGCGCATTTCTGTTTTTCCGACTTGGCCTTGTGGCACGCCGCGGTTAATACCACAGACTCTGGTGATGGCTAAGATGTGAGGCACTTGGATGCGGTCTCGGGGGTTATATTTCTTGTCCAGCCTGCCTTTTACCACCGGTGTCATGAACAGGTGTTTCGTTGCTTTGAGGCCGTCTTGCCAAAGAAGATCAAGGACCGGTATGGACACTATCGCCTTTCGCCTCTCACCCATGTAGTCGAACAAGAAGCATTCTTTTTCATCTTTGGAGGCGAGGAGGCCGAATTCTTTGCATGCCCATGTGATCATCGAGTAGAACCCTGAGATGCCATCCAGGGGGATGGTTTTGCAGGCTCCTCTTCTCACGGGTGCTCCTGTGGAGAGTCAGTGTCCAGTCATTGTCCCTGTGTGGGATGAGCGACGATGCGTCCCAGAGATCATCTGTGTCTCCCCTTCCACCTGCTTCGGCAGACCTGGAGGTGAGATTGTGCAGTGCCTTTTGGGGGGCGACTTTTTCACCCTGGTGATGTGATTCTGCCCCTAGGGTCTAGACGGGACCTGGAAGGTCTCAGACCTGCCCATTGATCTGGACCTGGATCTGAGTGGTGAGGATTTCTGCATTATTACTGGCTGGGACGGCGGCTGCTGGGACGGTGGTTGCAAGGCTGGCAGTGCCGGTTTCATCAGTGGAAATTAAGGCTTGCGGGTTTGTTAGCAATGACCGCATTTCGCTCTGATGAGTCTCTAGATGGCTCAGCCCTGGAATTGGATAGGTCCACTTCTCCCCGCGGTTGCTGCGGGTAGTGACCTGATTGGTCCTCTTTGGGGACATGTCTCCCTGGTGTAATCGGCCTACTTAGGGTCCCTTCTTGCAGTATGACGGACTCCTCAGAATCTGAATCTTGTACTGGCTCATGCCGCGCCTCAAAATCTGTATCTATTTTGTGTTTCAATATTTCCTCTGGAATAACCTCGGAATATGCAATTGAAGAGATTGGTGAGGGCCCAACCTGATGTAAAGACTCCTCCAGTCCAAGGGCTGCGATTGGGGTCATAGACTCAGTAGGTTCTAGGGGTTGTTGGTGTAATGTTTGTGCCTGCAGCTTTTTTTGCTTTTCCATCGATCATCGACGAGCCACCTTTTTGCAGTTTCTTGTGTACTGTCGATGGGGAGTTTGCTTTTACAGTGAGCAAGCAGGCTCATCTTCCATTCGCGATGGGGGGCCCTTTCGCCTTTGGTCGTGCTTTGTTGGCCCATCAGTCGAGAAGACTTGCTTGTGCTTCTTTGGCACAGCCGTAAACCGGCCTCCTTTAGGCGATGCCGTCGATGAGGACGAGATCAGCTTTTTGCTGTGTCAGGAGTGTTTGGAATATCCCATGGGTCCAGATAGGGACACCGTCGATGAGAAGGTGTCTGTGGTTATGGTAGCAGTCGACGTGGGTCTTACGGCTTGAGGGTTTGACCAGCCCAGGGGAATTGGGATGCTCCTTTTTTCTCCCTGACGTGGACATGGTCTTTGTTGAGGACCCCTTCACCCCCTCCACCGACTTGGATCTGTGCTTATGTTTGGGTTTGTCTGTCGACCTACCGGCTGGTGTTTTCCCCGTCGACGCGCTCGGCGTCGGTCTGCTCTTCTGCATGCTCCACGATGACTGCTTTTTCCTGGGTGATGACTGTCAAGCAGGAGGTCTGAAAGATCACTTCTCACTCACCAAGGGGACATCTTGCCCAGTCAACGGCTCGTAGCCGTGCGCAACCCGGTGCTTGTGTTTCTTCAGTGGCTGTTCCTCCGACCTGGCCCTTTCTTTGGAGCGTGGTTGCTTCTTAGCGGGGATGGACATGCTCTTCGTCAACTAGATGTCGTAGGGGTATTCGGGGTAGTTACCCTCATTCAGCCAACATACCAGCCCGCGGTTCCTATCGTTAAGGGTCTTGAAGCTGAGGCCTTTGCAGATGCTGCAACGATAGCCCGTGTAATGGGGTATAAACAGTATATGCAGTCAGTATGTTTGCCCCCTTCATTGATGTTTTTTTAGGCCACAAGTCTTAGGCCTTAAAAAGGGGTCTTTGCTTCCCCTCCATCCCCGCTTATCTGTCACACACCGTTGATCTGGAAATGTAGAGCTGTCCTGTGAACAGTTATGAAGATGTTAGTCTGATAATAGTTTGATTTAAACTGGATGTAGATTCTATGTAGAGAAAAACCTGAGGACTCCCTTCAGCTTCAACACGCGGTCTAATGGATAATGGTGGACACCCC
Source organism: Ambystoma mexicanum (assembly GCF_040938575.1). Taxonomy (NCBI): domain Eukaryota; kingdom Metazoa; phylum Chordata; class Amphibia; order Caudata; family Ambystomatidae; genus Ambystoma; species Ambystoma mexicanum. Next base: position 671,032,367 of record NC_090928.1, read on the forward strand.
CGCAACCCCTGACTCACATTACACCGAAAGTGGGGGAAAACCCCTGCAGCCCCTGCTCCCTTTATTCGGTGTAATGTGAGCTGTAATTTTTGTTCCGCGCAAACACGAAGTAATAGTTATGTGGCCATAATATGGTCAGAATTTTGGTATGATACACCAAATTGGCATAGCTATTTTTGGTACCCAGACAACTACTGTTGTCAGACAGTCACTTCTTGGATCTTCTTTTGAGGATAGACCTGTCTCACAAAAAGGGATTGATAATAGACTGCTCTCAACCATTGCTCAGCTTGATAGCCTGGCACCTGAGGAGGTGTTAAATGGTGAAGAGGGTATTTTGGGGCCAACATTCAAAATATATGTGCAGACAGGAAGGATTCAACAGGAAAACTGTACAAAATCAAGTGCATGCTCTTCTGTCATTGGACTTCAGAGAAGAATAACAACCCTTTGACTGCATTCATAGACAATGGCTATGTATTTCTGGGTTGAAAACTGAGGAGAGCTAGGAGCTATTTAGCTCCTGTTTGTTCCTTAGAAGAGCTTGTTGCGTAGAAGGGCCTGGCTAGCTTGATAGCAACATCTACCGGGAGCCACTTTTGGCACCTCAGGCCAACTGCTGTAAAAAAACACACACCTCTGTGAATTTAACTAAGCCTGTTTTGGAAATCTATAACTAAACATTAGGACACATCTTTAAGCATTTAAAGCATAAGGGTCATAAATAACGGACATAATGATATGTTTGCATCTAATGTGGAAGTTAGATTTGCAGAATGTTATGTACCAACCTCTCATTCCCCAGTGGTAGCTCCTGCTTATCCATTCGTAATTTCGATCCCTGTATTTTATGTCTCATGTAGCCAGCACTGGCATTAATTAATATTTACTTTTGTAAATACCATCTTTCGACTATCACAGGCTTCTCAGAAGCTCTACTTCTCAGTGAGATTTGGAATTGGTTCTATATTCCTTATTGTTGAAGATTTTTTAATTCATGGCATAGTGCAACCTTGACCTTCTCTCCCATAAGAGCGGCTTCCTAGTATTCTTTCTTTAAGGAGCCTTACATGGTTTTCCATGCAGATAAAAAGGTTCTATGGACACTTCTGTCTGTCCTCCTTTCCAAAGGTCCTATCCGATTTCCATTTAAACCAGGAGCTTTTCCTTGCCTGGTTTTCACCATAAGCCGAACAGAGAGGCACTGGCCAATTTGAATGTGGACAGGACATCAATGTTTTATTTGGACAGGACTAGACCTTCTCGAAGGACTGACAATCTCGGGCTAGACTACCCCTTCGGGGGTGGGACCAAGCCTGTTTTTGCATATGGTCTCTCCCCTTTCTGTAATGACTTGGCAGGTGAACAACAATGGTCTGGAGGGTTGCCCATAGCAATTGCCAGAGGTTTCAAATTAATTCTAAACCTTCCAGCCATCACCTCTTTGTTTTGCAATGGTGAGATTTTACCTGCATTTACGGTAGCCAAGTCTTTCCTTGCCAGATGGATTGTGTTGTGCATTTCTAAAGCATACACTTGGCATAGTCGTCCTGTTTCTCACAGACTACATGCATATTCTACCAGATCTAAGGCAGCATCAATAACTTCCCAGAGGCATGTGCCAATTTTCTGAAATCTCGCGGGCGGCTAAGTGAGCTACTCTCCATGTTTTCTATAATTGCTGTTCCCTGGATATTTTCACCCGGTGAGACACTTTAATTGAACAAGAGGGTGAGGTAAGTGGTGCACACCTAATAATTTAGAACAGGAACCTTAAATGGGTTTTAATCAATCCAGCATATGCTGGTTCAGAACTTTTTTAGGTGTGGGGGAGGAGAAAGGCCTTGGCACAAAGCCTTATTCAATGACGAAAAAAAAAAGGTAAGATGACCCAAGTTTGGGATCCTCCCGTCCCCTGCACATTTACTACATACATCCAATGGATGTTCAAAAATATTTAGATATTCAAAAGTCATACATGGTTTAAATAATAATTATATAAACAAAATAAGTGATGAAAGAAGTGTTCTCACTTAAAAACAGTGATTTATTACATACAATATAATATAATTGGATGCGAGGAAAAAAACATAATGCAGACAGTGGTGTCCAATTGTTTGTGTGGCCGACGCGTTTCGAGGATTCCCTCTTCTTCAAAAGGGCCTAATTGGACTGATGATTGAAAAAAAGATACAGAAAAAAAGTAAAGTAAGTTGATATTTCTAAAGGACTGTTATAGACACAGTTATAGATACAATGGTCAGGTACAGAGCAATTGAGACTGAATTCCGAAAGGATGTACGGCAATAACATGGATCAATTATGTAGGTTCCCAATATAGTCAGATATTCAAGTGAGGTGCCATGTATTAAGGTTAAGCTGTAATCTTATAGAAGATAACAGGTACTCAAGTATGGAGAATGCGACTCAGCCGAGTAGTTATCGGTAGTCGCCATTATAGTAAGCAACCACTATATATGTAAAATCTTGATACACCTATGAGAGGTAACATCTATAAGACACTTAGAAATCTGGAAAGGGTACCCTAAAATTTGCAGTAAATAGGCAACATAACTCACCGTTGAACAGTGAAATCTTCTACGACTAAACAAGTGACGAACTTCGGAACGTGAAGACTAAGCTTCAGAATCAGACACTTTAATTGGCCAGAATATATTAGCTTGAAGCCACCTGACATAAGCTGCATCTCCTTCCCTGTAATGTTATGGTAGCATGGAGTGAGTAGCGAGTTCAGTAAAGGACAATTTAGTTTGGGCGGCGCAGTGATAAAATAGATCCTCAATTCAGAGCAATCGGAATCATTGTGGAGATTGTACAGAGCCTGAACCTCTGAAGAACCTTGGAATTTAACAGCATCCAAGGAACGGTTTAAAGGGAGATGCCTGACCAGTCCAATAGGAAACTATTTCCTAAGCAAATATATCTGTCTAAGTGAAACCCTACCGCAGAAACATTTTCTAAACTACTTTGAGGCGTTTCCGATTGTGGGAGGTGTGAAAATGATGATGGCAGTCTTACTCTATGCTGATGACACCTTGAACATGAACCAACACTGAAAAAACATGACCTACCATTGAAAGGACATTGTTACAATAGCACAAATCCAAAGCTAGACTGTCACCAGGCACAAAGAGCAAGAGTGGGCGCCCCCAATTGCTCACATAAAACATTTCAGTCATGTTGTTTGTGTGAATGGCACCACTTTGCCTAACAAAACATGTTGAAAGCCTGGTATGACTAACATACGTCATCAGTAACATCTGAGGGGAGGATGTTAAAAAGGAACTTGCAGGAGTAAGTGCTCCCCCTGAGAAATCAAAAAAGTGCATACAATAGCTGGAGGGAGACTGCCAACAGATTGTGCTAAAACTCTCAATGCCAGTCCAGTTCTTAGATCAGCTGAGACAGTACCTGCTACATCTCACAAAGGGCATCACACAGAAGGCCATGGACTGCACACCGCTGGAGGGATGCCAGTATGCTACTCCACAGACAAGCCACTTTGAAACCACTACGGCAAACTGGCACAGCACAAAAACAAGAGTCAGAATTCTTTGGAAGAAGATGGCTTGAATTATGCCTCTTTCCTAGAAAACATTTATGTTCTTCTTGATGGTAACAATCCTCTCCAGGGGAGAGAAGGACATGCCCAAGAAAAAGTGTAGAATTTTCTAGAGTACCTCTGCACCAAAGACGAGTCTGACTTTTCTGATTTACTGAAAATCCCAAATCTGCATGTAACACAACGTCTGAATATTCTCCAAAAGGCCGGTCCTGGAAGGGATTCTGAACAGCCAATTATCCAGATAATTATACAAATGAATTCCCTAAAACCAGAGGGTGCATCTACACGTGGGTCCTTGATGAGCACCCTCGAGGCATCATTCAGACAAAAACGGAAGACACGGTCAACCTCCCATTGTAAACCACAGAAACTTCAGGAAGAAATGAGAAAAAGGGCTGGTGGAGGAGCGCTACGGGGGTGACCTTAAGAGGGATGCGGGTGCAGCTAACACGGCCAGGGGTGTATCGGGAGAGGTTGCTTGCCGAGATGCGAGACAATAGACCGGAATTACATTCACTCTTGATTGCGGAAGTGTTGAGAAAAATGCGCTATGCCAAACAGAGGTATTATGAGAGGGAGAACCGAATGGGAACCCTACTGGCTAACAGAATAAGGGAACGAAGGGTGGAGAGTGGCACATATACGAGGGGCGGAGGGGGATCTTCTTGGATGTCAGGGTGGCATTCCAGAATGTTTTGCACAGTTTTAAGAGGACGTGTATGCACAGGCCCTGGAAGAAAGGGAGGGGGCTATTCAGGAATACCTGGGGAGACTCCCAGTATCGAGGTTGACGACAGGTGAAAGGGCCATACTGAAGGAAGATATTACAGGAAAGGAAGTGCTGGAAGTTATAGGCCATCTTAGGTCAGGTAAGGCGACAGGGGAAGATAGCTATCCCTCAGCATTTTACAAACAGTTTCAGGAATTTCTAGCGGGCCCCATGGCTAGTCTCTAACTCAATTTGTGGTGCAGCGGATATTCCTCCCTCTTTCCTGGAGGCACTCATAGCGGTTATACCCAAACAGGGCAAGGAGCCCACATTCTGTGGCTCATACCGTCCCATTTCTTTATTAAACACTGATGCCAAGATATTCACCAGGATATTAGCATCATGGCTGGAGATCTTCCTGCTGCGATTGGTGCACGCCGACCAGACAGGGTGTATCCAGAACAGACAAGGTTCAGACAACCTGCACAAGACCTTACACATATAACATGTCCCGGAGGTGAAGAGAGAGGGGGCTGTGCTCCTCTCCCTCGATGCCGAAAAAGCTTTTGACTGGGTGAACTGGAACATTTTTGATGGAGGTCTTGGGAATGTTTGGTATGGGGGCACATTGGCTGGGGGTGGGTTGCGGCCAGGTACTCCACCCCGCGAGCCAGAGTGGTAGTCAATGATGGAAGGGTGTCAAGGGTGATACACTTGCATTGAGGCACTAGGCAGGACAGTCCCCTCTCCCCTTTTGCCAGTCCCCTCTCCCCTTTGGTGATGGAATCCTGGGCAATTGAGCTGCGGGGCAATCCGGATGTAAAGGGAGTCCACCTAGGGGGAAGGGAATATAAAGAAAGCCTGTCTGCAGATGACATGCTGCTTTATATCACCGAACCGAGGGCTTTGGTCCCAGCGCCTTTTCAGGGTCTCCGAACATATGTGGAATTGTCGGGGTTCAAAGTTAACCCTGAAAAGTCTGTGGTATTTCAGGGGGGAAGTGGGACTGGAGAAGACAGGAACTCTGAGAGACATGGGGTTCAAGATGCAGCAGGAGGGATTTCGATACTTGGGGATTGATATTACAAGAGAGGTGACAGACTTATTTTACAGGAATTTTATCCCACTCTGGGACAAGATACAGCTTGATTTACACCGTTGGGGACGGCTGGCTCCTTTGTGGGCAGCCCGCCTAAATTGTATCAAGATGACAGTCCTCCTTAAGCTTCTGTTTCTGTTCCAGATGCTCCCAATAGTGATCCCGGCCTACTTCTCAGCTAAAAATCATAAGACATTGCTCCGCTTCTTGTGGGCAGGTGCGAGACCAAGGGTTGCGTATAGAATAACTGGTCCTGCCGGGGGACGAAAGAGGGTTGGGTTTGCCATATCTTGTAGCATATTATATAGCAACGCAATTACGGATCATGGTGGATCACCTGGACTCGAGCTTGGAGAAGCAATGGGTCCATATGGATAATGTTGTCCTGGCACCGGTTATATTGGGAGTGTGGTTTTGGGATCCACAGAAAGACATTCCCCAAAGAGTGCTGACGCAACCCACTTTAGCGGTTTTCTCGTCAGTGTGGCGGGAGGAGGGGTTACCCATTGGCTGTCGACGTGGCCAGCACCACTCAGCTGTATATGGGCAACGCCCCTGCGGGACTGGATTGAGGACCCATCGTATTATCAGGCTTGGTATGAGGCAGGATTATCAAGGGCCGTACAGTTGTGAAAGGGAGGTCGATTCCAACACCTGGGTAGGTTGGAGGAATGCCTTTGCATAGGAAAGCTCTCAGTTTTCCGCTATTTACAACTCAAGGGGGTGATGACTAGTTCTAGATGGGGAGGAAACATTTGTAGGGACCTTGCTCCCTTTGAAAAGATCCCTTTCCAGGATAGTGGCACCAAGGGCCGAATATCTAGGTTGTATGCTTAACTGAGGCGGGGGGGATTTTGCTGTTTTTGTGCCGGCAAGCGAGAAATGGGCCAGGGATCTAGCAACAGATATCACGGATCAGAAATGGGTGGCCATTTGTAGGGGGGTTAGAATCCATAGGGTCCATGCAGTATAAAATGCAGGTGTATAAAATAATTCACGGCTGGCAATACCCCCTGGCAAGGCTGGCTAACATGTACGCAGGGGCAGACTCGAGATGCTGGCAGTGTAGACAGCTATGGAGTGACTATTACCACATGTTTTGTGGGTGCTCTCTTATACAAAGATACTGGACTGAAGTGTTGTCTTGGCTTGGCTTAAGGACTTAGATGGGATACAGCGGAGGCGATCGCCAAGTTTGTTGTTGTTTGGGGTTGATGTGGAAAAGGAGGACGCGGGGGTGGAGCGCCACATGGTACACATCTTGCTGGTGGCAGCGCAAAGCTGTGCGGCCCAGCACTGGAAGAAAGGGAGTACCCCCTCAGAGCAGGAGTGGGTGCAGAAAGCACAGACAATATATGACACTGAATATCTTATGCACCTGTTTGATGAGAATAGCATAGACAGAGTGTGAGTGTCTCACGTTTTTCACCAAATTCGGACGTTCAACTGTTTGGGGAAGGTTAACGGTTGTATATTGTGGAGGCTGCTGCGACTGTGGTTGTTGGATTTTTTATGGACTATGCAAGTTCCAAACACTGACATGAGCCAAATGTTTCTCGGTGTGTATTGATTTAATGGTGTTTTGGTGTGTTATAAAATGACAATAAAATGTGATTTTTTAAATTTAAGAAAAATACCAGAGCTTCCACTAGGGGACTGCTAACATGAACTTCACTACTTGTCCCATGGTTCTAGTGTTCCCTCCAAATCCAGACCTCATCTTCCTCTTCAATGATTGGCAACTGTCTAGTTTTCAAGGGGACATTTTCTATGAATGCTTTCGTCTGCTTTCCGCTTTCTTGTTTCTCCTCCTGAACAGCTTCCAAACTCTCCTCTGGTGAAAATCCCCACCTACTGCGTAATATGGTCTCTGTCTCTTCCTAGGATTTCCCCCCGCCTTTCCTGAGCACTACCTTCCACCTTCCACCCTATACTTTCTCCAACCTCCTTGCAGGTATTTTCTCTGCCTCGTTCCTTGAATCTGTTTCCATCTCCCTTTTGATAGTCTCTGTGTTTACTTCACAACTTTCTCCAACCTCCTCTTTGATTTTCTCTCTGCCTCCTTCCTCATTACGCCTGTCAATTTCCTCCCAATACTTGCATTCTCCTTTTCTCCTTCCAGCTTTTCTCTACAACCATCTGCCTCCTTACCCGCCACAACCATCTCTCTCCACCTCTCCGTCTCTGCTGTCTTCTTCAATCTATGTGATTCTTTCTCCAACTCTAATGGCCACTCTACAGCAAAGGTACCCAGGGGTGCTTCTTTTCCATTCTTCACCCTCTGGGCCATGTTCCACGAGAGTGGCTGTTCCTGTTGATGCTGGTCATCACACCATGGGTTGGAATCTGGCCCCCATGGACACCCCACACAACACCCTACATCCCTAGAGACTTGAAAGGGACTTTATCACAGAGCATAGAATGAGAAAACGGGTCTTCAGTCTTTTTTCCATGTTGGCCATTTAAATCTTGAGTAGCATTATATAGGTGGTGAAGGTGGTGCATGAGCGGCCAGAGAAGTGTAGTTTCTCTTTCAGGTATGCTGGTTTGCCAGAGGGAACAGCCTTGTAGATAAACCACGATAATTTGAACGGCATACAGGCCTTTAGTGAGCCAATGGTGAAATTTTGAAATTGGGTGGAATATTCTCCCCGTCTGGCCCTGTGGGGTGAGCTGTGATGCACAGGAGCCCTATCTTGAGCAATCCACACCGTTACATCGAGTGGTCTGTCTGCCGAACTATCACCATGCCCGCTAAGCCAAACTACGAGCTGCAGTAATGTGTTAAAAAAATCCTGTTGGGCATTGTTTTATTCAGCCCTGCCACATTACTGAGAATTGCCCTGCTGGGCTTTGTCTGATGCCATCTGAAATGCTGCCCGAAATGCCTGCTGCTACGCCTGGCGATCTACCGCATGGCCATTTAAAAATGTCTGATGTTACTTCCATGGCCGAGGCTACCGAAGTGCCTCTACTGCTTGGCCCGTGCCGACCACCAGGGATGGGTTATTTCTGCTACAAGACCTGGATGTCACAGGGAGCCGGCAGGTGATGCCGGCCCTACAAAGGCCCACGACTAAGGCCCATTTGGATTCTCCCCGTCTAGCCCTGTCCGGTCAGTCCGGGCATCAGGGCGCCGCTTTCTCTCGCCTGCCCCATCTCGCTTAGGCCTATTCCATCAGCCCTCGCCCACCTTTGCTGCTAGGCAACCCTCCGAGTCACCCCCTCTGTGCCTATTGGGAGGTAAGACTGCTATGCCTTATAACCATGTCATGATTACCTGCCTCGCTCCGATATGCCTACACTATGCCATTGTCTATGCCCCTCCCATTACCTGGTACACCTATCTCAGCAAGCCCTAGTGTTACCACTCCGACTCTGACTGCCCCGTTCCTGTGACCGGCTACAGTGCCTGCACCATCCAGTGAGTGTGCCGACTCGCTAGCTAACTGTTTCCCTATGCCTAATCCTACACATTGGGGGTTATGGCCACCGACCCTCACATTTTGCCCACCAGATTTCTGCCTTCCGCACCATTGGAACCATGTTCTTACCTTTGTGCTGTGGCTAACTGTCCGGTCATGCGCAGCCACAGGAATGATTGCCCTCAACAGCAATTGCTCAGCTTGCCCTACATGGGATTCATGCTTCCCAACTCCACTATCTTCCTGCCCCCGGCCTCACCTCATGCTGCTCAGCACATCACTCCTGTACAGCTGTCTGTGCCTCACCCCAGCTCCTCCCACCTGGTGAACCTTCCCAAGCCCTACTTTATTCCTGCCTACTCTCAATGGGACACTCAACCACCCATCTGTTTTGTCCTGGCCTGTTGCCAAATTCAGACTTACACCTTCCATGCCCAAATACACAGACCCTACCTCTCCGCCCTCCTATCCTGTATTGGGTTTACAAAGACTACATAACCGGCGCACTAGAACACGTTCACTATCCTCTGACCTAATAGGGATCACTTACCCTATAGGAGCCAAGCCCAGACAATGGGCCTCATCACAAGTTGGGTGGTAGCCCTTAAATGTGGCAGTAACAGTATTACCGCCCCATTTAAGGGCTGGCCCTATCATGAGTTGGGCGCTAAATGGGCTGTTTTACCTCCAGCTTTTTTCTGGAGTGAAAATCCCATTTAGGGCCCTGGATTACCGCTGGCAGTATTAGCGCGCAGTATTAGCATTGAAAATGCACCATTGGATCTAATTGACCCAATAGGGAATGGAAATTTACTGTTAACGCCACCTTGTGATCCGGCGGTCATACTGCCTGACTGGTGAGCGCTAACACTATTACAGTTGGGTGGTATTACAGCCGGACTACCGCCCAACTCATGATGAGGCCCAATATAGGCTGTCCAGCTGGACCACACATCCTCTCCTCCCCCAACTCCTCCCCACCATCTCCCCCCTACCAGTCAGTCCGCTGCCCATCATCCCAATCTTTCAGTATGCTCCACTCAACTGTGCACTCAATGTTCGCTTTCTGGGTGTCCACGCCATAGAGATCCATGACCTCATCTCTGACCACCAAATTGACTTACTTGCCATGATAGACACCCCCCCCCCCCACTACTCAATCTACAGGGCAGACCATACCAATGCCATTGGTGGCGGAGTCGCTCTCATCGCCAAATCTGACCTCTACATCTGCACTCTTCCTATACCTCCCATTGCGGGATACGAAACGCTTCTACTAAAACTCAAGACCAAACCCCAGACATCTTTCACCATTCCTCTCTTTTAGCGACAACCTAACGCCTCCAACACTCCTGACACTGATATTCCCCTCCTCATCACTCCATTCATCAAACCAGCCACCAAATACATAATGCTAGGAGACTTCAACTGATCGTGCAAATCACAAGGACACATCTGTGGTCCAAGCGCTCCTGGACATTAACATCACTCAACTTGTCTCTGCCCTCACCCATGTCAAAGGGCGCATTCTAGATTGGATAATAGCTACAAACTCCACCATTGACATCTGTGAGGAACTCATGGTGGCAACAGTAAAGACAGGCACAAGTGATCGCAGTTCAAAGGTGTTTATTGAACTTTATAATGGGTGAGATGAACACCTAATCCAAACCTAAATCTATGATGGGAGCAAGCTACGACCATAAAATAATAACAAGGCAGTCCTAGTGGCGTCTTGTCAAATAAAAAGCGCCTATACTAAAAATACCTATTGCCAATCCTTACCACTAAGTGGTGTGGGATAATGTTCACCAGAAAATAAAGTGTTCACAAAATGATAAATCAGGATGGTATGGCTGGGGCTCCCTTCCCCACGTTTTTAGCACGGGACAAAGCGGGACTTCTGAGGACAGCACACTCCTGGGCCTCTCCAGCACAAGGCTCACAATTGCAGTTCAACGATACCAGACCCTTCAGGGGCCAAGTCTCTTCCTTGCAAAGTCTCTTGCCTTAGAAGGCCTAATGGATCAAAACAACAAACACAAGTTCCTTCGGTACCTTGGAACAATGGGCGATTGCTCTTCGCCCCTTGGCTATCCCTGAGCCGGGCTCGGATCCTTCATGCAACTTGGGCCTCCCTCCGTCGGGTTCACTACGGCCTTTCAAATGCAGCTTGCAATATTCAAGAGCCTTAATGTCTCTTTAAACAACTTCCCACTGCGGAAAACCCTCGGCCGGCGTCAGTCTTGTGTACACAGTGTTCACAGGTGTATTACTCTTCACCCCAACTCGCAGGCATCCCTCAACCGTGTTCAAGTTTGCCAAATATACAGTTCACTTTACTTTCTTACGATGCAGGATTCACTTCCCTTAGCTTTCTCTTGGCAATGGGTCAGAGACTTAATTGATGTGACCCTTGCAGGACCACTCCGACACCTTACACCGCCCTTTCTAAGTACCTTACTTGCAGTTTCAACAAAAAAGGGGCCAGTGAGAGTCCATTTGAATGAGCACTCCTGCGGCGCATGACCACTCTGCAGCCGGCCCTTCTCTAGGCTTCCCCCAAAAGTTCAAACACACCCAAGTTCTTTGCTCTCAAATTCTTGCGTTCATCTAATGTTGCCACTTGCAACCTTGGGCTCAACACAGTTCGGTTCGCTATGAGCTTCCTCCGACTCACCAATCGTGTTGAGTCCGCTGGCTTGGCTTGCTTCTGGATTCAAGGACGGTACCACGGTACCAAGCATGGCTGCCCACCTGTTATTAATGCGGGAGCCCCCTGTGCACCATTGACATCTGTTACTCCACACGTCAGCTGTACTTCCCGGTCTTGTAATTCCCTTTTTCGGAGGCTTTGGGGGTCTGAGTTGAAAAGGGCAAGGGTAGTTCCCCATTCTTCGTCCCTCCAGGTCTCGCTGCCTTTCTCCTCCGCTTGAACTGCTGGTTCGGTATTGACGTTTGCTTGTACGTTCGGCCTTGCTCGAAGTGTGCTCTCGGGCTCCGCCTTTTATCACCTTGGAGAAGGTAAAGGGCCGTCAGGTGTGTGTGATTATTGTCAGTTGCCTGACTCTGCCTGACCCTTTTGTTGGGATATGTCAGGTAAACGGCTCTGGTGTTAGTCCGTTGTCTGTTACAGTGTAAGAAAGTGTTTGTGTTGGAAAAGGGGGGATAGAGCTTCTAAATATCTTACAGTGTAGGATAGGGAAAAGGTGTTACAAGGAAGGGGTTACCGTGTCTCAACCTTGGGTATCCTACGTCTACTCCTCGAAGACCCCTCATCCAGGTGATCCTCCCCCGCTGGTCCATCCCCAGGAACTGGATCCAATAGCAATGGCCGTGTCCTTGCCATCTGGATGACAGATCTGTGGGGTTCAGCGGGTGAGACACCTTCAGATTTCTCACACATCTCACAAATCAGCCCAGTGCCCTGGTCTGATCACCACTTGGTTGAATTCAAACTGCATCACTCCAACCTTACACCCAGCACTGCCCTAGTGGCAACTCGAGTCCTAACCAGAAGCACCCGTAAACTATCTCACGAAACTCTCAAAACCACCCTACTCTTTCTCCTTGACTCACCTCCTCCCGACTGTAAGAGTCCCTCCGCCCTCGCAACCCACTACCACCAGAGCCTTCTTGCAATGCTAGATCATCATACCCCTATCAAAAATAAAGCTGTGAAACCCTTCAAGCCCACTAATACCTGGTTCACAGATGAGTTGGTTACGCTCCGTAGAAAGAAAAGAGCCATGGAACATCTACACAAGAAACACCCCACCCCGTCTAATGCCACCTACTTCGCCTCCGCCTCCAAGGGATACAAGCCAGCAATTATTTAAAACAAAGCCACCTCTTATGACAACAGAATCACTAATGCAAGTTCCAACACCAAGAAATTATTCGCCATCCTGCAAGAGCTAGGAAATCCAGGTGTGCCCATCACCCAAGTTAAACCAGAAAGAGCTTGGTGTACCACCATTCAAACTGCCTTTTCTACCTACCAAAATCAAACTGTTATGCAGCAACATCACGACCAAGAAAGCATTAATAGCCTCCTAATGTACAGCTCAGAATCTCACAGAGCAACCTGGCCTGTAGGGAAGACACCTGCCCTGCTCACATTATAAAGCTTTGTGCTCCCAGACTGACACACATTATCACAGACTTCGTCAACGCTTCCTTCAATTCCTGCAAAGTACCAACCAGCATCCAAGTAGCCTGGGTCACCCCGCTTCTAAAAATACCTTCTCTGGACCCTGCAGTACCCACCAACTACAGGCCCATTACAACAGTGCCATTCTTGCTCACAATACTAGATTGCATTGCCTACCTTCCATCCCAAAAATTCCATGAGTATCACTCCCGCCTTGGTTTCAGACAGTCTGGCTTCCGTCAGAATCACAGTACCGAAATGGCCCTCCTAAACCTGAAAATGCAACTCAACAGTATCCAAGCAACTGGCAGCCTTGCCATCCTCCTCTTCTTGGACTTGTCAGCTGCTTTCGACTTGGTTGACCATGATCTGCTCTGCCAAAACCTCTCCTCTCTATTCCATTTCTCTGCCTCAGCAATCGAATATCCAGAGTCTTCAATGACAACCATGCAGCTGATCCATCCCTGTTCCCCTTGGTGACATCGCAAATACTCATCCCTTTCTCTGGCAACCACACACATGGCTGACACCATCAACAAAGTTTTTAGCACCATCCACTCATAACCTCTGTCGCAATGACGAGAAAACAGAGCTACTTATTGTAGTCTCTCCCTCCTATTCTTCCTTCCTCATTGATGGCACCGCCATCCCTGTTCTCAAACACACCAAAACCCTGGGGGTACACCTTGATGCAGAGCTAACTATGACCAGGCACATGAATGCGCTCGCCTCCTCTACATTCCACACCGCAAAGCTCATCTCTCTAAGAAGACAATTCCTGAGTCCCTCGCTAGAGCCATCCTCTTGAATAAACTGGACTATTGTAATGTCTTGTTCATGGGCACGTCCGCTTCTAACCTGGTATAAAGTTACAGTTATTGTAAAACAAAGCTCTGAGTGAAGCCCTGGGCCTCCGCAAGGCTGACCACATCTCTGCAACACAGCGTTCTGTCCACTGGCTACCGATAAAAGTGTGGATTGACTTTAAAACCCTGTCTATTGTGCACTGTTGCATCTACAATCGCAAGGAAACATTGTCGCTCCCTCCGCTATTCTAAGCACCTCAAGCTGGCTGTTCCACGTTTTCAATTCGCCAGAGCGGGCGGGTTGAGCTTCAGCACCACAGCCTCATCTCTCTAGATCTCACTTCCTTTGCATATCAGAAACAAACCCTCATATCCAGCCTTCAAAGAGACTACTGAAAACTTGGCTGTTCAATAAGTACAACTAACTTTCCACAGAAAGAGGACCTCAGTAAGACAGTGGTGTTTGGCACATTTTTTGTAGCTCTACGTAAGGTTTAAGGAGGCAAAGGAGTTGGTCACTTTTCAGCGATGGCGAGAACTTGAGAGAAGGTGATGTTCAGGAACATAGTGGAACAGCTGGGTGTGTGATTGATGATAATTAAGAGGGTTATGTCATCAATGTATAAAGTGGCTTTGATGAATTTGGAGGTAGTGGGGAGGGAGTAAATTGTCGGTGATGAGCTCTTAGATCGTGTGCCAGGAGAAAATGTTGCAGAGGGGGAATATGGTGTGGTAGCAAGGTTTATGTAATTTAAAATAGCCTTGATCCTTTCAAATGTTCTGACGTGGCATTTTTGTATTACCATCGAGTGTGCACCACGAAGCACAATGTTTGTGTCTAACATTTCATGTATGCATGGGTGCATGTCAATGAAGGTGTGTCTCCAACAAGATGGGTTGTCGAGAAGGCTTTCATGTAGGGGAGTGCAAGATGTGATACGGAAGGGTAGGAAAAGGAGGTCCAGTCAAAAGGTACAGTTTCTCAGCATACTAGTCTGGAGCAGCTGAGAGAATAAGGTGCTGGTTATTGCAACCTGAGTGTGTGGGCAAAGATATATGAGAAGGGAAGTTGAGTAAGGCAAGGAGACTGCAGCGGAGGAGGTGAGGGTTGCGAAGGAGTCAATGATGTCCTTGGTATGGCAAACAGGACGGAAAGCTCCTACCAAACTCATGATATACATTTACAGACAGAAGAGATTACTATTCTAAGCGCCTCTGGTGGCGTATGGACTGTGACAACCTGGCTTAGATTTGAAAGATGCCTTTGCTCTTTCATATCCCATTTTCCCTTGTGCCCCTCTCATGGCTCTGAATTCTTCTCCATCACACCCCATTCTCAGCACACTGAAATATTCTCATAAATTTGCAATAAAGCAAGTTATACATGAAAAATAAATAGATTACATTAAATAAGACTGGCTGGTAGTTAATGTGAAACCTGCAGCGAAGGATTCAAAGGAAAAAAAGGTGGGAGATGTTAGTGTGCTGCCTATCAGGGGACATCTATATCTATTGCTGAATGCAAGGCGGTCAGTGTGTAGCTGGTGAATGATATGATATGGCATTTGTAACGCGCCTATACACAAGTGTTTCAAGGCACAACGAGGCAAGGAAGGGGGAACAGAGGGGGGACAGAGACAACGATCTTACTAGGCCAAGTGACATTGAGATTGCGCAGGTGCAGGGGATGGGAAACGTGCAAGGGGAAAGAGGAGGGGGCAGTGCTGTACAAAAGATCAAAGCAATAACAAGAAGTGCGGCCAGCAGGTGGCAGGTACAAGGGTAAGTGCAAACAGAAGGTGTCCAAAAGTGCAGGTAGGGGGCTGTAGGGTTACAGATACAGACCCAAGTGCAAGGGTTGCTGGGAGGCAGGGCGGGTATGCAACTGGGCGGGCAGGGACGTGGGCCGAAATCAGAGGGTAGCCAGGTGACCAGTGTAGTATCAGACAGGAAATCAGCAGGGGAGATGAAGAGAGAAGGCAGAAGCAAAGAGGAAGGTCTTGAGGTGATTCCGGAACCGGAGATGGTTCTCCTCAAGTTTCAGAGAGGCAGGGAGGCTGTTCCAGAGGGAGGCCCCAGCCGAAGAAAGAGATCTACCATCAACTCGTTGCTTGGAGAAGCGACTGAAACTGAGGGAGTTGGAGGTGGAGGAGCGAAGAGCTCGAGTAGGAAGGTATTTACAAAGAGACAGTTGAAGGTATTGAGGACCCAGGCCGCAGAAGGCCTTGTAGACAATGCAGAGTGTCTTGAACGTAATCCTTGCAGCCACTGGGAGGCAATGCAAAGATTTCAGTGCCGGAGAGATACAATCCCTGGGCTTGAGGCCAAGGACAAGTCTGGTAGTCCTGTTCTGGATGGGTTGCAGAGGGCAGAGAGTAGAAGCAGGCAGATTTAGAAAGAGGCTGTTGCAGTAGTCCAGCCTAGAGAGAACCAGAGCTCTGGAGACAGTGAGCTTCTGGGGGAAGGAGAGGAAAGGAAGAATACCACGGAGGAGGGGCAGTTGGTAGTTTAACTTCTTAGAGACGTCAGAGATGTGAGGAGAAAAGCAGAGTGTGGCGTTGAAGATGACCCCGAGGTTCTTAGCCTCACAGGTGGGAGCAGGAAGAGGGCCAAGGGTGGCCGGCCAGAGAGTTACAGGAAAGGAGGATGTAGGTGTGCCGATGAGGAGAATCTCTGTCTTACTGGCATTAAGGCAGAGATCGTTGGTGGCACACCACTCCTGGACAGTAGACAGACAGTCGGAGATGAGAGAAAGAGAAGAGGTGGCAGAGGCCAGCCGGTGGGCGAGAGGTGCCAGGTATTGGTTGAACAGCCAGGGAGAGAGATAAGACCCCTGGGGAACACCACAGGTAGAGAGTGAGATAGAGGAAAGGAAGGCCCCAAGTTGGACCTGGGAGGGTCGATCAGAGAGGAAGGAGGTCAGCCAGGCCAGGGCCTGATCAGTGATACCCAGGTCATCACGGAGATGATTGAGCAGGATGGCATGGTTGACCGTTTCAAAGGCAGAAGAGAGATCGAGTAAGATGAGAACAGAGGGAAGATTAGAATCAAGGTTAGAGAGCAGGTCTTCACGGATGTATAGGAGAGCAGTTTCTGTGCTTCTGGCTGCTCTGAAGTCAGACTGATGGTCATGGAGACAACCAACAGATACAGTGTGAAGATTAAGCTGGGAGATGGCCAGCTTTTCCAGGAGTTTGCCCAGGAAAGGAGTGATGGAGATCGAGTGATAGTTAGCCGGGCAGGAATGGTGGTGTACTCATCAAGGATGAGCACTGTGAAGAAGGGTGCCCAGGTGTGGTGGGCCATGACACTATAATAAAGTGTATTTTCATTTAGGATGATGATGAGGTCTGGTTGTGTTAGACTCAGGCTTTTTTGTGATTGGAAAGGGCAATGATGCCCATGAAGTAGAGCAAGTGGTGGGAAGTTATAGTGCTTTTGAGTGCATATCGATATGGATGTGGGGTCATTGGATTGAGAATATTGTGGTGTTTCAGCTTGCAGAAACATGTGCCGGATGGAAAATTCCTGGAGTTGATTGCCAGACGCTCAGTGTCTTATTTGTGCAGTAAACATCTTTAGCAATTTTTCACGATTAATGGTGATTGAAATGTAGGTCAAACTGCACAATAAATGTGAGCCTCACAGCTATTCCCTTTAATTAATGGAAATACAGGATAAAGATTACACTTAGAACAATGGAAATGCTTGCAAGCACTGATGACATGTACAGAGAGGAGGAATAGCACTTCCAAACTGAAACATTATTAATAAAAGTTAACCAAATAGTGCTATCAAATGATGGAAAAAGGGATGAATAAAATACATACCTCTGAATGCTCATCTCTTTCATCTACAAGTTTTTTTAAATGAAGAACTGTGCTTCTCAGGAGTGACTCAAGATCCTCTGAAGAAAGATCTGAAGCATCCATTGACTGAAGGTCAAACACATTCTCTTGATTATGGGTTACCTGTAAGGAAAAGGGTGCACACATTAAGCGTTTGTTCTGCGTGAATACAGGGAATGGTATAAACTGAAAAATGTTCATATTAAAATTAGTCACATGAAGCTCTTTAAGGCAAGATTTGTGGGAGCATTAAGAATGCCTATGTTGGGGGGTGTGGCCTAGCAAGAGACCGACGGAGACGTGACTCTCTGGAGCTCTGCTGCACTGCAGAAAGAACGGATACATCTCAGAGGTTAGGAGGCAAAAATGTCCAGCAGAAATGAACAAAGCACCTATAAGAAGGTGTTAGGCATGAATGGAGACCTCTCCCTGGGCACATATGCCGTATTTCGGCAATCCTTCCGCTGCGGAGGCATGCCGTAAGAATCTGAAAATAGTGGATTGGATTGAGCGTGTGAAGCTTCGATCAATGTCAGGCGCTGGCTCCACAGCTGACAAGGCGACCCATACAACTGAGCTCATCGGTCCGCTCAGCTCTCATCCACAAAGCACAGCTCTTCCATCTGGTGGGGGGCGAACTAGAGTCACAACCCCTGGAAAGAGGCATGGCACATGATGCGCATATATTGAGCTGAACTACTGCCTGATCTGCACCCTCACGGGTGGAGCAGCAAACTCGCCCGTGGTCCCCGGAGGCCTGACTATGGGAACATAGCCAGACCGAAGATCGAGCAGCGGGAGGTGCATGGTGTCAGAGGAGGCTAAGCGGGACACAGAGTGAAGCTGGGGAGGTAAGAAGCATAATGAGACAAGCCAAGTTAAACTGAAAGAAGATACCTATGCCAATCAGATGGTGGAGGGGAAGAGGACTGGGCCCAGTCGGGGGACCCATATACTCAGGAGGTGCCGATTCAGAGTGGAAGGTGGAGGGAAAGCTGCGGCTGAGGCCACGTGCAGATAAGGATTTCACTGGAATACGGCCTCGCATGACCGGTGGTGGAGGGGGAATTGATAACCGACAACCACCCAGCACTGAAGGATCTACTGGGCAGAAGAGTGGGCTTCCGAGCGCCGCAGTGGCAGTGAGGCCCAGAGTTCGGCCCGTACGTCGGAACGTCAACCACGCCAGTGAGTGGAATATTTCCCCCTCCCATTGTACCTTGGTGGGGAAAATCAATGGTAACAACACCCAGCATGAGCACCTCCAAAACAAAGGGGAAGAAGTCCTTCTCCTCAAATAAAAACATGCTGCAACCTGCCAAGACGTCCTCTATCAGCTCCTAGACAACGACTGCACCAACCACCTCAGGGTTGGACGACGACTCTCAGCCAGCTACTAAAGGGGATATAGCAAAGCTGTTACAATCCCCACAAAGCAACATGGTAGCAACAATGCAGGAATTGAAGGGCTCCTTCCAAGAACCTGTTCAAAATGCGCAGGTGACAGAACAGCGACTAGGTGAATTGGAAACTGAATTTTGTGTGCACACAAATAACCACTCTACTCTAGAGCAGAGAGTAGGCGAGCTAGAAAATCATTGTAGGCCCATGGAAGAGAAACTGGAGGATAGTGAAAACAGGTCACAAAGAAATAACATTAGGCTTCGGAGAATCCCTCAGGATATAAAGGATTAGGAATTGGAAGGATATGTGAGAGATTAATTCACCAAAATTCTGGGGGCCGATTCAATGGCAAGCCTTACTCTGGACCGCACCCATAGGGCTTACACAAACTTACAACAACGGAAAGTCCTAACCAGATTACATTTTTTTCAAATCCAAGGAGATGATAATCCATAAAGTGAGGTCGTGGACCAGAATCCTGTTCAGAGGCTCCATCATCTGCCTCTTTCAAAGACTTAGGTCAGTCCACGATAATGAAATGCAGATTTATGAAACCACATACTCAAAAGTTATACCAGAAAAGAATTGCCTATGTTCCCTTCATAATGGTCAGTTATAGGGATGTACAACATCATTTCAACTCGCTCCAGGTGGCCGTGCAAGTACTCAAAATTTCCTGAAGTGATATTCAAAAGCCAGCATCAACTGACTCAAGCTCTGAATGGGTTCGCGCCGGCTCCAGGCGGGCACGACACAGGGATCTCAGGTGACTTTCGCCGGATAGATGGTGGAGGAGCTCAGGCTCATTAACGACAACTGGAGCGGTGGGGGCTGAGGGATGATGGTCTGCATCAACAGGGGGATTTCGCAGAGGTAGGAATGGTCTTGAAGCATTGGGGGATGATTATATAGGCTAACTTAGCTGAGGTTTGTATTGCTTAGTTTAGTACAAATGTATGCAGTGATAACGGGCAGACACATCCTATATTAGGTACGTTACCTAATGTTTCCACATAACGGGGTTTATCTAGTTTCATATATACCAGGACATGGTTTGTTCAACAGGTTCACACGGTTATCAATGATTCTAATCAACATCATATTCACACAGGGAGGCAAGCCAAGAGTTCCTTTAAAAGACCGGAATGAGAACATCATTAAGGAGGCTCGGATCAGGAAGGAGGGCACTTAAATGAAAAGGGAATCAAGTACTCACGGTTTCCTCAGCACATCACATTAAACATGAATGGCAGCTCCTAAGGTTATCTCCCTGAATGTACAGGAATTAAACTCCATTAGAAGGAAGAGCATTCTCACAAAACGTATAGAATTAGGGGAGACATAGCGCTGCTCCAAGAAACCCATGTCCTTAAGTCAAATTGTCAGAGACTTAGGTCAAAATGGTTCCCACAACCATATTTTGCATCGTCCATAACTAAAAAAGCAGGCATTGCAATCCTGATCAACAAGACAGTGAATTTAAAAAAGATGCCGGAGATCGGAGATAATCAGGGGAGGTTTGTGGGTATCAATATAAGTTGTGGGAGACAGACTTATCAATGTTTTCAATCTACGGCACCAACCAACAGAAGAACAAGTTACTTCTTACCTTGTAACGTTCTTTCGATGGGATGTTCCTCTGACGTATTGCTTATCTTGATAGATCACTTCCAGCTTGCTGGCCTCGGAACATTTTTTCAGCAGAGGGTGCTGCGTGTCGACGTCCTGCGAGTTGGTGTCCCTCGACAGCCTCTGTATCGGTGCCGACGTCATTGTGCGTATAAATAGACTTGCGCAGCGTCCGTTGCTCAGTTCTGTTTTGAAGCTTAAGAGTGAGAAATCTTAATGAACAAGAATGGAGTGGTTCAAACAGAGTACCCATCAGGAAATTTAAGACTAGATTTAAGTCCCACAAGGGAACTTGGAACGGCTTTGGGGGATAGACATTAGTCAACCCCTTCAGAAATTGGATTACTAGGGGTAATTTGAAATATGATGGCTCCTCCGCAGTGCGCTTGAAGATCGACAGCGCTGCGGGGTAGCCCTTGATCGTACCAACTTGAAGACCTGAATTCGACAAATAGAGTAAAAAAGATTACACCATTGGTGTACCGCATGAAAAGGGTTTGATATTCTTTTCTCTACACCAGCTACAAAATTTGTTCCAACGTCAGCAGTATAAAGTCTTTGTTGCTGGCCTTCTAGCCGAAATCAACACCTCCATGACGTCATCTGGGAGGTTCCAATCCTTGTATCTCAACCTTTCAGAAACCAAGCGGGAAGGTTGAGGGTTCTGATGTCTGGATGGAGTACCTGACCTCCCTTCTGCGAGAGAAGATCCTCCCTGTGTGTAAGACGAATCGGAGGGCAGATGGACATGTTCAGAAGGTCTGGGTATCACGTTCTCCTGGCCCAGTCTGGGGCAATTAAGATCATAGTCTTCCGGAATCTTCTCAACCTCCTGATCATCTGAGGAATGACAGGGACTGGAGGAAACGCGTACAGAAGTGGAAACTCCCAGTCCACTACAAACGCGTCCCCTAAAGCTCCTCTCGGGGGAAATTCCCTTGAACAAAACTGATCACACTTCCTGTTGATACTGGTGGCGAACAGATCCACTTGAGGAGTTCCCCAAAGGGTGAAGATCTCTTGAAGGACTTCCTGAGCTATCTCCCGCTCGTGGGAGACTGTGCTCTGCCTGCTCAGAGCGTCCGCTGACAAGTTCTTCTCTCCGGCTAAGTGAACTGCCGATATAGAGATTCCTTCTTGAATTGGCCAAAACCAGAGCTGCATCACCTCTCTGCACAGTGGCAGTGATCCTACGCCTCCTCTTTTGTTGAGGTAGTGCATGGCCACCGTGTTGTCCGTCATTATCAGGACATTTCTCCCCTGTACTGAAGGCAGGAAAGCTTTCAGCGCTAGTCTGATCGCACTCAGCTCCAATAGGTTGATGTGTAGTCTGGACTCCGATGGAGACCAACGACCGCTGATGGTCAAGTCGTTGGCATGGGCTCCCCACCCCGTGAGTGAGGCGTCTGTGACTACTGTTATCACCGGCCATGGTTACCAAAACAATTCTCCTTTCAAGATGTTCTCTGGATAGGCCCACCATTGAAGGTCACGGGCTACCTTGTCCGGAATCCGGAGGAGATCTGTCATTCTCCCTGAGAATTGCGACCACTGACTTCTCAGTGCCCACTTAAGAGATCTCATTCTCAGGCGAGCCTCTGGCACAAGGAAGATGCAGGATGCCATGAGGCCTAGCAACCTGAAAAAGTCGAAGGCTGGGAGACGTTGGGCATTTTGAAACTTGGTGACCATCTGCAGAATATCTTGAGCCCTCACCTCTGGTGGCGAGGCTTTCCCCAGGGAAGTGTCCAGGACTGCTCCGATAAACTGGAGTCTCTGTGATGGTATCATCTGTGACTTCTTTAAATTGAGGGAGAAGCCCAGTTTGTGAAGGAAGTGGCAGACATAATCTAGTTGGATCTCAGCTTGTTTCAAAGATACTGCTCTGATCAACCAATCGTCTAGGTAGGGGTAGACGTGGATCCCTTCCCTCCTTAGACTTGCAGCCACTACCGACATTAGCATGGTGAAGACCCTCGGGGCGGAGGTCAGCCCAAATGGCAGAACTCGAAATTGATAGTGAGAGTTGCCAATTGCAAACCTGAGGTATTTCCTGTGTTTGAAATGGATAGGCACATGGAAATAAGCATCCTGAAGGTCTAGAGATACCAGCCAGTCCGAAGCTGGAGGGCCTGAAGGATCTGAGAGAGAGTCACCATCTTGAACTTGTCCTTCCTGAGGAATTTGTTCGATTCTCGTAAATCCAAGATGGGTCTCAGTCCTCCGTCCTTCTTCGGTACTAGAAAATAGGGGGAATACCAACCCTTTTTCCTCTCCACTACAGGTACTGGTTCAATGGCACCTTTCTCTAGCAGGTCTAGAATCTCCTGCGAAAGGAGCGGATCTGGAAACTTCAGAGTTGTTCCCCGGTGGATGACTCTGAGGGGTGCGTAGAAAAGGCAGGCAGTAACCTTGGGCAACTGTCTCCAATACCCAAGCATCTGACGTAATAGCCTGCCATTCCGTCAGATGTTGCGTTAACCTGCCCCCTACTGGTGTCTTGTGAGGAGAGACCTCAGAGTGGTTTAGAGGCGGCTGACGAAGATGCCGAGGCAAAGAGGCACCTGCTGCTGCTGCGGCTTTTGTATCTTTAACCCGTCCACCGTGGGTGAATCGTTTGAGCCGGCTGTCCTCTGCCTTTTCCGAATGCGGAATAAAAGCGAAAGGACCTACCCCTCCAAGAGGTTCCTGAGGGGCGATACAGAGTTTGACGGATTGCAGCTCCAAGAGATTTCGCTGCTGCCATGGATGTTTGTAACTTCTCTAGGCTGTCATCAGCCTTCTTAACAAACAAGAAGTGCCGTCAAAGGGCATATTCAAAAGTCTGGCATGTACATCTGGAGGAAAACCAGACTTTCGCAACCATGCAAATCTGCGGATTGTAGTACTTGCCGCCATGGCCCTGCTGATACTGTCAGCAGAATCAATGCCAGTTTGAAGGGACTCACACATTGCGTCTTTACCATCTTTAATGATGTTCAGAAATGTTTCACTTTCCACTCCTTCCGGGAGACAGTCAGCCGCAGATGAAGCACACTCCCAAAGTGTATGACTGAATCTTGCGAGTGTGCAAGTAGCATTAATGGATTTAAGCGCCATGTTACATGCCGAGAAGACCTTTTTTGACATAGCGTTAAACCTTTTATCATCCCTGTCTTGTGGAATAGTAGGGTATTCAGATCTACTGTTCAATGAAGTTGCTGCTTGTACAACCAAACTCTCTGGGGTTGGATGTTTGCTCAAATATTCAGGGTCAGAAGCAGATACCCTATATTTGGCAGATAGTTTTTTGTTAACTGCTGGGATAACCTCAGGGGTTTCCCAGTTGACAGATATTTTTCTCTGCAATGCAGTATGAAAGGGAAGCACAGGATCTTGCTGTGGCCTTTAAGTAAAATGCCCGTAAGATCATCCTGTTGAAAAGAAGGTGAAGGTGTAGACCACCCCATGAACTCTATTATTCTGGCCATTAAGACCCTATAAGGGGTCTCAGAATATTCCCCTGGGGCTGGTTTAGCGAATTCTACTTCTGGAGAAGTATCTAAACCACTTGCCACATGCAAATATTCAGGGTCAGAAGCAGATCCGTCAGATTGAAGGTCCTTCAATCTATTCTCTTCAGAGATAAATTCCTCTGGTATAGGTGTAGTGGTCCTCTGTAACCCAAAAGGTCTTTCATGGTCAGAATCCTCCCCTTCCTCATATATAGAGGACAAAGCTATGAAATAATCTAACCTTGGGTTTGGTTTAAAACTCATTTCTAAAGCAGAAGGGGCCAAGCTTGTAGCCACTGGTTGAGAAAACATCGAAGTTGTCGACGCGGAAGTCAAAGGCTTCGATGAAAACAAAAAAGGTGTCGAAAAAGTATGAAGAGGCCTCGAAGAACTCGAGAGGATTGGAATCCTACTCAGAGTCGTCGAGGTTATCAACGACATCCTCAAAGTCATGGTTGAAGCCCTCGGTACGTCTACTGACTGAGATGTAGTAACAGCAGGTCTGTCCTTTATCGGTGTCGACAGCGGCGTCGAAGACGGCATAGATTTGACCGATTTGTGTGTCGACGGACCCTTCGATAAAGGCGTCGATGATGCAGATTTATGAGTCGAAGGAACCTTCGACGACGGCGTCGATGACGCGGTTTTACAGCCTTTGCTCGAGGGTTCATGATGCTCTCGAGCAGTTTCTTTCGCCGGGTGCAACGACTCGCAGCGTTTCGATTTTTTGGGTCTTTCACCCAGGGTATCACCTTTAGCCATCTCCGAGGGGGTCAAGGCCGCTTTCTTGAAGACGCTAAGAATTCTTTTACGGATTTCCTCCCACTTAGCTGGTGAGCTGTGTTTCGTGGGGCAGGTGACCCTTTCCGGGGAAGTAGAAGACGAAGAAGAGGGAGATCTACGACTCCTCTTTTTCGAGTGTTTAGATCTCGAAGACTGATGGGAACCGCTTCGAGACCTTGAGCGAGAATGTTTCCTGTGATGGCGAGGAGACGAATGTCTCGACTCTGCTGAGCAAACTTTCGAAGAAGTTGAAGTTTTAAGAGTCTTGCCTCTTTCTAGCTTCCCCTTATGCTCCTTCAAGGCTTTCGCTGTCAGGGACATGCAGTCCTCGCATTCCGAACAGTGATGCTCCAATCCCAGGCACCACAAACTGATCCTGTGAGGATCCGTCAATGACATTTTCTTCCCACAATCTCGACACTTTTTGAAGCCGGACCTTGAGGTTGACGGTTCGGAAGAGGAAGCCATCAAATGAAGAAGATATCTTCGAGGAATAATAAGCAAATACTTGAAGAAAGAACTGAGCAACACGATTCCGAGGCCCACGAAGCACGGAACTGAGCAACGGACGCTGCGCAAGTCTATTTACACACACGATGACGTTGGCACCGATACGGAGGCTGTCGAGGGACACCAACTCGAGGGACGTCGACGCGCAAAGCCCTCTACTGAAAAACAATTCCGAGGCCAGCAAGCTGGAAGTGATCTATGTCGGAGGACACAATCCTTTCGAAAGAGGGCTTTTACGCAAGGCTGTTTCCGCGCATCAGTCAATTTCAAGTAGGGAATTTAATCATGAGGTGTGACCTAAACATAGCACTGAGCACAGACATAGACAGGTCCCGACTCGATGATCCTCAAGATGCCTGTGTGCTTCAAATTTTTTCTCATGCGATCTCGGATTTAGACATGATTGATGTATGGTGGCATTTCAACCCTCACGCAAGAGACTGCACAGAAATTTCTCTTGCCCATGTAGTTACTCCCGGATTGACTGCTTCTTGATCTTAAGGCAACTGTTTCCCTTGGTCACAGCCTCAACAATTGAACTTGTTGCAGTCTCTGACCACTCTCCAATTACAATACAATTAGACGTACATCATGGAGAGTGGCAATGTTTACCGATCTACGATCTCTGATAACATTTCTCAACATTTTCTTGATAACAGCAATGCTGACACCTTAATGTAATTGGTCTGGAATTACCAGGTTACTCACCGTATTGACCACCTTACTCCTATTCCATAGTCCCCTTTCCTCCATACTTGTGGGACATCTCTCCGTCCTTTGGGACGGGACCGGAGCACTTTGTAAAAAGCATCCAAATTTTTCCAAAAATGTGCCCTTCCTCTCTTTCCTGCGCGGGGTCCGGCACGCGGCCGTAACCCCGCCCACCTTGGCACCGCCCCGCGCATCACCCCTCAGTCCTTTTCTTTGCCAGGCCAGAGACCCATTACCAATAACAGAGGAACTTTATTAGAGGGGACGGCGGGCGGGCGTATGGAGGAAAGGGGACTATGGACTAGGAGTAAGGTGGTCACTACGGTGAGTAACCTGGTAATACTCCTACGTCCCGTCCCCTTTCCTCCATACTTGTGGGAGATTCCGAAGCACTCCTTACAGGAACTACGGGTGGATGGAAATACCCCTTACTGAAAACGGTTCTTCAGCACAGCCTGAACAAACTGAGCATCAGCTCTAGAACTCATATCGAGGCAGTAATGCTTACAGAAAGCAGATGGAGAGGCCCAAGTAGCTGCCCTAGCGATGGACTCCCAGGGAACATACTTCTGAAAAGCAACCGCAGCTGCCTTGCCCCGCACCAGGTGTGCATGAATACCTTTAGGAGGTTTCAGCTTTTGGATAGTGAAAGACTCCGTGATGCAGGCGGCAATCCACCTAGAAATAGTTGCCTTAGACGTCTGCTTGCCTTGAGGGTTGCCGAAAGTCACAAAAAGTTGAGAAGAACTTCTAAGCTCGGAAGTCCTATCCAGGTAGAACTTAAGAGCTCCTCGGACATCAAGACAGTGTAGAACCCTCTCCGCCTCAGAGGTGGGGTTCGGAAAAAAGACTGGTAGGGAGATCGATTGATTCAAATGGAATTCGGTCACTACCTTCGGCAGAAAAGCCGGATTAGTTCGAAGGACTACCTTGTCCTTGTGAAAGACCAAGAAAGGATGCTCCACCGACAATGCCTGGAGCTCACTCACTCTCCTTGCCGATGTGACGGCGACCAAAAAGTACACTTTCCAAGACAAGTACTTGAGGTCCACAGTAGCCATTGGTTCAAAGGGTTTATGGCACAGCGCCGTCAGGACAACATTCAGGTCCCATGGCGGGTGCGGATTACGAACTGGAGGGTAAAGGCGTGTTAAACCAGCAAAATGCCTCTTCACCACTGGGTTAGTCAGAGAAAACGAACACTGATCCGTAGAAAGATAAGGGGAGACCGCTGAAATGTAAGTCCTGCATGACAGAACATGAACCCCTGA
The DNA here is from genome assembly GCF_040938575.1 of Ambystoma mexicanum. Lineage (NCBI taxonomy): Eukaryota > Metazoa > Chordata > Amphibia > Caudata > Ambystomatidae > Ambystoma > Ambystoma mexicanum. The sequence continues at coordinate 671,059,795 of NC_090928.1, forward strand.
CTCTGCTAGGGAGGACACGAAGGACAACACTGTGTCAACAGTGGCCCCCCTTGGATCCAATTTCTTCTCTAGACACCAATGACAGAACCTGAGCCATTTACCCTTGTACTGAAATCTGGTTGAGGGTTTTCTGGCTGCCTGGATAATACGCCTGTTATCCACAGACAAATTCAGATGCTCTAAAGACCTGAACTTAGGCACCATGCCGCCAAGCTGAGCGATTGTGGGGAGGGGTGCCACATCTGCTGTTCCCCCTGAGTTACTGGTAACCTGATCGGCGGACACACCGACAGGTGTTGAAGTTCTGAGAACCAAAACCTGGCCGGCCACCACAGAGCTATCAGTAGAAGAGAACAGTTGACAGAACTCTTCAACTTCCAAATTGCTCGATGAACCAGAGGAAGAGGCGGGAAGGCGTAAGCTCTCATGTTGTGCCATGGGATCTCGAGTGCGTACCCCACAGAGGAGGCTCCCAGCCCCCCTCTGGAGGCATACTGAGGAAGCTTCTTGTTCATCGCTGTGGCAAAGAGGTCCACCTCTGGTGTGCCCCAACGCGAGAAAATCCATGATAGGATCTCCGCCTTCAACTCCCACTCGTAGCTGACCACTGTCCGCCGGCTGAGGGCATCCGCTGTGACATTCAGCTGGCCCGGGATGTGCACCGCAAGCAGCCAGACGCCATGAAGCATGGCCCACTCCTATATCTGGATGGACAGATCAACCAAAGGTGCCCACCCCGCAGGCAACAAAAAATTGTGCGGAAGGGGTATCCGAGCATTCCGGTCATAAACTGACTGATAAGGATGCGCACAAGGCCGAGAAAACAGCCCCACACCTGAGGCCGATGGCGCAGCTGTAGGGGTAGCGTTCAAAATGGCCACCGCGGTCGTGGCGGGAACGGGCACCATTTTGTCATCACCTGAGGGGAACTGCGGCACGTGAGGAAGTGAGGCAGGGGTCCCCGTCGATGGATCAGGGGTCTTAACTTTAGCCTTAACATAAGGAACCTCGGCAGAGCCGGTACTATGAGGCCTGGAATGTTTCTGCGACATACCAACCGCCAAATTAGCCTTCTCAGGAAGGACCTCGGCGCTGCCGGTAAAAGAAGAATTTCCCTTCTTTGCGCCCTCAACAGATCTGGTGTCGCCGCAAGAGCAGGAACGGTGAGAAAAAACCTTCACCGATAAGGCCTTGCCAGACCCTCAGAAATGTTGGTAGCTTTAGCCTCTGTACTCGGGACCTCTGACCCAGGTCCGTTAACAGCCTTACTCGCGCAGGCCTCGAACATCCGTTCGGTAGCACCAAGCCCCACCAAGGCCTCGAGGCGCACCCCGGCATAAGAGCCAGTCGTCCAAATAGGGATACTCATGGATACCCTGGAGACAAAGTTAGGCCGCACTCACCGACATCATCTTCGTGAAGACACGCGGCGCCGAGCTGAGGCCAAAAGGAGGCACTCGAAACTGGAAGTGCTCCTCTCCTAAAGAGAAACGGAGGTACCTCCTGTGTGGAGCCCAAATCAGGATATGCATGTACGCGTCCTGAAGATCCACTACGCTGAGTCAGTCGCCCATCTGCAAAGAGGAGCGTATCTGGCTGGGTGTGATCATCTTGAATTTCTCTTGGGGTAGAAAGAGTTTGAACTGGGAAAGGTCTAGGATGGTGCGCAGGCCAGCCTGGTTGGGTTTGGGCACTGTAAACAGCCGGGAGTAGAAGCCCTCCCCTCACTCCCCAAAGGGAATGGGTTCCACAGCCCTGAGGTTGAGGAGTTTCTGAACCTCGGCGTTGAGGGAGGGCGAGCCCAACAGCTAAAAGGAGGGTTGAGGGGTGGTGTAGGGGGTAAAGGTAAGCGGAAGCCCGCCCGAGCGACTGACAAGACCCATCTGTCTTCTGTGATGGCCTGCCACGCCTCCCAATGAGACGCAATGCGCCCTCCCAGCACGGAAAACCCTCATTTGGCAGGTTTATCGGTGGCGGTGCCACCTGAACCTGAGGAGGAGGCTGAGGAGCGGGAGAAATACCGCATACGCTGTTGTCTACGGCGGTTATTCCCCGCAGGAGTATTGATTTTTGTGGTCGAGGAATCCCCTAAAACCAGAGGAAGGTCACCCTTGCGACAACGGCTTTTGAGCCTTGAAGGGAGGTTTAACCAGAACAGACAATGATTTAGCCGTCTGAGTGCTATCCTTGGTTTTGGTGAGCTCTACATCAGTAGAAGAATGAAAAAGCTCCTTGTCATCGAATGGAAGGTCCAATACTTTGTCTTGCACTTCCTTCGAAAAACTTAGTGGCATGCAACCACGCTTGCCTCGAGGTATCAACCCCGAGCATCATGCCCCGAGCCGAGGTGTCTACGTGATGAGCCGCAGCCTCCAGGAGATCCTGGGACAAGACCCTGGCATCGGAAAGGCCACCTCTGAAGTCTTCCAACTTCTCGACCGGAATGTGCTCCTCAAACTCCGACAGACCTTTCCACATCCGCATGTTAGCTCCCACCAAAATCAATTCAGCATTGGCCTGCCTGAGCTGCAAGGCCGAATTGGCAAAGATCTTCCTCCCTAGGGAGTCCAGGAGTTTGTCCTCCTTTCCCAAGACCTGAGTAGCCGTCGCGGAAGAGGATGCTGCAGGTCTGGACTGCAACGTGGCCGCAGCCACCACTGTGGAGGAGGGAGGTGGACAAGACGACAAGGCCACTTCCTCCGAAGAGTGCAGCCTGTACCTCGCGTCAATCTTTTTATTGACAAAAAGTCCTGAGTGTGGCTTCTCCCAGACTCTTCGGACCTTCTGCAGGAAAAGGCCGGTACGCTCCAAAGGAGAAAGGGTGAACGCCCCAGAAAGCACGCCCTCCTGTGGAGCAGGTGCCTCGGGAACTGGAACATCTAAGAAATTCATCATGTCCAGTACCCGGTCATGAAAAGCTCTAACAGAGCGGGGAAGGTCCTCGTTATCCTGCTCGCCTTGAGGGTCATCTAACAGGTCAGGATACTGCTGAACCGTGTCAGGCACTGCCTTGTCCACTGGGGACAACGGTGGCAAAGGCAGAAGAGCAGGGGCAGGCACCACGGGCAAAGGAGGCGCCGGCGGAACCACCAGAGGAACGGGTGGAGCCGGGGGCGCTGGTGGACAAATTTCCATAAAAAGCCCTTTGAAATACTCCCTCATGGGGTCGGTGCGCATAAGCGCTTGAAATTTACCGAAAAAAAGCGTCCTCAGGAGATTGCTTCGGAACCTGAGGAGGCCTCTCATGAGGTGGACAAACCCAGGGACGCAACGGAGAAGGGAGCCACGTCGGGCCCTCCACCGACGTATCCACATAAATCAAAGGGGCCGCCCCTGCAGGCAACGAAACATTGTGCGGAAGAGGCATCCGAGCGTTCCAATCATAAACGGGCCGGTAAGGATACGCACAAGTGACCTTAGGTTCACCCAAAGGACCGAACCCTACACCAGGGGCCGATGGCGTAATTGTAGGGGTAGTACCTAAAATGGCCGCCGTGGTCGTGGCGGGAACGGCCGCAATTTTGTCATCACCTGAGGGGAATTGCGGCACGTGAGGAGGTGAGGCAGGGGTCCCCGTCGATGGATCAGGGGTCTTAATTTTAGCCTTAACATAAGGAACCTCGGCAGAGCCGGTACTGTGAGGCCTGGAATGTTTCTGCGACATACCAACCGCCAACTGAGCCTTCGAAGGAAGGACCTCGGCACTGCCGGTAAAAGAAGAACTTTGCTTCTTTGCCCCCTCAACAGATCTGGTATCACCACAAGAGCGGGAACGGTGAGAAACCGCTTTCACCGACAGGGCCCTGCCCGGCCCCTCACAACTGTTGGTAGCCTTAGCCTCTGTACGAGGGACCTCGGGCCTAGGCCCGGTAATAGCCTTATTGGCACGGGCCTCGAACATCCGTTCGGTAAACACAAGCCCAGCCAAGGCCTCGGGGCACACCCCGGTCTTATTTTTGAGGGAAGCCGAAAGAGAGGCCTCAGAGCAAGCTCTGGTAACCTGTGACTCAGCAGAACTGGGTCTACACACACCCCCCACAGGAGGGGCCTCAGAAGTTACCCCAGTGTACACAGGCCCCTTACGGAGACCCTGGGAGAAAACTCCGGTAGAATTATTAGGCCCGACAGGCACCTCAGGGCGAACCCCGGTGACAGAGCGATCAACGCCCCTCCCGGCTCGAGAGGAACCCGGAAAGGTATCTCCCGGCCAGGGTGCTCTGAAAAGTAAAGAACTTACCGGACGTTTCTTCTTCTCGTCGATGAACGCCTGAAAATGAGATGGGGGAGTGCGTCGGAACACCTCCTCCCACCGTTCCAACCGACGTTGAAGAGCCCGGACCGAAAGGGAGTCACAGTAAAAACAGTAGTCCCAACGGTGTTCCGGACCCAAACACTCTAAACAAAGAGGATGGGGATCCGCCCTCATGAAGCGACGATGACACGAAGAACAGTCTGGAAAGTCTAATTTAAAAGACATAGACAGACTAGAAGACGAACACTAGCGAGAGCCAGAGAGGAAAACAGGGAAGAAAATCTTCCGAGGATGCAAGTGCATCCGGCCCTGATCGAGCGGAGAAAAGGACTGAGGGGCGATGCGTGGGGCGGAGCCAAGGTAGGCGGGGTTACAGCTGCGTGCCGGGCCCCGCGCAGGAAAGAGAGGAAGGACACATTTTTGGAAAAATGTGGATGCTTTTTAAAAGTGCTCCGGTCCCGTCCCACAGGACGGAGAGATGTCCCACAAGTATGGAGGAAAGGGGACGGGACGTAGGAGTATGCCTTTAAGCCCACAATCAGGGGAGAACATATCAGCTTAGCCTCAGTGAGGAAAAGGGTATTGATGGCGCAGAGATTAGAGATTGAGAAGAGGTTATACACACTCGAAGTACAATATGAGGCCGGGGGCTCACACAAACTGTCCAGACAACTACAAATGGCCAGAGCGGAAAAAAGGGCGTTATGGGACACGGATCTCATATAAACTTTTGAAAACTAAGCACTTCTATTTTAGCACCACTAATAAATTATAGGTTACTCACCGTAGTGACTAACGTACTCTTAGTCCTTAGTCCCCTTTCCTCCATACTGCATCGGCGTCCCTTCCAGGGGACAGGAGACGGAACCTTTTTCACCAGAAAAAATCTTCTTCCCCTTTAAATTTAGAGGCATGCAGGGGTGCGGCCCTGGGAGCATGCGCTGCCTTGACTGCACCGTCCGACGCCACACCTCAGTCCCCATAGACGCGTCTACAATAGATTAACATTGCCTAATGACACCAGTTTTATTAGGGGGCAGGATGGTGGGACGTATGGAGGAAAGAGGAATAAGGACTAAGAGTACGTTAGACACAACGGTGAGCAACTTATAATTATTCTTACGTCCCGTCCCCTTTCCTCCATACTGCATGGGCGATTACAACTGAATGCAGCCCCAGAGTGGAGAGGAGACCCTCCTTAAGCAAAAAGGTTCCTGAAAACCGCCTGTCCGAAAGCCGCGTCCGATCTAGAGCCGGCATCCAAACGGTAGTGCTTGCAGAAAGCCGAAGGGGTGGCCCAGGTGGCCGCCCTACTTATGACTTGCCAAAGGACATGGAGCTGGAATGCGATGGCCATTGCCTTGGCCCTGACTGCGTGGGCGTGCATGTTGGCCGGGAGTGGCTTATGCTGACCCTCGTATGCTTCTTTGATGGCCGAGACCATCCTGCGGGATATGGAGGCCTTGGAGGCCTGGTAGCCTGGTTTTGCACCTCCAAAAGTGACAAATAAGGCGTCTGACTTGCAGAAGCCCTTGGTCCTGTCAAGGTAGAATTTCAGGGCACGCCTGACATCAAGGCAGTGCAGAACTGTCTGTGCCTCGTCCTTAGGATCGTCAAAAAACGTAGGAAGCACTATTTCCTCCTTTAAATGGAAAGCAGACGGCACCTTGGGCACAAACGCTGGGTACGTCCGCAGGACTACTTTGTCCCTGTGAAAGGTAGTATATGGTTCTGAGGCAACCAGCGCCTGGATTTCACTGACTCTGCAAGCCTAGGAGAGGCCGACAAGTAAGGCCGTCTTAATGGTGACCAGCTTGATGTCCGCGGACGCCATTGGCTCAAACGGCTTGTGTGCGAGGGCACCCAAGACTATGTTCAGGTCCCACACAGGGTGCAGTTTCCTGATGGGAGGGCAGAGCCTTGCGAGTCCTGTCAAATGTTTCTTAACAATCGGATTGGAGGAGGAGAAGGCCTCCTCTTCAGGGTTCCTGTAAGCCCCTATGGCTGCGAGGTAAGTGCGGCAAGTGTCCACCTGCACGCTAAAGTGGGCGAGGTGTGCCGAAAAGGAGAGTACGTCGTCCAGTGTACACGCAAGGGGGTCGATTCTCTTAGAGCCTGCCCAAATCAGAACCTGGTCCACTTGCTCTTATACTGGGCCCTGGTAGCCTTGCTGCTTGCGCCCTGTATGATCTCTAAATTAGCCTGGGAGAGACTGAGGGGCCCTAGCGTTAACTGTTCAGGAACCACGCTGTGAGGGCTAACTTCTGTGGCGCGGGGTGGATGACCCTGCACACCTGCTGTGCCAGAAGATGTGCTGCGCCCGTGGGGAGATGAATCACTGGTTTCCCCGAGCGGCTGAGCAGCTCCGAGAACCATGGCCTGTCTGGCCACCATGGAGCTATTAGAACGATGCTGAGCTGGCGAGACTCCTTGATCTTGCATATCACTCTGTGAATCAGCGGAGTGGGAGGAAAGGCGTATGCGGTCATGCCGTTCCACTGAATCTGAAATGCGTCGCTCAGGGAGCCGGGACCCTGTGCCTGGCAGGAGGCAAACTGTTGGCACTTCTTGTTGTGCCAGGTGGCAAAGAGGTCCACCTGGGGGTGTCCCCATCTGCTGAAGATCTCCTAAAGAGCAAGGTCATTTAGCTGCCACTCGTAATTGTCCGCTCCCAACCTGCTGAGCCTGTCCACCTCCAGGTTGGATTGCCCCAGAAGGTGGACTGCCGTGAGGTGGATGTTGCTATCCAGGGCCCACTCCCAAATGCTGATCGCCAGACGGCACAGTGGGAGGGAGGGGGACTGGTGCCTCCTTGCTTGTTGACATAGTACATGCTGGTCGGGTTGTCTGTCTGGATGAGGACAACCTTGCCCTCGATAAGCGGAAGGAATGCTCGGAGCGCTAGCCAAATGGCATTGAGCTCCAGCCAATTGATGTGGTACTCCTGCTCCTGCCGTGTCCAGTTGCCGTGGACCGAGTGATTGTACATTGTAGCTTCCTAACCCTCGAGAGAGGAGTCTGTGGTGATGGTGAACTGCGGGGTGGGAGGCCGGAAGGGCTGGACCGTCCGTAGGTTGCAGTCAATGGACCACCATGTGAGGTCCGAGTGGAGAGATGGAAGAACGTTGATCATCTCGGCTTGAGAGCCCCGCTCCTGGTTCCATGATGCCGCAAAGTGCAGCTGTATCCTCCTCATCCTGAGTCTCGTGTGGGGGACGGCCGGTAGGACTTCTGCAAGAGACCCAGGAGGTGCTGGTACCACCAGGCCGGGGTCACATCCCTGCAGAGGAAGTGAGTCGTGGCCTTCTTGATGGCTGTGATCTTGTCCTCCAATGGAAACACCCCCTCGGAGCACCTGTGCCCATATGAGTCACAAGAAGGTCAGTGTCTGCGTGGGCTGCAGTTGTGACTTCTTGAGGTTGAGTGAAAGGCCCAGATCATGCAGAATGTTCATGAGAGCATGGGAGGTGTGGTGCACCGCTTCCAGAGATGCAACGCTGATGAGCCAGTCGGCTAGGTACGGGTAGATGTGGAGGCCCTGAGCCCTCTATTCATCAGCCTGGTAAAGACCCTGGGGGCCGAGTTGAGGCCAAAAGGAACCAACTTGTATTGGAAATGTTAGCCCATGATCCTCAATCGTAGAAAAGAACGATTGGGCTGCCAAATCAGGAAGTGTAAGTACGCATCCTTGAGATGCAGGGAGCACATCCAGTCTCCCTTGCACAATGTCTCTGTTATAAAAGCTGGCGTAACCATCTTGAATTTTTGTAGAGGTAGGGAGAGGTTTAGGGTGGGAAGGTCCAGCACAACTCTCAGGTCTGCATGGTTCTTTTTCTGAATGGCGTAATCCTGGTGTAAAAGCCCAACCCTCGCAGAGAGGTTGGGACTTCCTCCACTGCCTGGCTCTCAACGAGCGACCAGATCTCCGCTAAAAGAGTTGCTGTTCCAACCTGTGGGAGTGGAGGGGGCGAGGGGAGGCTGGGATGGGGAGGCGGTACCCCGTGGATACTACGGAGAGGACCCAGGGGTCCGCGAAATTCTGGTGCCAGAAATGTGCATGGAGAGCAAGCCTGCCCCCCCACTGGAGACACGTGCACCCAGAGGGGCGTGTCATGTCTTCTTTCCCTCTGAGGCTGTTGAGGAGGAGGGGGACTGGAAAAAGCCCTTACTCCCCCCCTTTTTGTTGCTTGCGCCGATGTTGAGTCGGAGAGTGGTCCGGCTGCCTGGACCTCCGTTCTTGGTAAGTGTGTCACCCTCCGTACGTACGCCCCTTTTTTAGAGCGCTGCTGTGACTGGGTGTATGATTTGGGCGTGATCTTTGTAAGGATGGTAAGGATGGATAAAGACTTGGCTGTTTGTGAGCCGTTTTTCTTTTTATCCAGCTCCTCATCCGTGGTGGAGTTGAAGAGGTCACCCCCCTCGAACGGCAGATCTAATATATGTTCCTGGACATCCGGGTTGAACTTAGTAGCACGGAGCCAGGCTGTTCTTCTCATGTCCATGGCGATGCAGATGGGCTGGCCAGAGGTGTCAATGTGGTGGATTCCATAATGTTCTGCGCCACCATCTTGGCCTCAGCCAGTCCCGCCTCGAAACGTGATTGGCTCTGCGTAGGAAGCTCTGGGAGGAAATCATCAATTTCCCACCACAACCTCTGGTTAACGGCCGCCAGCATGGCATCTGCGTTGGCCTGACGAAGATGAAAGGACGCGTTGGAATACAGCTTCTTCCTGTACGCCTCCAAGATCTTCTCCTTGCCTAGCAGCACCGCAGAGGAGGAAGCTGAGGACGACTGAGGCTTGGAGTATAGTGATGCCGCGGCAATCACCGAGAAGTGTGGGCTGAGGATGGGCCGATAGCAAGAGTGTATCCACCTCCCCTCCACCTGCCTGTACTTGGCATCCAGGCGTCGATTGACCGGCTGAACAGAGTGGGGGTTGAGCCAACCTTTCTTGGCCAAGGCGACCGCATCTTTCTGCGTAGGGATTCCTCTCCTAGCAGAGGGGCATAGCGTGAGGACATCTGCGAGGACCCCCTCTGCTGGGAGCTCGACCTCAGGTTGAGGAAGGCCCAGGTACTCTGCCAGCCCTGCAAGACGTTTGTGGAAGGACTTGGCTGATGATGGTGTGTCGGGGTCCTCCTCCTCTTCTGTGTCCACCTGAGGGTCCGGAGGGTCCAGTACCGGTGGAGGTGTGTTTCGGAGCCGGGGGCTGAGGTACGGCTCGCTGGGCCCAGCCTCCTCCAGGACTCTGAGTGTGGATCATGAGGCCTACCCTACTCCTCAGGACGAGACCTGGTAGGCGTTACACCCTTGGCCGGGAGGTCGGTAGAGCTGCGTTTTGGCGCCCCCTCTGACATATTGCCGGTACTAGGGCATGGACCCTCGGGTGTAGACCCGGTAATAGAACCTTCTGGTTCCTCAGCACTGTCACCGGGAGTATCAACCGACCCCTCGGCCTGTAGGCCGGTAGCTGAGATAGCCTTGGTGCATGTGCTGGTACAAGAACCTGAAGCGTCTATCCCGTGCGGGCGAGTCCTTAGGAAGGAGTCTCCCTTGCGGGGTGCAATGGAGAAGAGTGGCCCTACCTTGGGCCTGGATCGATGGTGGATGAAGTCTTTCAGGTCCTCTGGAGGCGATCTCTGGAAGAGCTCTCTCCACACGCCTAGTCTGTTCTTCAGAGACATTGCAGAAAAGGTATTGCACGCTTTACAAGCTTGCCAACCGTGGTCTGGGCCAAGGCAACCTAGGCAAAGGGCGTGGGGATCTGAAGTTGGTAGAGCCAGTCGCAGGATGGACACCTGCTGAACCCTGTGGAAGTCGACATGCGCCGGGGAGTAGCGTGATGCCTGAGGACAGAGTACCTATATGATAAAGACAAAAAAAATAGAAGTATCGGCGCATGGAATTACATGGCCGAAGCCAAACTCAGGAGCGCTGTTGAATTCGACCCGTTCCCGTCGACGCGGAAAAGGGGACTGAGGTGTGGCGCCAGAGGACAGAGTCAGGGCAGCGCATGCTCCCTGGGCCACACCCCCATGCGCCTCTAAATTTAAAGGGGAAGAGGGTTTTTTCTGGTGAAAAGGGTTGGGTCTCCCGTCCCTTGAAAGGGATGCCCATGCAGTATGGAGGAAAGGGGACGGGACGTAATAGTAGGCCTCTCGTCAATTGGCATACAAACTGAAAGCCCAACGCACTAGAAACACGATACAAGGGCTGCAGGATAAAGATTGCTTGATAAAGGAAGCCAAGCCAGCTAAGAGTAAAATCCTTAGGCAATACCACTCTGTTGTTTATGGAAGATCTGCTTGATGAGGCTGAGCAGGAGGCATGTATTCAGGCAGTAAATCTCCCAGTAATATCAGCAAGGGAGAGGGAAATCTTGGAAGCCCTGATCTCTACAGATGAGATAGTTTGGGTTATAATGCTTCTCAATAATAAGATACCTGGCCAAGATGGGTTTTCCGTTTCTCTATATAAACAATTAGCAGCGATTTTGATACCACAAATGGCCACTTTATATAATAGCTTCGCCACAACAGGGGCGACTACCCCCTCTTTGGGAGAATCAACAATAGGGAAACAAGAAAGATGTGACCAAATGTGAATCCCATATGCCCACTGCAATGCTTAATTATGATGCCCAAATCTACTCTTAAGTCTTGGCCAATCGACAAGTGGCTATCCTACCGGGCATCATTCATATAGACCAAACCAAGTTCATTCCAGGCAGGCAAGCTCAGGATTACACAAGAAGAGCGATATATTTAATTGAATAGGCAAATCGTGATGACACTCCTTTAGCAGTATGTTCAATAGACACCGAAAAGGCATTCAGTAGAATTAACTGGGAATACCTCTGGAAAGTCTTGTAGGGGTTCAATATTGGGCCCACATTCATGCAACAGGAGTTAACTAACTTTGTTCACCCATCCACCACGGTAAAGCTTAATAGAAAGCTGTCATGCCCTATTCCGCTAACGAGGGGTACCCGCCAAAACTGCTCGTTATCCCTGCTATTATTCGCACCATCGATGGACCCGCTGGCACAGAGGGTCTGGTCCGTTCCTGCAATGCCATACAGGGGATTGAGACAGCTCAACTTCATCATAAAATTGCAGTATATGCTGATGAGCTACTGTTTTTTAAGCGCGATTCCAAAATAACAGTGCCACACTTCGTGACCCTACTCAAATTATTTAGAAGGCTAACTGGGTTTAAGAAAAACTACTCAAAATTGCACATACTTAACATCTCTGTATTGACTATTGTGGTTAACACTTTAAAGACAAGATGCAATTTTCAATGGACTTCAGACATGTTGAAATACCTGGGGATACACCTTACACCAGCACATGATCAATTATTTCAAAGAAATATCCCAGAGATTTGTAGAAATCTTAAGGAAGATCTAGTAAGATGGGTGAAGACAGATTTCTTGGTTAGGGAGAATAGCGGCAGTCAAAATGACTCTTCTGCCGAGATGGTTAAATGTCCTACACGCGTTACCAATAGAGTTCCCATGGAAAATGCTGCATGACTTGCAGGCACATGTTCTTAAGTTTATGGGCTACAAAATGTCCTGGAGTCTCTCAACACACAATGGTGTCCCCAAGGAAAATAGAGGATTAGGGGTACCAGACTTAGAAAGTTATCTATATGCAGCACAATTACTCCAACTCCAGAAGGCAATGCCCACCCAGTGGTTAAACAATGGGCAAGAATAGAACGAATCACACTAGGGATCCCTATGCAGGAATGGTGTTGGCTTTTGTCAGGGATACTTCCAACAACAAGGGTGATTATGACATATTGAGATCGGGCATGAGGAAATATAATAAACCACACACCCTCTCACTGCTTGCCCCAATTTCAAACAACTCAAATTCCAACAGGACAACATTCAAGGCAATACAACCATTGGTTAGATGGAGAGCTACATCACTGTTTGTGGGAGGGGGACCACTATCGTTCGAAGAATGCAAGCAGGCATTCCTCCTACCAGGTGCAGCCAAATATGAATATATGAAATTGAGACATTGAATTAATGGGTTACACAGGGGCCAATAGGGAGGCAAGAACATTTGAAGATTTATTTACTAGAGATCCCCACCAAGGAAAGTCTCATCGCTATATAAGGTTCTCAACTTCAGTCAATTTAAACCTCAAAAATATGAAAAATTACCTTCATGGTGATTCAGGTTCTCTTAGTCCAGGCTCTCCCTCCTTCACAACTGGTTGGGAATGCCTGCATTTGCAGGTGGGCCGGAAAAGCTGGCTGTAAAAGATAGCTGTCACTTTAAGAGTTTTGGAAGGGCCTACACTTTACCCTCACGTCACCAACATTTCTCACACAGTTCCTGTGGTTTCTGCCGGTGGCGGTAGAATTTAAGTATATGCGTACTGTAGGGGATGGCTGGGTAGATGTTGTGAAGGAGGGAGAGCCTGGACTAAGAGAACCTGAATCACCATGAAGGTAATTTTTCATTTCTCTGTCGTCCTGGCTCTCCCTGCTTCCCAACTGGTTGGGACCAGACTAAAAAGCCTTTGAATAAGCAAGGGTGGAGGAGACAGCATATACAGGATTCAGGCAAACAAGTTGCGGAGAACCTCTTGGCCGGAATTTTTTTTAACTTGTTTATTTTTCAAGCAGCGCCCAGGAAAACATTACATTACAATCATTCGACATTTACTACATTTCAAGTCATCTTCATCATCTACTAAGTTTCCGTCCCACCCTTCCCGCTCCGGCTGCCCTCTGGGTCTTGTTCCTCCGCTGATTGAGCAAGGTCCCTGTCCTCAGCCCTTTGGGCATTCAACACCAAGCGAGGTTTGTATGTTAGGGCTGGGAAGCGCTGGTCATAGTCTATCACTGGCAACCAAATGTTTGTAAAGCGGTGGAGGTGGCCTCTATTTGCTGCCATTATTTTTTCCGCAATGAAGATGTCCCAAAGCTTCAGCCACCACAGGATCATTAGGGGGCCCTCCGGGGATTTCCAAGTTTGGGCAACAGTGATTTTCGAAGCTAGGAGCAGTTGCGTTATGAGAGTCGCCCGCTTGCCCGATCTCCGATATATGCCAGGAATTGGGATCCCCAGTAAGATTGGTTCTAGTTCCAATGGTAACGTGATCTGAATAATGTCTGCTATGGTGGCTATACACTGGGACCAGAAGTTCGCCACCACTGGGCATGACCACCACATGTGTAGGTAGGAGCCCTCCATGCTGCAACGGTGCCAGCATAGCGGGTTCAAGGACTGGTTGAAATGATGGAGTCGCAGGGGTGGGTAATACCATCTGAGCAGGAGTTTATGTGCACATTCCCGATTGGTCAAACAGAAAGAGGACGAATGCGTATGTGCCCAGATGTCAGACCATGATTGGTCTTGAATCGGATGTCCTAGGTCTGTTTCCCACTGTGACATATAAGTCGCTTTGGCTGCGAGCAAGTTCGTCTGCAATAATCTGTATAGCGTGGAAATTCGCCCTCGGCTCGGTGGATCAGCGGCCGTTAATTCGAGGGCATCTAGATCTCGCGTGGCTGCCAGGTGGATCTGGGGATGCGAACACCAGTGTTTGATTTGGATATAAGAGAATCTATTGATCTCCGCCAGGCCGAAGGGGCTCTTGCATTGGGCGAACGTCAGCAGTTGAGAGCTGTTGAATAGCTGACTTAACGAGCGGAGGCCCCCGGCGATCCAGTTTTTAAAGTTCGAGGGAGTGGCCCAGGTGAAAAGGCTGGGTTGTAGAACACTGGGGCGGCTGGGTTTAAGTCTCTTGGGATGCCTCAGGATTTGCGTGCCCAATCCCATGCCTTTAGTGTTTGTTTGGTCGACGATAGGAGGGATGGCCAAGTTCGTCGCAATGAGGCTGGCAGGTGCAACAGGAAACGGAGGGGAAGGGGTAAGATTGTTCTACTTTCATCCATTTGGGCCGCCCTGTCGCGATGGTCCAGGCTCGAGTATGAGCCATCTGTGCCGCCATCTGATACCTTTGCAGATCGGGGACCCCAAGGCCTCCCTGGATTGGTGTGCATAGCATGGTTCTCTGCGGAATGCGTGACTTTTTCCCCCTCCAAATGAAGCTAAAAATCTTCCTCTGTAGCCGCTGCAGTGAGGGGCGGGGAATGATAGTGGGGAGGGCGGAGCAAGCGTAGAGGAATCGCGTAGGAGATTCATCTTACAGGCCGCGATGCGACCTATTAACGAAATTTCCTGTGAAAGCCAGCGATCCAGATCATTCTCCAGGGTCTTAAACAGGGTCGGGAAGTTTATCCGGTAGGTGTCTTCAGGGCAGGCGGGGATCTGGACTCCCAGGTAGGGGATAGATTTTTTGCTTAATGGAATCGAACAATGAGTTCTGAAGGACTCCTTGTCTTCCCGTTCCAGGCCTATTCCCAAGGCTTTTGATTTTGTAAAGTTAATGGCAAATCCCAAGACCCTTCCAAACCTGTGGATTTCTGCCAGGGCGGCCCTCAACGACTGGGAAGTGTCTGTTATGGTCATCATCACATCGTCCGCATATAGCGGAATTTTATGTTGGGAAGGGCCTACTAGGAGGCCTTTAATTCTGGTGTTACAGCGGATCCGTTGGGCCAGAGGTTCCATCACCAGGGCGAAGAGCAGAGGGGAGAGAGGACACCCCTGCCTCGTGCCGCATGTTAGGGGGATCGAGCTGGATAATAGGCCATTTACTCGGAGGAGGGTGTTCGGAGCTTGGTAGTTCGCTAGTACGAGCCTCGAGAAGAGTGGTCCAATACGGAAGGATTCCAAGTTGAGACGGAGGAATGACCAATCCACTTTATCAAAGGCCTTGGTTGCATCCAAGGCCAGCAGGGCCAGCTTTCAGGAGTCTCGCTTAGCTATTTCGATCAGATTAAGAACCCTAAGGGTGTTATCTGTGGTTGCCCTATTCATTACAAAGCCCGTCTGATCCAGGTCGATGATGTCCGGAAGGATCTTCGCCAGGCGGTTCGCCAGGACCTTCGAGTAAATGTTTGCATCTAGATTTAATAGTGAAATAGGTGGATATGCTGTGATGTCTCTAGGGTCTTTTCCTGGCTTGTAATCGATTCTTGCACTGACTCAGTGATAGATCCTGAGGTCGCGAAGGAATTAAAGAGCGTCCTCATGGGGGCCAACAGCTGGGGCCGGAACAGTTTAAGGAATCGAGACAAGAACCCATCTGGGCCCGGGGCCCTTGATTTCAGGCTTTTAATAGTCTCGTCAACTTCCTTGCTAATGATCGGGGCCTCCAGCTCTTCTCTACTTGCGGTGGTGATGTGAGGTACGGCCGCTTCCTGCAGGTAGGCCTGCTGTTCTTCCTTGGATCTCGGGGATGCCGACATTGTCTCTGCGAGGTGGGCCTCTGCAACCCGCAATTTATCCCGGTCCGCGAACTGCACTATGTTCTGGGGGTCCCGCAGGCCTACAATCGTGTTCCTTCTCTTGACTCTCGCTAGTTTTTCCACAAGGAATTTGTTTGCTTTATTACCTCTGGCATAGTAGCTTTGTTTTGTTTTGGCTAGGAGCTGGGCGGTATCCTCCGCATAGTGAGCCTCCAACTTCTTCCGGGCTGCCTGCAAGACTCGATAAGTTTGTGGGGACCAATTTTTTGCTTTACATGCTGTCTCTGCCTCTTGTACCTTGTCCTCCAGGTCGCGACGGAGCTGTTGCTTTAGTTTATGGTAGGCTGCACCTCGGGAGATCAATACCCCTCTCACCACTGCCTTCATTGCATCCCACGTGTTAGCTGGAGAGGTATCTTTGTTCCTACTTACTTCGAAGAACTCCTTTATAGCTTTGGCCACCACATCTCTTGTTGACATATCCCCTAGAATTGGGTCATAGATGGACCATCTGTGTCGCGGGGCCTGGTCGGGATCGTGGGCTCTGAGCGTTAGAGTTTAGGGTGAGGATTCTCGACTCTATGATTCGTCTGTGAATGCTAGGACCTGCAGGGAGGCCAGGAGGAGGTTGATGCGTGAGTACGTTCTATGTACGTAAGAGTAAAATGAGCAGTCCCGTTCCTCAGGATGGAGGACTCTCCAGGTGTCCACTACGTCCAATGTTCTGAATAGCTTGAGCATCGCTGTTGCCAGGCCAAAGTCTCTACGAGCCGGAGGGTGCGACCTGTCTGTCAATGGGTCAGGGACTCTGTCGAAATCTCCCCTGATGATAGCTTGGCCTTCAGCAAATGGTGGGAGGGCACCTTCTAGGGTTGAGTAGAATTCCTCTTGCCCCTCATTAGAAGCGTACACCGAGATCAGCTTAAATATTTGGCATTTGATCGCCACGAAGCGGCCATCTGGGCAGAGCATAGAGTCTAGAACTTGTGGTTTGAGGCCCTTGGCATACAGGATCGCTGTGCCACCCTTCTTTGTTCCATTCGATGCAAGGAATTGCAGCGGGAATTGCCGGTCACGTAGCCGCGTGAAATCGGTCGGGATCAGATGGGTCTCTTGGAGGAAGATAATGGAGGCCTGGTCATTCTGTAGGCGCCTCAGGATTGCTTTCCTCTTCTGTTGGGCGTTGAGGCCCCTGACATTCATTGTCAGGAATTTCAGTTTCTGGTGCTGTGGCGGGGACTCCTGGGCCCTCCCTGGCAGAGGAAGCTGGTCTGAGCGGGGGGGACGGCGGTTCTCAGTCATCATCTAGAGACTTAAGCTCAGCATAGGATTCCTGTGGCTGCGTTTTATGTATCCTCCAACGGGAGGGTAAACTTTTTGTCGGGTAGGGGACCGGGATTTCCAGGGCGGTCCCATCCACGGCCAACGGAGCCATAACTGTACGCCCAGCCAACAGGGCCAGGACCAAACCACATAATTGGGTTTGTCTCCAAGGGTGGGTCAATGGCATACTCCTTGGAGTGGGGCATGGGCCGCTCGGGGCCCGCGGCATCTCTGATGTTTTCTTGACTTAATCGTATCGGATATTTCATGATCGCCCTGCACGGCAGGGTTATTTTACTTTCCGGCGTCTCTGTGCATTGGACCAGGGTTGCTGTTGCTGTCTCTGAGGCAGTTGCTCCGATTCTCCCCGGGGACAAAGGGGACTATGGGCCGCTGAAGACTCCGGAGAGTTTGCGCACAAAATAGAATCTGCGTCCTCCAGATGACTTATCTTATGCTGAATTCCTTGGAACTTGAATTGAAGAGTGGACGGGAACAACCATCAGAAGCGTATTAAGTAAGGGCTTCAGGGCTCTTCTTTTCTGCAGGGTCATTAGCGAGAGGTCTTGGAATATATGAAGCTGGGTGCTCATGAACGAGAGCTCATCCTTAGTACGGCTTATCGCCGAGATGGCCTCTTTAGTGGCGTAGAAATGGACTCTGGTGATTACATCCGGAGGAGCATCAGAGTCCACTCCTCGTCTTGGGCGCAGTCTATGAGTGCGGTCCAGGATGAGCTGGGATTTGTCCATGTGTGGGAGGAGAGCTTGGAAGAAGGTGCCTATGTACTCTGCTAAGTCTTTGTCTAGGACCGTCGATGGGACCCCTCGGATACGCAGGTTATTTCTTCGAGCCCTGTTTTCCAGATCCTCCTGTTTAAACTCGAGCACCTCATTCCTGTTCTGTAACACCTGGAGGTTGCGTCTCAGCTCTATTAATGTGGCATTGTGGCTCGGGGTTAGGTCCTCCACCCCTCCAGTCTCTGTTCCGCCTCCGTGTGTCGTTGGTCTGTTTGATCCATCCGCGTGGACAGCTCCGTCATGCAGGATCGGAACTCCGCTTTGATGTCCTGCATGAAGGCCTGGATGTCTTCCCTAGTGGCTAGCTTTCCCTGCTCTTCAGGGGCCTTCTGTGGGGTTAGTTTCGGGGAGGGGGCTGACCTCTTCGTCTTGTCCGCTGCTAGCAGCATAGCGGAGATGTCCGAGCATTTGGTTGCTTTAGGCAGTTTTGTCATCCTGCGCGGTTTATGAGTCCGAACCTCCTGGGCCGGTGGTGTTGGGGGGTAGCCCGGGTCAGCTGGACTGCAGGGGACACCCAATGTGAAAAGCTCCAAGGCCGTCAGTCGGCGGTGAACTGGGGTCCTAAGGGCGAACCCGCAGTGGCGATCACTGGGCTGCAAGCACGATGGAGAGGAGCGAGCTACCCTCCTAGTGGAGCCACTCGGGGTCTGATGATATGGGGGTGGGGGGAGGGGGGTGGAAGGAACCCCACTGCCGTGGCGATGGAGACCCGGGACACTCGAGGAGCAGCGAGGACTAATGGGCAGGGGCGCCCCAGGAAGCTGCTGGGTGGTGGGGCACCGCGATGATCGTGATCCCCAGCTCTTATGATGTTCAAATCCGAGTGGTGCTGGAATCGCTGTATCGCCAGCCCAGTGCCACGGGGCGGCAGAGCCAAGACAGGAAGCCAGGCGTTTTTTGTCGGCTCCAGAGTGGGAGGGGATCCCAGGGGGTGCCATCGCTGGTGAAGGGCCTCAGGCTGTGCGGAGATCAAGGGTACGTGGGCCGGGGCGCCCCTGGAAGATGAAAAGGGGGAGGCCTAGAAGTGCACAGCCCGAGGAGCGGAGTAGCCGCAACCCCTTCAAGTGGCCACGGGTAGCTAGCACCCCCCAGAGCCCCGCTGCAGTGCTCTCACCTTCCCTAGGACCGGAGGACCTCAGCCGCCACTCTCCGAGATCCCAGGCGGGGGAGGATCGGGCCGTAGCAGGCAACCGCAGCCTCCTCGCCCGCCTCCAGAGCAGAACACCTTCGGGGCTCGGGAGCTCCCGCTCGACTGGCGCCATGGGCCCAGAGCCCGTTCCATCCACTTTGGAGTCATCCCTGAGGATTGGTGTTAGGGAGAATTCTCTGTTTAGGCTGAATTTCCTAACCTAGTGAGTCCCCCAGCAGCTTTGCTGGATTTTTGGGGTTTATTTTTTTCTCCTGTCAAGAGTGAGACTCTTTTACCCTCACTCTTGGGCATGATTTGAGTGTGTTTCTTTGAATTTAGATGTGTTTAATGGGCTATGGGGTCTTTTACCCCATAGGGCTTCATGTGTTTTTGTGATGTGTGTTACAAAGCACCCTCAGTGCAGTAACACAGGCGTGGCATAGTGACTCCCCAGTATAGACTCCATACCCTGGGACTGACTACTGTCTCCCAAGGCATGTAAAGTCACCATTGACTTTACTAGTCTTAAATTCTGAACAGAACCAGTACAAACCATCATATTGTGGAAGTACTGGCTGGGGCAATTCAATTGCCCTGGGGTCTGTTAGTCGAGGGGGCACATCTCCGTCCCCCCTGATCGAGTTTTGGCTGGTGGCAGTGGATACTACTTTTTATATTCAACTGCGAATATTTCTCTATGGGATTTTCCCATTGTTCGAGGCTACTATCTTTATTTATTTAATTACGATAGCCTCGAACATACTGCTGGTTTATTTAATTAATATTAATTCTCCGGTTGGTATTTTTTGCCAAAACTCGGTTCTAAAATGGCGTTTGTGTTCTCTTCTATGACTCCAACCCAAGTGGAGCCCTTTGTTCCACTTTTTGACGGGCTTCTCCACAGAAGCCCTCCAAAGTGGTGCCACTCTGTCTGGGGTACTTAGGAGGGGTGGAGGGGGATTTAGGCACCCTGGACTGAGTTGCCTAGGCAACTCAAGTCGCACTCCGTCCTGATTGGCCCAAGTGGTGAGCCGGCCGGCTCACCACTTAGCATGTTTGAGTGACAGCTAGGCTGAGTGAATGGGGGTTTGCTGCATAAAAGCAGTGCTTTGGGGACTGGAACTTCAGAAATCGCCACAGGACCTAAGAATCCGACGAGGGAGAAGCTGAGCCGACCTGCCACGACGACACCACCGGTGGAGCCCTGCTGGACCGTCTCATCACTTTTCCCAACGACAGAGGAGATCTCCCGCCGGAGAGTCTTCTTCCTTTGACTGGTGGGGATAACCAGTTTCACCGTCTTTTCGCCTTCCCGACGTATCTCGTGGCCGCCTTGCCTGTGCCAAGCACCCCGGCAACCGGGATACCACGTTTTACCATGACCGCGAATTAAAGGGTACTACCTTTAACCGGAAAACTCAGCGGCTGGTTTCTTCCCTGGCAGTGCAACGACCTTCATCTTTCCTCCAAGTCGAGATCTTCTCTTCCCCTGGACGATGATGTGACTTGCACCCACTGCCAGGAACAACTGCCACCGCTGGAGGATCCTTCCCACTTAAGGTACCATGTCACGCCTGGCTTCCCTTGCCACCGACTGTACGGGGTAGATTTAGCCCCAGGCTTTCGAACCTGGGTTAGCCTGGGACACCCTGGCTAAACTTTTTTGAGCCTCTCTAAACTCTTTCTGAACTCTCTACAAGATTTTCTAAGCCTAGTGTAACTGTGTGATCTTGGGCGCATTTGTGCTCTGCTCTCTCTAAGAGTGGGCCCAGCCTTTGGACTTTGGCTCACCAGTGACTTTTGCTCTTCTGCCTTGCGAACAGTGTTCCTAAATCTTAGAGTGGTGTACCTTTCCATATTCTGTCTTTTTCCCTCCCTTTTTCACAAACTTATTGGAGTGCCATCTAGTTAAGCGCTCACCTCTGTATGAAAATAAGTGGTGTTTTACTAAGACTCATCTGATAAGGAATAAGGGGTGTATATATTATAAAAGTAACTGTGTTTAAAGTGTTTTACAATAAGAGTGCTGGAGTGTTTCAAACAGTGTGTTTTTAAATAAATAATTATATACTTTGATACCAAAGCTCTGGTCAGTGTTTGCTTGTATTATTGTGTCTGAGTGCCTATTGTGTATACTTTGCATACTGCCTAACTCTTCTTGAGGGAAGTCTGACTGCTCAGCCACAGCTACCAGGTAAATCTGGGTGGTACAGACTGCTACCAAGTGGGTTTACTGCTAACACCTGTAGACCTAAATCTTTTGCAGTGTTCCCTAAGGGAACTGCACAGGTTTCTGCCTAACAATTGGAATGGGGGGGAGGGGAGCAGGGGCGGGAAGGAGGGCGTGCACCGCCCAATGAACTTATTCCTGCACGGCTCTGCGAACCAGCGGGACAGCCTACCCTGTGACGCCGCCGCAGCCACCGCCACTGGCTGCTCCGAGGCTCCGCTTCCGCATCCGGGACAGGGCGGGGATGCTCTCCCGCTCGCTCCTCGTCACGGCGAGAAGCCCGTCCCATCCGCCATCTTGGAGGCGCCGGCCGCGTCTCGGCACGTACGTGAAGCCAAGCGGATTCAGGGCTAATTAAGGGGTAAACGGGGCTCCCCTGGATCGCATCAGGTGCTCTGGGTCTTCAGGACTCCGTTGATCCGCCGGACAAGGCGATCCGATCCGAAACTATCGGATTGTAGCTACTAGCCGCGGGCTCCGGGCGGAGGCCATCAAGGAAGCAGCCGCATCGCTGGCACTCCTGTCCGGATTTTGATTCATTTCTAGAAGATGTGTCCATAGCATAGTGCTTGGCAAAAGGCAAGTGGGGTAGCCCAAGCAGCTGTTTTACAGATGTCTACAATGGGAACATGCCTGGTAAAGGCTACAGGTGCTGCCTTGGCTCCAGTAGAATGAGCCCAAAGTCTCTGCGGGGTTGGGAGCCCTTTCATGTCGTAAGCCTTGGAGATACAGGAGACATCCCATCTAGCAATGGAAGCTTTTGCTGCCTTATAGGAGAAGGATCACCGTATGTAATGAAGAGCTGGTCTGCCTTTCTAAACGGTTTGGTCCTTTTAAGGTAGAATTCTAAAGTTCTTACCACATCTAGGTTATGTAATTTTTCTTCGGCCGTAGAAGCATGCAGTCTAGGAAGAAAAACGGGAAGCCATATTTCCTGGTTTAAGTGAAAGTCAGAGACCACCTTGGGTAGGAAGGAGGGGACTGTATGAAGGACAACTTTGTCCTTATGGAACACTATATATGGTTCCTTTGCGGAGAGAGCCAATCCTTCTAACTGAAGTAATGGCTACTAAGAAGGCAGTTTTCCAAGTTAGGAATTCTAATTCGCATGAAGCCACAGGCTCAAATGGTTTTTGCATTAGGGCTGATAAGACCATGTTGAGATTCCACTGAGGTGGAGGTTCACGAATAGGGGATGTAAACGTAAATGGCCCTCGAAGTGCTGTTTAATGGCTTTGTTGGAAAGAGAGAAAGACTTGTGTTCTCTATTCAGGTAAGCACCAAAAGCTGATAAGTAATGTTTGCACGCGTCTACTCTGACACCTGTGGAAACTAGATAAGACATGAAGGACAAGACATCCTCCATAGAGGCCGTTAGAGGGTTATGGTCTTGTTCTAAGGCCCAGTGACAGAAACGTAACCATTTTCTACGATATTGCTTCTTAGTGGAAGCCTTTCTGGAGGCTGACATAATGGCAATGTTTTGTTCTGAGAAATGTAAGTGGGAGAAGGCTAGTTTTTCAGGAACCAAGCCTTCAAGTTGAGCAATTGAGGGGAGGGTTGAAGGACCCCCCCTTCTGTTGAGTCAAAAGATCTGTTGATAGTGGAAGATCTAATAAGGCAGTCCCCGCTAACTCCAGGAGGTCTGTAAACCAGATCTGGCGAGGCCAGAACGGGGCTATTAGAATCATTGTCAGATTGTGTGACATTTTGAATTTGAGCAATATTTTGTGAGGGGTGGGAATGCATAAAGTGTTAGATTCGACCAATCCAGATGTAGAACATATCCCACGGATTGAAGACCCTGACCTTGGCTCGATGCAATCTGAGGACATAGAGTTGTGCTGGTTGGCAAAGAAGACTACTGATGGCTGGCCCCACTTTTGAAATATCATGTGTGCTACTTACTGTTACAGCTCACACTCCTGCGGAGCAGACTGTAACCTGCTTAGTTTGTCTGTAAGGGCATTCTTCTTTCCCCCCAGATAGGATGCTAACAAGAAAATGTGATTTTGAATGGCCCAATACCAAACATTTTCTGCTAGGAGACCAGGTGGCGGGAGCGAGCCCCCTCCCACCCCCGCTGGATGATATAAAACATTGCAGTGGTATTGTCCGTTAGAATTTTCACCACTTTTCCGTGAAGCGAGGGAAGAAAAGATTTTAGAGCTAAAAATATGGGCCCTTAGTTGCAGGACATTTATGTGGTCCTCCTTTTCCTGAGAGGACCAAAGACTGTGAGCTGTTAGGCTTTGACAATGGGCTCCCCAACCGTACTCTGAAGAGTCTGTTGTTATGACTGTTTGGCGAGGAGGAGGTTGAAAAGGAAACCATATTAACAGGCTCTATGGGGAGCTCCACGAGAGTAGAGAGTCCTGAACTTGTTTTGGAATTTGGATTTTCATTTCCTGGGAATCCGATAGCTGGTTCCAGTTGAGAGCAAGATGCCAGTGAATCGTTCTCATATGGAGCTTCGCAAAGGGAGGTAGGTTTATTGAAGAGGCCATGAGGCCCAAGAGCCTTTGAAACCACCAAGCTGTTAGGGTTTGGTGTGTAATGAACTGTAAGATGGTTTGTTGAAAGGCTTCCACCATTTCCAGTTGTGGAAAGGCTTTGTGTAGAGAAGTGTCCTAGGAATTAGATCCTTTGCAAGGAATTGAGTTGGGATTTTGTCACATTTATGGAGAACCCCAGGTTGAACAGAGTATGGAAAGTTTTGTAACGCTTACCTTATCGCTGCAGGAGCGTAAGTTGTCTGAATACTCTGTGGGCTGCAAAACTGGATGGAAAAGGGCTTGCCCTGTTGTCAACGAGAGAAAAGGAACATGGAATGATTATAAATGGGGGGGTCTCAATTCTATGGCTCTCTTTCACCCTGCTATGTGTCCTTACGATAATCTGGGCACCCCGTTCCCTTCTCACCTGTGATTTTGGGTTAAGGAGCTCTCTGTCCTGCTATAGTGCAAGGGTGTGTTGATAATGAGGCAAGAAGAAATCTCCTGACTGAAGAGTTCAGAAGAGCCTCGAGATCGTAAGTATCTTGAAGTTCTGAGTTTTGTTGTAGTCAGATTTGGGTCGTATTCTCCGAGGGGAAAATTTATTGACTATGGTGATTTATTTTCTTGTAAATGTTTTAACTTTCTCCTTTCTCTTGCAGGTTTGACGAAGAAAAAAACCACACGTGGGAACGCTGGCGTTTTCAGTGAACACCATGAAGCCTTGTTTCTGAAGGTAAGGCTGCGCACGTAAATGGAAGGGCGCACAGTGATACTTTACTTCGTGTCTTACAGTAGTTTTCTGCTGCATGGCCGAGAGTGCTTGGAATGCTCGGAAAAGTTCTTAGGTAATGCAGTAAGTAAGAGTGTAGTTTTTCTCTCATGCGCGATCTGTGAAATAATGTCCCTTAACTAATTAGCTTGTCTTTCAGGTTGATGGCGTGACGGAGGTCAGAGGCTCTGCGGTAGCAGGCTGCGGCTGAAGAAAAGATTTTGCGGGTCTGTGGTGCGGAACTCGGGGAAGAGCTACACCTACTTGAAGACTGCTGCTGCGGAATTCGTATCAGGTACGTCGGGTCTTTAGTCTGTGGTTTTGCCAGATAACTCGATAAGTTCATAACATGACTTTCTGTTGCTTTTACAGGTCTGTGAGCTGAGCGCCGGTAAGCATTGCACTGCTATCAGCGGAACCAACACGAAGCATGTGAAAAGGCACAGGCGGGGCTTATATAATTGTCCAAGCCCAACAACTAGTTCTCTCGTGAAAAATCAGTCTGTGACCCACCAGGTGGCCATCTTAAGGGAAACCTGCAGCATTGAATCTCTATGGGTTCCCCTGGGGTTGTGGAGTGAATGAGTGCGAGGAATGTCTGGCACGCCATGCTAATACCCATCTTGTACCCGCATGTCTGTACAAAGAAACCTTACCAGCCTGCATTAAGGAACCCAGCCCTCTGATCCTTGAGGTGATCATGAAAAGTTAATTGCAATTTCTGAAGTAGTTCCTCCGGAGACTGAGCTTTGAGAAGCCAGTCGTCTAAGTAGGGGCAAAGAGGGACTGTCCTTAACCAAAGGTAGGTTGCCACTGACCCCAGAACGTTTGTGAAAACCCTGGGAGTAGAATTTAGCCCAAAGGGAAGACATGTGAACTGGTAATGAGACCTTCCTATTGTGAATCACAGAAACTGACAGTGGTGTTTGTAGATGGGGACGTGAAAATAAGCATCCTGTAAATCCACAGATGCCATCCAATCGTTTGTATGACGAGAAGCCAGAATCTGAGGAATGGTTCTCATGTGGAAGGTATCGAGAGATAGAAATTGGTTGAGGTCTTAAAGGTACAGAATTGGACGGATCCCGCCTGATTTCTTTGGGATCAGGAAGTAACGAGAGTAAAATCCCTGACTTCCACTTGAGGAACCAACTCTATCGCTCCTAGAACAAGGAGCTTTTGAATCCCTTCCAGGAGCTCCGGGGATGAATTTTGGAGCTTTGGAGTAGAGGAAGATAAAGCCAGAAGGGCAAGGCGGTAACCATGCTGAATAATATTCAGAAACCACCCACTACCCTTGAGTAATGGTTTTCCAAAAAGAGAGGAAGTTGGAAAGCCTTCCTGCAACCGGGGATGTATGATCCTTGATGATGGTTGGAGCATAAGGTATGTACATGCCCGGAGGGAAGTCAAATAGACTTCTTTTGCTCTTGAGCAGAATTTGAGGGAGGGCCCGATTTAGTTTTGGGCCTATATCTTCTCACCTTAGAAGAGTAGTAAGATTTAGCAGAAGTGGCAAAACCACTGTTTCCTTGTGAACATGGTTTAAATGCCTTAAGATTTTGGTGGTATGGTTGTTTCACCGAAATTGAGCTAAGGGTTTAGCTGCTGTGACACTGGCCTTACATTTCTGTAGGACCTCATCTGTAAATGGATCAAACAATGTTTTGCCATCGAATGGAAGGTCGAGCACTTTCTCCTGTATATCTTGGTGAAGGGAAGAGGCAGACATATATGCATGCCTACGTTTGCAGACCGCACTGGTGACCGCCCTTGCAGTTGTGTCAGTGAGGTCTTTGACGACCTGAAGCTGCTGCATTGCAGCTTCTCTGCATTCTGAAATACAGAATGAAAATTTGTCTGCAGCTTCCTGAGGGAGCATGTCAGTGAAGAGTTTATGATTCTCCCAATTAAGGATATTAAATCCCGCTAGAACTGTAGTAGTGTTAACTTGCCCAAGTTGTAAGATAGAGGTGGTGTAAGACATTTTACCTTGGGCCTCCCATGCTTTTGCGTTTTTGTCTAGCACTGAAGATAGAGATGGAGAAGGGACTTTACCTGTTGTGCCAAGGGCAGCAGAGACTACTGCTGATTGAACTGGAATATTGCCCATGAGTATGAACGGCTCGTCCTTAGGCACCTTGTATTTGTTATCTAAGGCCTTTGAGATGTGAGGAGCGGAATGAAGCTTTCCCCCAACGAGCTAGAGCTTGTTCTAGAATGGACAATTCCATGGAAGTGGAACTTTTGACTGCTGAGATGGCAGTTTCCCAAAAACACCAGCCGTTTCATGCTCATCCTTTGGAACGATTTCTAGCACCTGCATGGCCTTAGTCACAATGTCATGGAACACCTTAGATGGGGACCTCCTCTGAATCTGAGTCAGAGTCCTTTGAAATGTTCTGTTTTTTGGGTGAAGGAGCAGGGTCCTCATTGTCCACTGGTACCGTGACAGGCTCGGGAATAGGGTCGGCGGGTACAGACCCTGAGGTCACATGGGTGATATTTTGTCCTTGATGGGTTGAGCCAACACTTCTAGGAAGGGTTCAGAAGGCATTGTTTCCAGCACAGTTTAGTTTAGTTTATTTGCTTGTATAGCGCGCTGAACCCAGGGGTAGCTAGGCACTTGGTCTTGAGTAAAAGTTACATACATGTGAGGTTACTTAATTACAGGAATTAATTTACAGTTACATAATATACATGTGAGGTTACATAATTACAGGGATTTACAGTTACATAATATACAATATACAGAGGTGAATAGGTATGGTTGGTGATGTTGGTTACAGACAGGATTAAGATGCAGTGTTAAAGTCATTATACAAGATTGAGTAGTAGGAACACTTATCCCAAACTGGGATATGAACAATATACATGTTTATACAAGTTGAGAGTGGAGGAAGTGGGTATGAAGTTATGTGCAAGGGATTGCAGAGAGAAGCCATACTTTGACTTTGAAGCGGAAGGCGGGGAAGTGGTGTTCATCTCTCAGCGATGGGGGCATAGAATTCCATGTTTTTGCCGCTAAGACTGGGAAGCTAGTGCCGCCTATTTTCTGGAGTCTGTATTTGGGAATGTTGAGGCAGTGCGCGTAGTTAGTTCTAGTGGGTGTGGAGGATGTCCTGGTACAGAATTTGTCGATAAGGTATTTTGGAGCCGTGTTGGTAAGGCATTTGTGTGTGATTGTGAGGGTCCTGAATGTGATTCTTCTTTTATGGGGAGCCAGTTGGCAGTGTGTCTTGAGTGGGTGATGTGGTCTGTACGTGGGATGTTGAGGGCTGCCCTAAGGGCGTTATTTTGTAAGATTTGAAGTTTGTGGATATTTTGCTTGCTAGTGCCTAGGTATAGTGAGTTGCAGTAGTCGAGTTTGGAGGGTATCAGGGTTCTTGCCAGAATGATACAACAGTGAGCAGATAGAAAAGGTCTGCAGGTCGTTATAAGTTTAGTGGTGTAGGCCGATGCGGAAGCAGTGGCGTTGACCTGTCTTGATAGTGTCAGTGTGGAGTCTAGGTAGACACTGAGTGTTTTGGCATTATTGGAGACCTTAATATGGTTTCCGTCGATGTTGAATGAGTTATATTTTGGGTCGAGTTTATTGAGGCGTTGTTTAGAGCCGATGAGTAAGAGCTTGGTTTTGTCATTGTTTAGACAGAGCCCATGCTTAGCCATCCAGTCTTGGATCTTGCTGTAAACTTCATTGAGAAGGGCTGAGTCTTTTTCATGTGACCCTGTGAGTGTGAGCGTGATGAGGATCTGTGTATCATCAGCGTAGTTGGTGTATAAGACATTCATGTCATCAAGGAGGTCAAATAACATCTTAGTAAAGATGTTATAGAGGGTGGGGAAGACGCAAGAGCCTTGGGGAACTCTGCACGTGATAGGTGCGGGTTCTGCAGATGCGTTGTCGGAGAAGACCCTCATGGATCTTTCGGAAAGGAAGGATTGGATCCATTTGGCTGCATTGGGTGAGAAGGAGGCAGAGGTGGTTAGAAGTGTGTTAGGATGTTATGGTCAACCAGGTCGAAGGTCGCCGAGAGGTCAAGAATTAGGAGGAGGGAGGGATGGCCTTTGTCTTTAGCCTCATCCATTTGGATTTTCAGATCTAGAAGGGCTGTCTCTGTGCCGTGTCTAGGTCTGAAGCCAGATTGGCGGAGGCCCAGAAGGTTATGCGTTTCGAGGTGGTTCTAAGTTTGGATATAGGCTGCTTTATCAAGGATTTAAAGCAGGAATGGGACGGTGGTGATGGGACGGTAGTTGGTGGGAATGTTTAGGTCTAGAGTGTTTTTATTTAGTAGTGGTTTGACCCAGGCGTCTTTCAGATTCTTGGGTACAGTGCATGAAGCGAAGCAAGTGTTTGAGTGTGGTGATGAATGGGGCAACGTCTTTAACTCCTTCTTTAATGAAGGGTGCGGGACAAATGTCCCCTTGACATTTTGAAGGTTTGAGGCTGGAATTGATTGCTTCAACCTGAGCGATGGTGACTGGGGTAAATTCGAAGAGTTCTGTATTGTTAGGTTGAGGTTTGTGGGTTTGGTTGGTGTTGTTAGTACCTTTGGTGGATAGGAGGAGTGTTTTGGCTTCTATGTTTGATTGGTGTAGGGCTATTTTGTCTAATAGTACCTTTTGGATTTTGGCGCACCATGTGGCGTCTTGACACAAATGGATTGGGGGGAATGGGTGCTTCCATTTCTCTGAGAATGGTGAAGAGTTCTTTCACATTAGATTTGGCGTTTTGTATTCTGTTGTTAAAAGTGTCGCTTTTGGTATTGATAATAGCTTTTTTGTAGGTGGTGGCAGCTATGTTGAAGAGATCTTTGTTGTGGGGTGAAGGGTTTTTTAGCCATGTGGATTCTGCAGCTCTTTTAGTTTTCCTCAGTGCCTTTAGTTCAGGTATGAACCAGTATTGGTAGTGTCGTTCACCATTTGGGAAGGGCTAGGTAGTGGGTCTTCTAGTCTGAAAGGAGAAGTAGAAGAGTGAGCCCTATTGGGCAGTTGGCTATGATTATAGATGTTCAACACCACATGTCTAGGCACGTGAATGTTGGTTAGAACGAATTGGGGTGGTACTAGAGAAGTTTGACCCAAATTATCCTCAGACTGAGGAGAAAATTGAGGCAAAATGTGAGGAGACTGAGCTCTGACAGGACTGCTGAACAATTGTTCTGGTGGAACCGTAAAAAATGTTGTGGCGTCAAAGTCTTCAGAGTCAGAAATGAGAGTAGAATTATCCTTCTGACTCTCTGGTACCGAGCCCAAGACCGAAGCCACAGGAAATTTCTTCAGTTTATGCTTTTTTGGAGAACTCAGTACTGGACTAGATCTCGAATGAGAGTGCTTATGCCTCTTATGAATAGTAGAAGGTTTTCCCGGTACCGTTGTTATTTTGACCGGAATAAATAACTCTTCCGGTACCAGGTGCGTCTTCTGAAACACTTTCCCACCTGGATGTACTAACCTGTCCCATACGGCATGCATAGAGGGAGGCACCACGAATTGAAAAAATAAAAATTAAAAACCAATCCCTAGGAAAAAAGGGATGGACAGCAAAAAGGAATGCTCTGGAAAAAAGGGAGTCGCAGCGCAGCAAAACATTCCGAACCGCACAGTAGGTTGAAAAACAGGAACTGGGTGTGGAACGTTGGTGACATGAAGGTAAGGTGTGGGCCTGGCACACCCAGGGACGCACGCGTGACGTAGGCTCTTCCGATTCCAAAACTCTTAAAGTGACAGCTATCTTTTACAGCCTGCTTTTCCGGCCCGTCTGCGAATGCAGGCGTTCCCAACCAGTTGGGAAGGAGGGAGAGCCAGGACGACAGAGAAACATGATTAAATGACAAGAGGATTTGGGATTACCTATCAATGAGATATCCTGGTACAATATTTGGACCAGAGCTGCAAAAGCATCACATTGCGTTCAGTTAAAGGAAAACAGTTACAAAATAATGTATAGTTGCTATCTCACCCCGTGGAGGCTGCATAGGATCTGCCAGATAACCTCCTCTACTTGTTGGAGATGTGGGCAAGCCCAGGGCACATTATTCCATATATGATGGTCATGTTACCTAATCCAACCGTACTGAAATGAAGTGCTGTCTTATATTAAAGCGATAACAGGGAGAGATTTGTCATTGGACACACTTATGTTACTACTGGGCAATGAAGACCCAGAGGGTCACTATAAATGACAGCTGAAGAGCTCTAAATCGATCACACGCTTGCTAGTGGCTGCCAGGGTTACGATAGCCCGACATTGGAAAAGTGATAACACCAGATATCTGAGAGTGGTGGTCAAGAATATGATTAAGGGCAGCCAGGGAAAAAATTGGGATCACAGAATGATTTCCCAAATACATCTCACAGACTTCAGGATTCGAGATCTTTTACACTATTACAGTCTTCATCAGTAACAGGGCAGGAAACGATATTCAGAATGGCAATGGTGTTAGAATTGGTAGTGAACTTGAACCTTTTAGAGGTTTTGTTTTTTAGATGGACCTACTGTGCTTTGGATGTTATTATAAGGAGCAAGTTACTTACCTGTAACTGTTGTTCTCCAGCATGGTTCTAGCATGGATTCACATGCTCATGAATATTCCCCGTCGTCAGGCTGGGAATCCTCGGTAAAGAAAAAATCAGTATCAGTTTCGTTTCTGATCGGTCTTCCTTAGTAGTAACCAATCACTGGTCTCTGGGTCATACTGCCCCCAGCCAATGACTGCCCGCTCCCTAAGCCCCACTTCTGGCACCCATCTTCAGATTTGGTAGCACATAAAGTTGCAGTATGACCAAGTGAAGAGCTGCAGAGGGGTAGGAGGGAGGGTTCGCATGTGAATCCATGCCAGACCCATGCTGGAGAACAACAGTTACAGGTAAGTAACTTGTTTTTTCTCCAGCATCGGGTCTGGCATGGATTCACATGCTCATGAATATAAGAATACATAGCAGTACACATGCACAACCACGAGAGGTGGCAAAAGGCTCAACATTAAGCATTACATGAACTCACCATTAAGCAACTCTTACCTTCCCACTAGGAGCACCTTCTGCTTGGCTGACTCTGGACTCCTCCCTGGAATCCCGGTCGACGCAGTAGAATCTCGTGAAGGTGTGCGTCGACCTCCACGTAGCAGCCCTGCAGATGTCCAGCAGGTGCACACCAGACAAGAACGCTGTGGTAGCAGCGATCGCTCTGGTCGAATGGGCTCTCGGACGGCCGGGCAACGATCGGTTTGCAAACCGGTGACAGTGCATGATGCAGCCGGAGAGCCATCTGGAAATGGAAGCCTTCGAGAGAGCCTTCCCTTGGTTCACAGGTCCAAAGTTCACAAACAGCTGTGACGTCTTCCGAAAACGCTTTGTGCGGTCCACGTAGAACTTCAGCGCTCTAGCCACATCCAGCGAGTGCAAAGTCCTCTCGGCCGGCGATGAAGGCAACGGGAAGAAAACTGGTAACACCAAGGGCTCGCTGAGGTGGAAGTCCAACAGCACCTTGGGCATAAAGGAGGGGTGCGTCCTCAGCACCACCCTTGTGTCGTGAAAAGTCAAGTATGGAGGCTTGCAGGATACGGCCTGGATCTCTCCCACTCGTTGTGCGGAGGTGATGGCTACAAGAAAAGCTGTCTTCCACGACAGGAACTTCAAAGGTGCCAAATGCAGAGGCTCGAATGGTGCCCCCATGAGCCTAGACAGCACCACGTTGAGTTCCCACGCCGGGGCAGGAGCCTTCACCGGCGGGAACAATCGGTACAGTCCCTTCATAAATTCCTTCACCAGGCGATGAGACCACAAGGACGCCCGTCCCGTAGTTCTGGTGTGTCGGGAAATCGCAGCCAGATGTATCTTGATGGAAGCGTGAGCTAGTCCAGCCTTGGCCAGCGACAGTAGGTACGGCAGTACTTGAGGGGCCGTAATTCGCAGAGGGTTAATCTTCTGTGCACGGCACCAGACAGAGAACCTCTTCCACTTATGTCCGTAGCACTTGAGAGTTGAGGACGCCCTGGCCTTTGCAAGAAGCTCTCTGCAGTCAGCCGGGATATCGTACCCTCCAAACTCTAGTGCTGCAGGAGCCAGGCCTGCAAGTTCAGCGACTCCGGGCGTGATGAAGGATGGCGCCTCCTTCTCTGGAAAGAAGATCTGCGTCTGTCGGCAGCTTAACCAGTAGGGACGCCGACAAGTCCAGAAAGTCCGGGAAACAGATCTGCCTCAGCCACGCCGGTGCGATGAGGATCATCCTGCACCGGGACCTCTTGAGCTGGTTGATGAGTCGGAGCAGCAACGGCAACGGAGGGAACGCATATAGGAACAGGCCGTCCCAGTGGAATGAGAAAGCATTGTCCATGCTCCTCAGTTGGGGAAACCTGCTGGCGAACCTTTGGCACTTGGGAGTTCGTCGCCGTCGCAAACAGGTCGATCTGGGGTTTGCCCCATCGCTGAAAGAGTCAGTCCACTTGATCCTGGTGTAGTTCCCACTCGTGGCACGAGCGCAGCTCTCCTCTGAGTGAGTCGGCAATGGTGTTTTTTATCCCTGCCAGATGAAACGGCACCAGAAACATCCCTTGGGCAACGGCCCAATGCCACAGATCCTGGGCTTCCTTGGATAGGGCTGGGGATCTGGTTCCGCCCTGCTTCCGGATGTAGATCATTGTGGTGGTGTTGTCGGTGAGGATCCTCACCACCTTGCCCTTGAAGGATGGGAGAAAGGACCTGAGGGCCCAGAACACTGCCTGGAGCTCCAGGATGTTGATGTGGAGCGGCTTCTCCTCCGGGAGCCAAAGGCCTCTCGCGTGAAGATCTCTGGTGTGCGCTCCCCACCCCTCCAGGGAGGCATCCGTCGTCACCGTCGCCTGGTGGGCCGGGGTCTGAAAGTCTGTCTCTGCTGCTAGATGAGCGCGGGTGCCCCACCACCGGATCGCTCGTCGGAAGGTCTCGTTGAGAGGGATCCTGTCCTCGAAGCTGCCTGTCGCTTGAATCCAGCGGGCGTCGAGGAACTCCTGTAGAGGGCGCATCCGCAGCCTGCACAGGCGCACAAGATAAATGCAAGAGGACATCATCCCGAGGAGGGACTTGATGGACCTCACCCTGGCCACGTCTGTGGCCAGTAGACGCTGTACCTTGCCTAGGATGGCTTTTGTCCTTTCCTCCGACAGCGAGGCCAGACGCGCCACTGTGTCGAGCTTGGTTCCCAGAAACAGTGCGACTTGAGAGGGGACCAGGTGGGACTTGGGGAAGTTGATGGAGAACCCCAGGTCCGTGAGCAGCTGGATGGTCTTCGCTGTGTGTTCTAGGGCGAGCTCCCTTGTCCTTGCGCTGATGAGCCAATCGTCCAGGTAGGGGTAGATGCGGATCCCCTGCAGGCATAGCCGCGCCGCCACTGGCGCGAGGCACTTGGTGTTCGTCGCCTCTTTGGGACGAGCTCGATGGCACCTTTCTTGAGCATCGCCCTTACCTCCAACAGTAGTTGAGGGACGTGGTTTTCCTTCCTGGCCACGGGAGGAATGCGGGGGCACTTTTTTTTAGAAATTCGAGGGTGTGCCCCTGGGCCAGGGTGTCTAGCACCCAACGGTCGGTGGAGATGGACTCCCACACGCTGACAAACTTCACCAGTCGGCCTCCCACCGGGTGCTTCGATGGGGGCCCGACGCCACAGTCGGTTCAATTTTGCTTGGAGGACGCCTTGCCGCCTTGGCCTCCCTGGCGATGACGGCGGGATCCACCCGACTTGCCTCGTCCTCTATAGGCTTCCTGCGACGAGGAGCGGGAAGCTTGGCGGTACGTAGAGGAGCCACTGCTGAATCCCTTGGAGGCACCCTGCTTGCCTCCGCAGCTCCGAAGGATGGCCTTCGTTGCTGGAGAACTCCTAGGGCCTTAGCGGTCTCTGTGTCCGCCTTGATGGCTTGGAGGGACTCATCCACTGTTTTCCCAAACAGGTTGTTCCCGTCGAACGGCATGTCCAAAACCTTGGCTTGTACGTCCTGGCGGAAATCTGTCACCTTGAACCCGCCTCGTCGTCTGAGGCAAACACTGTTGCCTAGCTCGCGGAAACCAGTGTCAGCAATGTCCGTTGCCACCGTAATGGCGTGGTCCGACGCCACCTCACCTTCCTGCAAGATCTCCAGGGCCTCAGCCCTCTTGTCGTCCGGTAGGAAGTCCAACAGGGGGGCGATCTTGTACCATAACTCCCTGTCGTAGCGGGCGACGATCGCGAGGGCGTTGGCCGCCTTAATCGTTGTTGCCGCCGACAAGATAACTCGTCGTCCCATTGCATCCAGCTTCTTTCCTTCGCTGTCCGGTGGGGAAGTTGACGTTGAGACTGATGCCCCCCCGCTTTCTTCTTGGCCGCCGCTGAGACGACAGGGGTCGGTTGCGCCCTAAGGCACAAAGGGGCCGCGTCAGGGACCCGGTACTTCTTCTCGTACTGATCCCTCTTGGCAGGCGTCGTAGACTGGTTCTTGAGAAGGGTTCTTGAGAAGGTTCTTGGGAAGGGTGAGACCCTCGTCCCAGATGTCATCCAACAGAGAACAGAGGCATGGCGAGAACTGTCTTCCTCTTGGCCTCGCGCCGTTGGTAAAGGAAACCTTTGTTCTTCTTTTCGGAGCAGAGGCCCGAGCTGGAGGTGATGGGAGCTCCGTCCCGTCGTCACCGCTGTCGTCATCCACACCCGTCGTGGCCGTGTCCATTACCGTGTCATCCCCAGGTACGGGGGACGTGGGCAAAGGTTGAGCAGGCCGCAAGGGCTGAAAAGGCAGGGCTGGATGGGTCTGTCTTCTCTTGTTTGGGGGACTTCCCGACGGGCCTGGCTCGGACTCCTCCGTCGGGCCTGGTTCCGGCTCCTCCTACGGAGGTAGGGGCAATCTCGTCTTTATCTCCGAACATAAGGATTGTATTGGCAACAAAATGACCGCCGAGTTGTCCTGCGGCTCCGGAAGCGACGGGCGCAACGGTTGACTAAGAACCTCGCCGGCGTCGCCGTTGCTCTCGTCGTCCCCTTCGTCGGGATCCCTCCCATGGGACCGGGCCTCTTAAACGTCCTCGTCGAGGCCCTCTGCAACGCTCACCTGATTCCCACGGAGGTGCTGACCCAAACTGGACTGCTACAGTTGCTTCTATGACTATGATGAGGCGTAGAACTCGGAAGACGCTCTGGGCAGGACCTCCGAATATTGACTGCCTGGCTTGTAAGGTGAGTTTTCTGCAGGTGGAAGAAAAAGGGGTAATTACAAGCTGGTTGGATAAGTTCTCCCACCAATCTTCTGCTTTTCCCACTTCTTGGTTCTCGACTGGTCTCCACGAACTCTCACCTTTGGTTTAGTAAAGCCGAGCTCTCCATCCTGCTTCTGGTGCAGGGGCGCGTGGAATCCAGTTGCGTCACTGGATGATTTCAGTGTTTAGGCTCAGTGTCCTTTTGTGGCTTGTAATAGTCCTTCAGGTGCCGAGGAGCTGTTGGCGACACCACCACTGCTGTGCAAGAAGAGGCTCGTGAGTATAGAAGATCTGAGGCCGCTTCTGAAAGAGCACCCTTTTATAATGTCCTTTTCTGTCTTTCAGGTGCCGAGATGCTGTGGGCGATGCCGCCGCTGTTGCACGTGCGGTGGCACGTAAGTATAACTGAATTGTGGCCGTTTCCAAATGGGCGCCTCTGATAATGTCTTTTCCTTCCTTTCAGGTGCCGAAATGCTGAGAGCGATGCTGCCGCTGCTGCGCGTGAAGAAGCGCGCAAGTATTACTGAATTGTGGCCACTTCAAAATGGGCATCTCTAATAATGTCTTTTCCTTTCTTTCAGATGCCGAAATGCTGAGGGCGATGCTGCCGCTGCTGCACGAGAAGAAGCGCGTAAGTATAACTGAGTTGCGAACCCTTCGGCTCGGACACCACTAACAATGTCTTTTGTCTTCTAGGTGCTGTGATGTTGCCGAAGCGAAGGCGGCGGTGAACTCCGGTGTGATCACGGATGGATAAGGTAAGCGAGCGCAGCTGCGAGCGTGTTGCCCGTTTTCTAACCTTACGTCTTTATTTGCAGGTTGTTGGAGACTGGACTCTTGTGGCTGAATTCTGGTGAGTAGATGTTCCTGTGCCTTTTCTTCATCCGCAGGTTGCTGCTCGAGAAGCTGAGGGTGTGTCTGGACCTGGAATGCAGGAGCCGACTCGGTGAGCGTCCTGCTGCTGTTGCAGAATAACGCGAAGCACGTGAATTCTATCGGGTGTGGTTTAAATAGTGGAGAAGTGCTTTGGTGCGTACTCTTCCTCCAGCCTCACCCAGTTCCAGTATCAGAGGATTAGCATCAGCCCCACCCATGTAAGAAAAGAGTTCCTGTAACAGAGGATTGGTCCCTCCCAGCCAGTGGCTGGGACTTCACCCAGCTTGGATTGTTCTAGGTGAGTATGCAGCATGGTCTGCCACAGGTAAGTCCACCCAATCACTACTGCACACTTTAAGAATATGAGCCCGGCGCCTATGGCGCCGGGACTGTGGTTCCTTATGAGCCTGGCGCCAGAGGTGCCAGGACATGGTCCAAAGGGCCCCTGTAGGGGTCTGCTGGAAACGGGGGTGTGGATGATGAGCCTGCTTCCGGGGACGCTGAGCCAGTCTTGGCTCCTCGGGAGTAGCGCTCATGACAGCACCCCCCCTCAAGGCGCCTCCCAAACTTGTCCTCCCCGGGGGTTTTGGTTCATCGGGAAAGGTTCGGTGGAATTTCCTGACTAGACGAGGAGCATGGACGTAGTCATAGGGTTCCCAGGATCTTTCCTGGGGTCCGTAGCCTTTCCAGTCGATTAGGTAGAATAGTTTAGATTTGATGATCTTGGAGTCCAAAATGTTTTTAACTTCAAATTCGGGCTCTCCATTCACCTGAATGGGTTCTGGAGGTCTGGTCAGTCTGGTTCCAGGTTGCATGGGTTTCAAAAGAGATACGTGAAACACAGGATGTATTCTCATATGGGTTGGCAAATCTAATTTAACGGCCACTGGATTAATTATGGCCGTAATTGAATATGGTCCCAGGTATTTGGGGTTGAAGGTGCGAGGTCCTTTTAGCGATAAATGTTTGGTGGACAACCAGACTTGATCCCCAACCTGGTATTGAGGGGCATCGCTTCGGTGTTGGTCTGCTCCTTTTTTGTACCTTTCTTTAGCTTGTTGTAGACGTGCAGTCGCTTCCTTGAAAGCTTGGGTAATAACAGAGTGCAACTGATCTACGGCGGGTGTTCCAAGATCTTGAGGTGGGTCGAGGTTGGAGGTTCGAGGATGAATTCCATACAAGATGTAAAAGGGACTCTTCCCGGTTCCCGAATGAACTGAATTGTTGTATGCATATTCAGCTATCCAAAGGATGTCCTTCCAGTTGCTTTCAGACTGTTGTAGCATGCATCGTAAATATTGTTCGAGAGTCTGGTTTGTTCTCTCAGTTTGCCCGTCGGTCTGGGGGTGATGGCTGGTTGAAAGTCTTACATCGATTTGAGCTGACCGACAACAACTACGCCAAAAGTGAGAAATAAACTGCCTTCCTCTATCAGAGATTAGTACCGACCGGAAGCCGTGTAACCGGACAATGTTTTCAAGGAATTCTCTGGCTAGTACTGAAGCTGAAGGTAAGCCTTTTAGCGGAATGAAGTGGGCCATTTTAGAAAACAAATCCACAATAACGAGAATAGTGTTGTACCCGGAACAAGAGGGTAAGTCTGTGATGAAGTCCATGGAAAGGGTATGCCAGGGACACGGTGGAATGTCTAATGGTTGCAGAAGACCAGCCGGCCTTTTCTTTTGACCCTTGTTTTGAGCGCACACACCACATGACATCACAAATTCTTTTATGTCTTTTCTCCATGAAGGCCACCAGAAGTGTCTCTTCACTTTTTCTGTGGTTTTGGCGATGCCAGGGTGACCCTCCATTAATGAATCATGATAACAGGAGATTACCTGTTTTTGTAAATCGGCGTGTGGTAGGAATAATCGTCCTTGGAAATAAGGCAAGTCATTGTTTACGGTGAAGTTCTCTCCTCTTTGTAACCAGCTCTGTAAGTCTGATGGGGCCACAAGTTGTTTAGTTTTTGCCTCAATATCCTCGATGGATTGCGAAGAAATCAGACCCAAGATCCTTTGTTCAGGAATTATTGGTACGGGTTCGGGATTGACAACGTTATCTCCCATTCCAATTTGGGAAAGAGCATCCGCTTTGCCGTTCTTGTTGCCCGGGCGGTAAGTGATCAGGAAGTCAAATTCAGCAAAGAATAGAGCCCAGCGAAGCTGTCTGGAGGATTGAGCTTTGGCGGTTTTCAGATACTGTAGATTTCGATGATAGGTGATCACCGTAACGGTGTGTTTGGCCCCGAGGAGATAATGCCGCCAGGCCTTAAAGGCGGATTTAATAGCTAAAAGCTCTTTGTCCGTGATGGTGTAATTAATCTCAGGCGCCGAGAACTTTCGAGACCAAAACGCCACAGGATGCAGTTGGTTAGTCTCTGGATCCCTTTGTGATAGAACTGCTCCCATTGCTAAGCTGGAGGCGTCAGTTTCAACGATGTAAGGGAGATCCGGGCGTGGGTGTTTCAGTATTGGCGCCGAGGTGAACTTGGCCTTTAGCTCTTGGAAGGCTTGTTCAGCTTCTGCAGACCATTCAAAGCGCTTATTTTTTCTTAAGAGGGATGTGATGGGTTGTATCACTCGTGAAAACTCTGGAATAAATCTGCAGTAAAAATTGGCAAAGCCTAGCATGCTTTGAACGCCTTTCACGGAAGTAGGAGATGGCCATTTGAGGATTGCGTCAACTTTTCTCGAGTCCATGTGGACTCCTTTGGGTGTCAGAATAAATCCTAGAAATTCGACCTCGGTGACATGAAAGGCACATTTCTCGAGCTTGGCAAAGAGTTTATGTTGGCGAAGTTTTTCAAGGACCGCCCTAACATGATTTCGATGATCAGCTTCCGAAGATGAGTACACAAGAATGTTGTCTATGTAGACGACAACACAGACATCAATGAGCTCTCTGAGGACGTCATTCATGAAATATTGGAAGGCGGCCGGCGCATTGCATAGTCCGAAGGGCATCACTTGGTATTCAAATAGCCGATACTTAGTGCGAAATGCCATCTTCCATTCATCACCTTCCTTGATCCGTACCAAATGATAAGCTCCCTGGAGATCAAGCTTGGTATAAATACAGGCGTTTTTCACCTGGTCGAGGAGTTCCGGGATCAGAGGTAAGGGGTATCTGTTTTTTACTGTTATCTGATTCAGAGCACGGTAATCAATACAGGTTCTGAGGTCACCTTCTTTTTTTGGTACGAAGAACAGAGCTGAGGATGCAGGAGACTTTGACGGACGGATAAAGCCATTGGC
Source organism: Ambystoma mexicanum (assembly GCF_040938575.1). Lineage (NCBI taxonomy): Eukaryota > Metazoa > Chordata > Amphibia > Caudata > Ambystomatidae > Ambystoma > Ambystoma mexicanum. The sequence goes on from NC_090928.1 coordinate 671,099,473, forward strand.
CAGATACTGGTCTAAATACTGTCGCAGATGAAGGTTCTCAGACTCGGTGAGGGCGTAAATCCTACTGCAAGGGGGAGTTGCACCGGGTAGCAGATCTATCTGACAATCGTATGATCTGTGAGGTGGCAAGGTGTTAGCCTGTTCCTTTTGAAAAACATCTTGAAACTCTCGATACTCTTGAGGTAATTGTGGACCGTCAGTCGTTGCTGACGCTAGGCCAATGCTGGGTCGTGGATAGCAGGTTGGTGCACACTCAGGGAACATTATCGTCTTTGCTCGCCAATCAATCTGAGGGTTGCGTTTCTCCAACCAAGGGATTCCTAGGATTACTTGGAATTGAGGAGCCTTGATCACGTCGAACACAATTACCTCCCGATGCCCGTCTTGGCCTAGTAACGTCACTTCAGCAGTGGTATGGGTTACCGGTCCGGAGGCGATTTCGGTCCCATCCACCGTGGTAATGACGTCTTTAACCGCCTTTGGACAAAGATGTAGGTTCATCCTGGAAGCCAATTCGCGGTCCACGTAATTTCCTATTGCTCCACTATCAATGTATGCCTTAATAGCATGCAAACGTTCTGGTTGCTTTGGGTTTACGAGGACCATAGGCATTATGAAGTGCAAGGTCAAAGAACTGGTTTTTAAGCTCGGCAAGCGGACCTCTACACTTGTCGGGCGAGGTCGTTTCCCGGCTCAGGCTTTTCAGAGTTCTTGTCAGAAGCTCCTACTGTCTTCTTAGGTGGTTTTACCGGGCAATCTCGAAGAAAATGTCCAGAGTTTCCACAATAGAGGCACAATTGCATTTGTCGTCTTCTGTCACGCTCTTTCTGGGTGAAGGGACCCTTTACGGCCCCAATCTGCATAGGTTCAACGGTGTCGACCCATTTGGCGTTGCTTTGTGTTTTCGTGAATACTCGGGTTTCAAACCTGGATCGGTCCGCCTTTCTGTTTTGGAGCCTATGATCCAATTGGACCACCAAATCAATATATTCCGAACAGTCCTGAGGAGGATTCACGACCTGGGCAAGGACGTCTTTAAGTTCACCACGCAGACCTCTGTGAAATAGCGTGATCCTTTTATCCTCGGGCCATCTAGTTTCCACGATTAACCTATTAAAAGATGCAATGTAGGCTAAGAGGTCCTGGTTGCCCTGTCGCAGGCAGAGGAGTTTGTTGTCCAGGGCCTCCCCTTTGGAATGTCTTGCAAAAAGTCTCTCCATACTCGCCTGGAAGGCTGAGAAGTTCCGAACAATTGGGTCATCCTGTGTAACCAGAGGGATCGACCAATCAGCGGCGCTGCCGCTAAGATACGAAAGTACAAAGGCTACCTTGGTCTGGTCAGTTGGAAAGGCTGCGGGTCTACAAAGAAAGTGCAGTCGGCATTGATTTATAAACATTGCAAATCTTTTAGGGTCACCAGAAAAGCGTTCAGGTGGTGCAAATGGCACATTTCCAGGTAGGTTGATTTGAACGGGATTGGTTGAAGTAACTGGGGTATAATTCCCCCCTGAGTTAGGTAGAGGAGTTTGCCCCGCTTGACTCTGTAATAACTGTCTGGCGAGATCGTCAGTTCGTTCTTTTGACATTATCAATTCCCTCTTAAGGGCGTTCGTTTCCTGGCGAGCAGCATGGACTTCAGCTCTTAATTCCCCCAACAACTGGGCCAATTGGTCTGTGTCGGAAGTTTCCATAACGCCTGGGTAGGAGATTATGGGTAGGCTTCGCGTTCTGTAACGCTCACCTGATTCCCACGGAGGCGCTGACCCAAACTGGACTGCTACAGTTGCTTCTATGACTATGATGAGGCGTAGAACTCAGAAGACGCTCTGGGCAGGACCTCCGAATATTGACTGTCTGGCTTGCAAGGTGAGTTTTCTGCAGGTGGAAGAAAAAGGGGTAATTACAAGCTGGTTGGATAAGTTCTCCCACTAATCTTCTGCTTTTCCCACTTCTTGGTTCTCGACTGGTCTCCACGAACTCTCACCTTTGGTTTAGTAAAGCCGAGCTCTCCATCCTGCTTCTGGTGCAGGGGCGCGTGGAATCCAGTTACGTCACTGGATGATTTCAGTGTTTAGGCTCAGTGTCCTTTTGTGGCTTGTAATAGTCCTTCAGGTGCCGAGGAGCTGTTGGCGACACCACCACTGCTGTGCAAGAAGAGGCTTGTGAGTATAGAAGATCTGAGGCCGCTTCTGAAGGAGCACCCTTTAATAATGTCCTTTTCTGTCTTTCAGGTGCCGAGATGCTGTGGGCGATGCCGCCGCTGTTGCACGTGCGGTGGCACGTAAGTATAACTGAATTGTGGCCGTTTCCAAATGGGCGCCTCTGATAATGTCTTTTCCTTCCTTTCAGGTGCCGAAATGCTGAGGGCGATGCTGCCGCTGCTGCGCGTGAAGAAGCGCGTAAGTATTACTGAATTGTGGCCACTTCAAAATGGGCACCTCTAATAATGTCTTTTCCTTTCTTTCAGATGCCGAAATGCTGAGGGCGATGCTGCCGCTGCTGCGCGTGAAGAAGCGCGTAAGTATAACTGGAGTTGCGAACCCTTCGGCTCGGACACCACTAACAATGTCTTTTGTCTTCCAGGTGCTGGGATGCTGCCGAAGCAAAGGCCGCGGTGAACTCCGGTGTGATCACGGATGGATAAGGTAAGCGAGCGCAGCTGCGAGCGTGTTGCCCGTTTTCTAACCTTATGTCTTTATTTGCAGGTTGTCGGAGACTGGACTCTTGTGGCTGAATTCTGGTGAGTAGATGTTCCTGTGCCTTTTCTTCATCCACAGGTTGCTGCTCGGGAAGCTGAGGGTGTGTCTGGACCTGGAATGCAGGAGCCGACTCGGTGAGCGTCCTGCTGCTGTTGCAGAATAACGCGAAGCACTTGAATTCTATCGGGCGTGGTTTAAATAGTGGAGAAGTGCTTTGGTGCGTATTCTTCCTCCAGCCTCACCCAGGTAAGAAAAGAGTTCCAGTGTCAGAGGATTAGCATCAGCCCCATTCAGGTAAGAAAAGAGTTCCTGTAACAGAGGATTGGTCCCTCCCAGCCAGTGGCTGGGACTTCACCCAGCTTGGATTGTTCTAGGTGAGTGTGCAGCATGGTCTGCCACAGGTAAGTCCACCCAATCACTACTGCACACTTTAAGAATATGAGCCCGGCACCCATGGCGTCGGGACTGTGGTTCCTTATGAGCCTGGTGCCAGAGGCGCCAGGACATGGTCCAAAGGGCCCCTGAAGGGGTCTGCTGGAACCGGGGGTGTGGATGATGAGCCTGCTTCCGGGGACGCTGGGCCAGTCTTGGCTCCTCGGCAGTAGCGCTCATGACACCCTCCAAGATTTCAACCAGTTCCTCCTCGGAGGCTGTGTCCGTGTCCATAATGGCCACTGGCTCCCCCCCTCTTTTTCCGCCGGTGTCTTCACGGGGGTCTTCTCGATGGACCTGAAAGAGGCTACCCTCCGCGGTGGCAGAGAAACTCTGGGCCCCGAGGTCGCCTCCACTGGTGTAGCCTCCCCAGGCTGCGCCAGGGCCGCTGCTACTTCCTCGATAGAGGCCTTAGCCGGGTGAATCAAGGCCTTCACCGCTTTCTGCGGGCCTGTGGCCTTCACCTTGGGGGGAGTGTCACCGCCTCGGTCCCCCTCCGCTGGATCCCTCGAGACCGACCGGGGCCTCTCCAGAAGCTTTGCCGGGTTCTCGGCTTTCTTCTTCCCTGAGCCAGAGCTTTGGCTCGTGGGTGATGGTGCTGGAGAGGATGCGCCCTGCCTGGCAGCCGAGGAGCCTGACCGTTCGGCGCTCCCGGTGCCCGCAGACTCGCAGTGCTTTGCCTTCTGTTGGGCCCCCGTCGCCGGGGCGCCCTCGCAGGACTTAGAAGACCGCTCAGACTTCTTCTTCTTCTTCTCACCTGACGGGCTCTTTCCTTCCAGCCAGTTGGAGAGACGAAGATGTCGATCCTTGATGGTCCGTTCCGACATGTTCCCGCAATACGCACAGTCCTTCTCCACGTGCGTTTTGTCTTCATGAAGGCAGTAGAGGCACTTCGAATGCTCGTCCTCTTTGAACACATTCTGCAGCTGGCATCCAGGGCAAACCCTGAACAGCTTTCCGGGCGTCGAGCTTCCTTTCTCCTTGGCCATGTCCGGGGTAGGCCACAGAAACTTCTGGACTCCTCCAAGAAGCGTAATTCGACGAAAACTTCACCCTTGAGCGGCGTAGAAAAATCTGAAAACGGGTCCCCGTTGATCGGATTTAAAAACAGTGGCGCTTGAGGCTCTATTTGACTGAAAAATGAGAAAATCTCTTTGAAAAAGTGCGAAAACGCAGCAAAAAAGCTCGAGAGCTAAACACGAGCACTCCCAACACTTGAGCGTGCGGTAAAAATCTGAAGATGGCTGCCAGAGGCGGGGCTTAGGGAGAGGGGAGTCATTGACTGGGGGCAGTATGACCCAGAGACCAGTGATTGGTTACTACTAAGGAAGACAGATCAGAAACGAAACTGATACTGATTTTTTCTTTACCGAGGATTCCCAGCCTGACGACGGGGAATATTCATGAGCATGTGAATCCATGCCAGACCCCATGCTGGAGAACGTTAGTAATTCGATACGTTGAACAGATTCTTTGTTGTGCTGACATACAATTAATACTGAGTTAATGCTAACAGTGGGATAGCTCAGGGGCAACGCGCTCACCTTGGAAGCAACACAGGTTCGATTCACGGGTCCGCACTTAGAAACCTCTGGGTATTAAGCGCGTTATAAATAACCCATCATATCATATCAGTAACTGGTGGAATGTCACCAGTGATTGGATGATTCTGTAACAAATGGAATTCAATAAACCTATTCAATACAAACATAAAGAATGCCTATGTCTATGACTAAGTTCAATGTTCAAAGTGTTTCAGTACTAATACATTGGATAGATGAATCAGTTTCAGATTGCAAGAGCCTATCACAACTGAAACCTTAAAATTAATTATTTGGTTATTATAACAATGAATAACCGTTGTCTCCTACCTTTTCTTGCATTTAAACACTTGTAATTACCATAGTTGTTAAGCTAACTGCAACTTAACACAGGTTTTCTAGAAGGAATGTAAAAGATGAAAGTATGCTCAAATCATCTCACAAAAACAAAACAACTAGCTGAAACCAGAGTACGGATAAAAAAGAGTAGCAGCTGCTTCTATTCCTGAATTGCTGTCTTGTTGTCACTTTGTTACTGTATCGTCTTCTATGACTCTTCCCAGAAGTACTGCATAAGTTAATTGAATGTTCAGAGCAAAATGTGTGTATATCTAGAAAGCTTAACTGGAAAATCATTAGAGCTAGCAAAACCAAGTCAAATGAAGTTGTGATGATATTTCCTGCTTCCAAAGAAATATTAAAAAGCAGCAGTTGAAAGCGCCATTCATCACTGCAATACCAACACAAACTGCTCCAGCTAATGTGGGCAACATAAGAGTCTCCTGTTGTCTGTCTGAATTCCCAGCACCTACAGGCTAAACTTGCATATTTAAATAGGGCACGCAGAATGGTGAACCTACCCCTGTGAACTGACCCTAGGAGAAAATCATGGAATTTTCCTTTGTGAGAACAGTAGTTAGCAAGGCCACGTAAGAGCACAAACGCTGTGCTACCTCTCTGTTAAAAGTATAAAGCATGCCTACCAACAAGTAAACAAAAGTCTGCAGAAACCATGCAAGGGACTGAAAAGGTAAGCCACAAAACAAACACTGCTGACATCTGGCATGTTTGTCAATGTTATTGTTGCACTGTTATCTGTATACCCAATGAGACTCACTGTGGACTAACTGACGGATAGAGTGACGGGACAGTATAATCGAATATATGGAACAGCAGAGCATATAAGGTAGTTGTAGATTCGCTGTATTCTCCTCCAATTACATTAGAGGTTCTGTTAAATTTGTTCTGCGTGCACCTCCATACGGAAAAGGCAACTATGACCAACTAAAAGCATGAAGCTTCACCACACTTACCTTTTTTTAATTTGATATAGTACACTGAGAAAAATGGAAACTGAAACCTAACAATATTTGGCCTGGAACACTACGGTGAATCTGACATTGGAAAGTAAGTGGTGCACATCTTATCTTAGAATATCGCAGGGCTGGCCAGGAATATGATGGACAGTCAGTGGTTACATTTTGTGAGAGGGTACACAATTATCTGCCTCCAAGAGACCTGGGCAACAGAGGCAATCCATCTCCAGGGTTACACTACTTTTGCGATCCCAGCAATTAAGGGAAGGGGCTTTTTAATATGGATTGAAGCCTCTCTAGAAACTGAAATAAAAACATATCCATGATGCATATAAGGAGCTATTTGAGCTTCACTTAATACCAGGGATGGATCTGACTACTAATCAATGTGTACAACAAACCGAGTGAAGATGAAGAGCTCAAGTTGTTTGATTTTCTCAAGGCTAGAGTTAATATCTCGAGAATGAAACAATAAAGTACCCCGAAGGCATTCATCATGGGGGATTTCAATCTCGAATGTGAGCCACTGTCATTGACCAATGATATCTGTGAGGACGACGATAGATTCTGGAATGTAGAGAGCCTCTGTGCTGAACCCCCCAGATGATCTAAAAAGAACACCACTGCACTCGCAAGTATTTTTATGTTTCTAAACATTTGAGCATGCAATGGGAGGTTCGCTGGAGATTCACCAGCTAAATATACATATGTGAACACCCCTCAAGTCTTGCTTATAGATTATATCTTGGTAAATTTGGAAATATGGTTCCAGATAATCAAGTTTGCAATGCTTTAAATGGTGGACCGGTAATTGACTTTGAGAATGGCTCCCAAATTGTTTGGGCATGCGGGGGCCATTAAACCTCTGGATAATGTAGCAATGAGGCTATCCGGAAATACAAGAAAAGCAGTAAAGTGGACAAAAATAAACACAACTAAGAAAGTAAGTGCTATCTATGAATCTATCCTCCCAACACTAGAAAGTGTTCTGCTAGATGATGGTGGGTCACCGTCACATGTACTAAAGTTACACTCAATGTTTGTGGATGAAGTAAGACTGTTATTTACGGCCAATGCCAGACAATCGGAGGAATGTAATAAAAACGAATCCTTGGTTCGACCACGACTGTAGTAGAGCAAAGGAGAATTTGATCAAAAATGTTGCTGTAGGGGGAAGGAGGTAGTAACAATCACCCGTTCTCTTTACAGGAGTCTGCTAAAAGAGAAAAAGGAGGAGCACTGTAGAGACACCTGGAATGCCCTCCTAAATACTATTGCAGAAAAAGACTCAAAAGGATTCTGGAGCCTCATAGGGTTGGGAAGCACTGAAGGTCAAAAACAAATCCAGTTTATCAGTCTGGTATTCACATTTCTCATTGCTGTATGTGGAATCTAGAATATTTACGAATATAAGCACCCCCTGCCATAATTCATAGTGAAGAAGACATTGCCCCCCTTAGCCTAACATTAGGCAAAGTTATTACTGCTCTCAACAGTCAAAAGCTTTAAAAAGCACATGGTTTTGATAAGGTACTGGCAGATTTTATAAATCAGAGCGCCTGATATGGGCCCTACCTACCTGCCCAAGCCTTTCAATGCGGCTTTGTCAGCAAACCTCGTATCCAAGACATGGACCCAGACTGTAATTGTCCCATTGTTCGAAAAGGGCGGTAGAGCGGACATTGGGAACTATCGCCCAATATCTCTGCTTGATGTGGGGGTGAGGGGTATTCGCCAAGGCACTGCTGGTCCACCTGGAGGCCTGGATGGAAGAAAATAACATCCTACACCATCTGCAGGCTGGCTTCCAGGGACATATCAGTACCATCGACCAATGCCTGAGGTTGGGTCTATTATGTGACAAATATGTGACATTTAGAAAATGAGACTATATGCCACATTCGTTGGCCAAAAAACAGCTTTTGACAAAGTACCAAAGGTGATGCTATGGAATACCCTATGAAATATGGGAATCCCTCTAACCCTCCTTAGGGAAATACAAAGCTTATACACAGAAAATTAGGCTGAGGTTAGATGGAGTGCTGATGTGAGGGTCGCCAAGAGAATCCCAATCCAAATGGGTGTACGCCAAGGATGTGTTTTGGTTCCCAAACACTTTTGCCTTTTTATTAATGGCATAATCCCCAAACTAATGAATCTATCTTGCAATGCAACGGCCTTGGCTGGGGAAAAATGCCAATTTTAATATTTGCAGATGACGCTGTACTTCTATCACTGACCCTGCTTGGCTTAAAAAAACCTCTGCTGACATTTGAATAGTTTTGTGATTCAAATGGGCTCTCCATTACTGTGAACAAAACTAAAACTATGATCTTCAGAAAAAGTAGAACCAAGGGACTTAACAAACTCAGCCTGACACTCCATGAGGAGTGTGTCGAGCAGGTTCATGAGTACAACTACCTGGGTGTCCGGTTTACAGAAAACTACAACTGGGCTTCACACATTTTCAATGCTCGTTTTATTGTCATGTTTGCTCTGGACTATGGCAATGGAACTGTGAAAGCAACCTTGGAAGCCAACTCTGCCCAGGCTAGCCAAGCAGCGCTCTATGGGGCAGAGCTGTGGGGAGAAGCAAACTGTGACCAACTAACCACAAGTGACAACAAAATGTATCAAAAACCTGTTGGGACTCCACAAAAGTTCTCAGACTATTCCCATTTTCCTAGAGGTCGATGTCCAGAGAATTGGGCTGCTATGCAAGTCCAACCTCTTACTTTACTAGGTTAGAGTATGGTCCTCTCCTGGACTTACTGCGTATAGCCTGGCCCTTGAAGATATTTTATCGCAGGAGGGTGATTGATCCCTCCCTGGATGAAATATTTAAAGGATGCCTTTAATCTGTTGGGTCACTGAGTGCTTGTCAGAACCCCAACTCATCAGCCTAAGCATAAAAACACAGATTGAAGAAGCCCTCATGCACAATGAAGCATGAAGACTTCTCATTGATATCACAAGCAATGAGAGTGGAAGGGCATAATGGGATCAGAAGCAGAGCCTTGGATGTCAATGCTATTTGTATGTTTCACCAAAATTCTCCAGGGCTTTATACCTTAAGCTCTGCTTTGGTACGTTACCCTTTGTTGAATTATTACACAAATGGAACTGTGATTTCCCCCATGAATACCCCTTATGTGAAAACGAAACTGAGAACGCAATGCATTTTCTTCTATTCTGCCCTTCCTACCATTCCATCAGGAAAAGTATCTCAAGCTGTTATTTAGGTACTGTAAATGACACTCTAGCAACGTGGGTCAACTCAAAAGATGATCTGGCAGTGCACTTGGTTGTAAACTATCTGGCGAGTGCATGGAGGGCAACACTACGCTGCATTACACAACTCTGTCATTTGCACAACAATGGGGGCGAAAATTGGGCGTCACTGTCAAAAGTTGTTCCCTTGTAACTATGAGTTTACTACCTCATCAGAACTACACTACTACTGGGCATATCATTTTTTATAATACTATGCACTTTCAAACCTATATCCTAGAGAATTTATATGAACCATATGAATCTTGTATGATCGTGTCTAATCTCTGCTATTGCTCGATGCTGTGACTTTGCGAAATGTACATTGTAAATTGCTTTGATAATGTATTATGAAACGGATTGTTTGCGATTGTGACTTGTATCTTTTACAACTTTTATGGTCTGTTGACCGAAATAAAGCTAAAATGAACTGCACTGAATCTGACTGTAGTTCCAGGTTCTCTCATATCTGTGTTGGTTCTGTGCATCTTAAATACCACCTGCCTTAAGCTATACTCTTGAGTGGCTCTGCTGTGAGTTTGCTGCACTGAACAGATAACAGTGCAGATGGAGCTGGGAACACTCAGAACAGAAAACGGAGTTAAAGGTCAGTAAAAAGCAGTAAATGATTTCCTGGATACATTGGAAGTAAGGGGGCATGGTTTGGCAGTCAGCAAGATGGCAGATGAGTTTTTTAAATTTGTATTGAGTTTTCAAATGTACAGAAATAAACCATAAAAAAAACTTAACAATTCCCCACCCCAATTCTTCCCGAATTCCCCCTACCTCTACCCGCCACCACTCCCCTATCCCCCCACCCTCCTATGTACACAGGATGTCAAGTCTATTGCAATGCTCAAAGTATATCCAATATTCATAAGTTCTGCAGACAGATTTGTTCCATGTAGTCCCCATGAAGGAAGTTCAAAATTGGCACCCAGTCCATCGAGAATTTGGCATGATCCCCTTGAATCATATAGGTGACCCATTCCAGAGATACATAGTTTATGATACCAGACTTTTATTTGTGGAGGGTCCGTAGATTTCCATTTCTGGGCCAATAGCAGTAGGGCCGCCAACTGGAGAATATAAAATGCCTTCCTCTTGTATTTCGCCCAGAGTATATTGTCCTGTTGTGCCAAGCCTAAAAGACTTTCCCCTACAGCTCTCTCTGTTATGAAAGCAAACATTACCCTCATATTTCTCTGCACTTCCTTCCAGAATTGGAGCAATTGGTATGACCACCATACATGCAACCAATCCCCTCTCCCGCCACATTCCCTCCAACAAGAAACCGGAACAGATGGAGCAATTTTATGTAAACGTTCAGGGGTATAGTGCCATTGAAACATCAGTTTGAATCAAAAATCCCTAATCTGTATGGACCTAGTCATTCTCGGGATGTCTGACTAGGGGCGGGACCAAGATTCTTCTGTTGGCATGAACCCCAAGGTTTTTGCCCAGGCAAGCGGACATGTAGGGGCGCATAGCAGGGGTGGAGTTTGTCAGTAAAGACCTTATATAATTTAGAAATCAAATGTGTATCTCCCGAGCTGGAAGTCAGGAATAGCTCAAATGGCATGAGTGTTCTTAAATCCGCTGACTTGTTGGGTGGGGCCATCAGCCAGTGGCGAACTTGAAAGTATTGAAAACGCTGGCTCTCCTGGAGGCACAATCTCCTCTTTGTATATAGAAAAGGATTTGATATCCTGCCCCGCAAACATGTTGCAAGAACTTTGTACATCCCTCCCTTTTCCACTCAGGGAAGGAGCTTGCAGGTACTCCTGGGGTTAACCGTGGGTTCCCAAACAAAGGGATAAAGGGGGAGGGAAATGAATTAAAATGATATTGACGGATAGCCTAATCCCATATGTCCTCCACCACCCTAGTGATCTCACTATGATGTATGTTCTGTGGTCTGTCTGATCTAGGCAACCATAACTTCTCTCTCATTCTGGGTCCCACTATTGCCTTTTACATCTGTCTCCATCTCTTATTTGTGTCTTCCCTAAACCAATCTCTGCTCTAAATAGTCTCTGAAATTGGGGAGGCCGACCCCTCCTCTATTTGGGGGAAGCATTCAAGTTTTCAATGCAATACGGGGTGGTTTGTTTTTCCATATAAAATTCAATATTATTTTGTGTAGTGTGCGAAAAAAAGAAGCCGGGACTCGGATCGGGAGAGTATGAAACAAATACAACACCTTGGGTAAGATCACCATTTTAACCAAATTAATCCGGCCAAGCTATGAAACAGTTAAAGGGCTCCAAGATTGGACCAGCTGCGTCACCTCCATTGCTTTGGATAATTCACCATGTTTGAGCCCGAGGTTTAAGATTTTGGATTTTGTAAGGTTAATTTTGAGATTGGCCACTCAACCAAACCTTTCCAATTGAGCGAGTGCCGCAAGTAGTGAGACACCCGGATTAATGATTGTAAGGAGCATATCATCTGCATATGCCATCAGCTTATGAATATCCACCCCCAAAAGATATGCCCTCTATTGCTTCTGATTGACGACGCTGTGATAATAATGGTTCCAAGTGTATTGCATAAAGAAGAGGGGAAAGAGGGCACCCCTGTTTCGTACCTCTTCAAAGGGAGAACTGCACCGATAGTTGACCATTTATGAGCAATCTGGCTGAAGGATTCACATAGTTAGCTTGTACCATTGCTATGCATTTAGGACCAAAAGCCGTAGCTCATAGGATATTAAGTAAAAAGGACCATTCCATCCGATCAAATGCTTTTTTTCCGGCATCTAATGACACCAATACAGCTGCGTCCTCTTTTTTTAGCCTTTTTTTTTCAATTAAGTGGCCAATTCACCAGATGTTATCATGGGTTTGCTGCTCTTTTATGAATCCCGTCTAGTCAGGGTGGATGAGATTGGGCATGAGGCCTTCTAGCCGGTTTGCGAGAATTTTTGGGTATATTTTTGCGTCTGTGTTCATGAGCGCAATCGGGCGATATGATCCACATTTAAATGGATCTTTCCCTGGTTTCGGGATTAGGATTATATTGACCTCTTCCATAGATGCGGTTATTTTGCCACTCGTAGCAAAAGAATAAAGAGGTTGGTTAATTTCGGGGCTAAGGTTGCTCAGAACCTTTTTATAAAAGGAGGCAATACACCCGTCCGGTCCCAGGGATTTGTTTATTGGAAGGTTAGCTATAACAAATAACACTTCCTCACGAGTAATATCATTATCTAGATTCGCTCTATCCACGTCCAGAATTTTATCTAATTGGATTTATTGCAAATAATTATTTTGTGATATCTGGTCTGGGGTGTCTGGCTTGTATAAAGCAGAGTAATATTTTCAGAACTGAGTTATAATTTCTTCCGTCATCATTACTCTCTTCCCTGATGTGTCTTCTACCCCATGAATTGATTGGCCCGCTACTTTCTGTTTTAACTGTCTTTCTAAAATTCTGTCTGCTTTATTTCCCTTAATGTATATCCTCTGCTTCAAATACAACAGGCTTGTTTATGCCTGTTTAGTTTGTATCAAATCCAATCTGCCTTTAGCGTTTTGGTATTGCCTTTGGAGGTTCGGAGAGGAGTCTGTCTCCATTTTTTTAGGTTATCCTTTACTTCAGCCTCCAGGTCTATTTCAATTTTACGTTTGAGTGTCCCCCTGTATTGCAATAAGTTCACCCCTAAGGATCGCTTTAAACTAATCCCAAACCGCATCTAAATCCGTTTCCCTGCCGAGGTTAGAATTAACAAAGTTACTCACCGTAGTGACTACCTTACTCCTAGTCCATTGTCCCCCTTCCTCCATACTTGTGGGACATACCATCCTTCGGGTTGGGATTGAAGCACTTTTGTAAAAAGCATCACAAATTTAGATTTTTGTCCTTTTATTTGTACGTTGGGTACCGCACGTGGCCGTAACACCACCCTGCTGAGCTCCGCCCTGCACATCACCCTTTAGTCCTTTTCTATCGCCATGTCTGAGAACATTTAAGCAATAATAAAGTATACTTTTTAGAGGGGATGGCGGGTGGGCGTATGGAGGAAAGGGGACTATGGACTAGGTGTAAGGTAGTCACTACGGTGAGTAACTTTGTTATACTCCTACGTCCCGTCCCCTTTCCCCGATAGTTGTGGGAGATTCCCAAGCACGCACCACAGTTCGGGTGGATGGAAAAACACCTTTGCTGGAATAAGTTCTTAAGAACAGACTCGCCAAATTAGGCATCAGCCCTGGAGCTCAGGTCCAAGCAGTAATGCTTACAAAAAGCAGATGGGGAAACCCACATAGCCGCCTTGGCGATGGTTTCCCAAGGGACACACTTTTGGAAGGCAACAGCAGCCGCTTTGCCATGTACAAGATGAGCATGGATGCCTTTTGGGGGTTGAAGGCCTTGAATGCTATAGGCTTTTGAAATACATGAGGCAATCCATCGGGAGATAGTTGCTTTGGAAGCCGGTTTCCCTTTCGGGTCTCCGAATGTGACAGAGTTGTGAGGAGCCGCTGAGTTCACTTGTTCTATCGAGGTAGAATTTCAGGGCTCGCCTGACGTCCAGGTTGTGTAAGACTGATCGGCATCCAATTCCAGATTAGGAAAAAAGACAGGTAAGGAGACTGATTGGTTCAAATGAAAATCGGTAACCACCTTAGGCAGGAAGGATGAGTGCGAAACACAACCTTATCCTTATGGAAAGTTAGGAACGGATGTGCCACTGAAAGAGCTTGGAGCTCACTTACTCACCTTGCCGATGTCACTGCGATCAGAAAAAAGCGAACTTGCAAGAAAGATATTTAATATTGGTAGTGGCCATGGGTTCAAATGGTTTATGGCATAACGCGGTGAGGACCACATTCAAATCCCATTTGGGATGAGGGGTGTGCAACTGCAGAAAGATATGAAGAAGACCTGCAAAATGCCTTTTAATGACCGGATTAGTCAATGAAAAGAAACAGCTGTCCATGGACAGGTAGGCCGCAATGGCAGATAAGTAAGTCCTGCAAGACAAGACATGAATGCCAGAAGCTGCGAGGTGAAACACAAATGAAAGAACAGTGTCAACCCTAGCGTGACTGGGGTCAAGCTGCTTAGCTAAGCACCAGTCGAAAAACGGAGCCATTTGCTCCTATATTGAGCCCTCGTAGAAGGTTTTCTGGCCACTTGGATAATATGCATTTTGTCCTCAGTCAGATTAAACTGCGCGAAAGATCTGAATTCAGGCACCAGGCCACCAAGGTGAACGATTGTGGGCAGGGGTGCCACAGCTGGTGATCACGCTGGTGAAGGAGGTCGGGAATCAGCTGCAATCTGATCGGAGGAAGACTCGACAGATGCTAAAGTTCCGAAAACCAAAATCTGGCTAGCCACCAAGGAGCTATGAAGAGGAGAGTGAAATTCGATGTGCTCCTGAGCTTGCAGAGTGACCGATGAATCAGAGGGAATGGAGGCAAAGCATAAACCTTAATGTTGTGCCACGGAATCTCGAGGGCATCTCCCAATGAGAACGCTCAGAGGCCGTCCCTGGATGCATAGAGAGGAAGTTTCCGGTTTGTGAAAGTCGCAAAAAGGTCTACTTCTAGAGTGCCCCATTGGCGAAATATGTTGGACAGAACATTGCTGTTCAATTCCCACTCGTAAATGGCTGCCGACTGACGGCTGAGTGAGTCTGCAGTCACATTGATGTGACCCGGGATGTGTACAGCCTGGAGCCAGACCTTGTGTTGGATGGCCCAGTGCCAAATTTGTGTGGCTAGGTCCACAAGGAGAGGTGACTTGGTGCAACCCTGCTTGTTGATGTAAAACATCGCCACAGAATTGTCTGCGCAAATACGGACTACCTTGTTGGTGATAGACGGTTGAAAAGCTCTGAGCGCCAGGGAAATAGCCTGGAGTTCCACATAATAGATATGGAACTGCCTGTCCTGAAGCAACTATAGGTAGAATACCTTGAGGTGACCCAGCGTTGTTCCCCACCCCAGAAGGGAGGAGTCTGTGGTAACCATCATTTGTGGGCAGGGCTCCTGGAAGGAGGCTCTCCCTGAAAGGTTGCTGGTCAAAGACCACCATTGTAGGTCCACCGTCATGCAGGATGGAACTGGGATTATCTTGGAATTCGGGTCTGAAGCCTGAGACCAACAGCTCCAAAGAGCCAGCTGAGTATGCCTCATCTTCAGACGCGCAAGAGGTAGAGCTAGCGCGCAAGAAGCGATGAGACCCAGAAGTCTTTGGAACCACCAGGCCGTTATGTGCGAGGACTGGAAGAAGAGCTGACGCATGGAAGATAGGTCCGCAATCCTGTCCGCCGTTAGGAAAACCCTGGTACTGACTGTATTCCAATGGAAACCCACGAAAATCAGGTCTTGAGAGACCGTCATGGACGATTTCCACCAATTCACTGACAGCCCAAGATGGAACAGGAGCTGAAAGAGGGACGGAAGATTGATCAATGTTGTATGTTGCCAAGGACTGCGCAGGAGCCAATCGTCCAAATATGGATATACATGAGCCCCCTGCAATCTGAGGAAAGCTGCGATGACCGACATCTTCGTAAAGACATCCAGCGCCGAGCTGAGACCAAAAGGGAGCACAAGGAACTGGAAGTGTTCCTCTCCCAGGGAGAAGCGCACATATTTCCGATGCAGGCTCCATATCATGATGTGCATGTATGCGTCCTGAAGGTCCACTACACTGAGGCAGTCGCCCTTCCAAAGAGATGACTTTATTTGGCACGACGTGATCATCTTGAATTTCTCTTGGGGAAGAGAAAGATTGAACTGCGAAAGATCGATGATAGTGTGCAGGCCAGCCTGGTTGGGTTTGGGCACTGTGAACAGACGGGAGTAGTAGCCCTCCCCTTGCTCCCTGAGGGGAACAGGTTCCACCACTCTGAGGTCTAGAAGTTTTTGAACCTCAGCTCTGAGGGAGGGCGACCCAGTCTGCTGGAAGGGAGGGTTGAAGGATGGGATAGGGGCGAGGGGAAAGCAGAAGCTCACCCGAGCGATGGAACAAACCCACTGGTCTTCGTTGATGGTCTGCCACGCCTCCAGATGAGAAGAGATTCGTCCTCCCACCTGAGTCTCGTGCGACTGACAAAAAATATCATTTGGATGATTTGTCGGCAGGGAGACTAGGTGTCCCTGGAGGGGTGGGTGATGGCCGAGTGAAAAAACAACCACCTTTCAGTTGTCGCTTACGACGGGGCCCGCCAACCGGAGTTTCAGACCGGCGCAGACAGCGATCCTGTAACCCCCTGAATCCAGAGAAGGACTGAGTTTGGGACCCTGACCTCTGTGTATAAGGGGTCTTAGCTGGAGCTTTCGCCAGAACCAGAATTGGCGGTTTGGGTACTCACCTTAGTCTATGTGAGTTCCTCATCTGTGGAATGGAACAACTCCTTGCCATCAAAAGGAAGGTCTAGCACCTTGTCCTGCACTTCCTTTGAAAACTTAATCGCATGGAGCCACACTTGTCGGGAGATGTTGACTCCAACCATAACGCCTCAAGCCGAGGTATCTACGGGGTGTGCCTCCGACAAACTGGCTTTGAGGTCGTCTAGCCTATCCAAAGGAATACATTAATGGAAATCGGCTAACACCTTCCACAGCCTAAGATTGGTTGCTGCCAGGATGAGCTCGATGTTAGCTTGACCAAGATGGAGTGCCGAATTGGAAAATACTTTCTTGCCAATGGCGTCAATAAATTTATCCTCCTTGGAGAGGATTTGGGCCGCTGCAGTGGAGGATGCAGATGCCGGCTTGGACTGGAGAGTGGCTGCTGCCACCACCGTTGATGATGGGAGCAGACAAGCCGACAAGGCTATATCTTCTGAGGCGTGAAGCTTGTATCGAGCGTCAATCCTCTTGTTGAGATGCAGCCCGGTATGGGGTTAGTCCCAGTGCTTACGGGCCTCAGCCAGAACGTCCTTCTGGAGGAACAAGCCGGTGCGCTGCTGCGATGATAGGGTAATGGCTCCAGAAAGCACTCCCTCCTGTGAAGTGGGGTCGTCGGGTACTGGAATATCAAGCAAGTTCTTCATATCCAGTACCCGGTCATGGAATTCTCTGATCGAGCGGGGCTGTTCATCGCTGTCCTGGTATGCCTGGTCCTCATCCAGTGAAGCGGGTGCATCGGGTGTTAAAGTGTTCTCCAGCGGCACACCCAATGTTTTTTCTATCAGGGACAGCGGAGGCAGAGGAGGAAGTGTTGGAGCAGGTTCAACAGGTAGAGGTGGAGGAAGAGTGGAGGGTTAGCCGGGGCCGAAGGCGGTACGGGAGGACCACGGTACAACTCCCTAAAAAGGCTCTTAAAGTATGCCTTCAGGGGATCAATGTGCATGTGTGTCTAAAATCTCCCTAAAAACACATCCACCGAAAGTCTAGGCGCTGGCAGAGGACACTCTTGAGGGGCATACCCCCATGAGCGCAACAAAGATGGTTGCCAGGAAGACCCACCACCGTCTGGGTCCACATAAATCTGTGGTGCAGAAGCAGGGGGAAGCGAGACAGTATGAGGCAGCGGTGACCGAACACGCCAATCCATTGAAGGGTGGAACCAGTTCTTGTTGTCCACATAGTGTGGAAAGAGCTGCTCAGCACCAAAAGGAATGCTCCCAGCACCAGCTCTCGTGAACGTTGGTGTAAGAGGTATCCAGAATGGCCGCCGTAGACCACAGAGGTTGAGCGGCCATTTTCTCGACAACCGAGGAGAACTGCGTCACAGGAGAAAGTGAGGCGACTGTCTCCTCAGGGAAGTCAGGGGTTTTAAGTGGCATTTTAGCCTTGAAACAAGGATCCTCAGCTGAGCCGGTGCTGGCAGATCTAGGATGTTTACTAGACATCTTCAGTACTGACCGAGAATTAGCCTCTAGTAGAGGAACCTCGGCAGAGCCGGTACTGCGTGAGTTGGCCTGTGTTGCGTGACTGCCTTCTTCGCCCCCTCAACAGTACCGGTACCAACACAACACTGAGCAGAAGGTTGAGGAATGTACCTCACCGACAGGACCCTCAGAGGAACCCTTTATTCTGGCAGTATTGGATTTAGCCCCAAGAAGAGGAACCTCAGGTTCTAACCCGGCACGTTTAGCTCCCTCAAAAGGTGCCTCAAGTCGCAACTCGGTGTGGAAAGCTCCAGAAATGGAGACCTCAGGGCGAACCCCGGTGTCGGTGTGGAAAGCTCCAGAAATGGAGACCTGCGGGCGTACCCCGGTATCCAGAGCCCCAGAAGAACTGGCCTGAACTTTAGCCCCCAAACAGGGAAACCTTGGAACAATGCCCGTATTTGGTCTTGCCTTCTATTTCATCACAGAGAACCTGATCTGACAGCACCTCTTTCGGGAATGTCCAGCTCCAGAGTGTGGGAACGACCCTAGGGAAGTTGAGTTCAATAGGGCATTATCTGAGATGGTAATTGTATGGGTGTCAATATATGTCACTCTTCATATCAGCGTAATCAAAGCCCAAAACTAATCTATCCATGAGAAGGAATTGTGGACGTGTGAATAGTATGGGTATGCCGTTTCCTCTTCTTTCATGGTAGGCCAAATATCTGAGTGTCAACTGTTCGAATTTCTGCTTGAGAGATAAAGAAGGCGGGGGATGAGCATATCTGGTGTTAGAACCTCTGTCTCGTAGGTGGTCCCACGCAATATTTAGATCCCCCATCAAAATCATTTCACCCTGACTGAACTGTTCTAAATTGGATAATGCGGTTTTCTAAAAGCCCTCTTGGCCAGAATCTGGGGCATATAGAGAGGCCAAAGTTAGGGTCAGCGATCCCATCTGCACTAAAATATAGAGGAAACAGCCCTCTTTGTCAGCTTGCGCATTCATAATGTACATCTGAGTGCCTGACCTAAAAGCGATGAGTAATCCTGATGTCTTCTCCTTTGCACTGGCCTGCATAATTATCGGGTATTGCTTTCATTTTAACTTGTGTCGATCCTAATATTTGATATGTGTTTCCTGTAAGGCGTTAGATCGGGCTGATGTGTATTAAGTAACCGTTCCAATTTCCTCCTCTTAATGGGGCTATTAAGACCCCTTATATTAAGTGTCAAGCAACGGAAGATGAAGCCGTTTTGCCAGACTGCTACTTTGACAGAGCAACAACTTTCTGGCCCTCTGTCTCGCATCCCATATACTACCCCTCCCCCCAAAACTTTGCCCCTAACATAACACCCAACTTGTACCCTCACCCACCCCCCCAACTATTGCCCAACAACTTTCCCCCCTCCTCGGTGTAGATCACCCTCGCTAATCTCTCTTCGAAGTCTGTCCTCAGAGATGGCCTACCTCCTAAACCAGGGATAAGCACAGGGTACCCAAAAACCCTTTTTATTTGTCTTTGATATATTTCAAGATGAGCCTATGTAATGCCCCAACCTTACATAGGGCCTCATTCCAAGTTTGCCTGTCCGGTAGTAATGGTGGCAGTAAGCTTCCGGCACCATTACTACCGGGCTGGCAAACTACAAGTTGTGCTGGCGGGTGCTTTTCTGCCCACCAGGTCTGACCTGGCGGGCAGACCGGCACCCGCGAGCACAACTCGATGGATGCACCAGCACCATTTGTGAATGTTACCGGTGCATCCGGCCTCCCCCTTCCCATTGGGCCCTACGGCGCTCAAATGGGAATGAGGATTAATGGATTCCTGCGCCTGACAATGGGGGAATACAGGGTCCGCCAGGGTTGTAATGGCCCTGTATTTCCCCATTGCCGGGTGCCGGAAAAATATGCAAGTTCGGCGGCCGCCTGCCGGTTTTACCAGCAAGGCTTCTGCCTAACTTGTAATGAGGCCCATAGTGTCATTCATGATCTGCGAAAGTGTACCTTGTTTCACCATGTTGTCACTACCCAGGTGTGTCTTTGATCGTTCAGGATACTGGGGGATGCTCTGCCAATAAGGGGCCTTGTTGGCTTTTTCTCTGGGTCTGTTGCATTGTTCTCCATTCCCAGTGTTGTGGGCCCGAGGGGCATAAACTTGGACCTGGATCTTCCTGGTCTATTTTCAAAATGTGGCCTTCCTCTTCCTTTTTCGTTACTCAATGCCGTTTGCACTCCCAACTAAATAAAAGATCAAATGGGAAGGTCCATCTGTATGGTATCTTCTGGGTTTGCAAATATTGCAGGCTCTCACGCATGTCTCTTCTTTTTTGTAGCATCATTGGGGAGAGATCCTAGAACAATTGAATTTCGTTACCATTAAGCGTAATCTGTGTCGCTTTTCAGGGCTTCCCTAAGAATGTGTTCCTTTTGAGAGTAGCACGCTAGTGCCACTAGACTGTCTCTAGGATGGGTACTCAGGTCTTGGCGTTTGGGGCGACTATATGAATCCTATCTATAGGAATTTTTACCTCTGCTTCCATATTCAATAGGTCTTTGAAGACTCCTGTAACTTCCTCTTTCAGGGCCAAGTCGCTTACCGACTCTGGATTGTTTCGTGATCAGATTATGAAATGCTAAATACTGCATGAACATTTTTGGGACAATCAAGTAACCCGCTGCCAGAAAAACACTGTAAGAATAATGTGCAAGACATATAAGGACATTGAAGAGTTGTCTTGAATATTACTGAACAGCCTTTGGGGAAACATATGGTTGTGTGACCTGTGATGGGTGGACCGTGTGGTCTGACAACTGCGCCTAGACCAGGAAGTTTCCTAAACACTGAAATTACCAATATCAAGAGCCAAATTATAATCAAGGCATGTGGTTGCTGGTTGCATAACCTGTAGTTGGTGGAACGTGTGGTCTGACAACTCCGCCTAAACCAGAAACCACTCAATATTGGAACAGCAGAAAATAAGTGTGTGTACCTGGTGCTAACCAAAGGAGCCAGGCTCATTTGCAGGACTAAAGCATTACCAGTTTTGGACCTTAATCCAAGATGGAGGCCTATTACACAGCTCAGTTCATTAGAACCAAGCCATGCGGTCTAGTGTTTTGGGTGTGGCTGGGCCTGAAACTACTTGGCCTGGAACTACTTTACCTGGGCTATTTAAACCACACCCAAACAGCAGAACACGCTTTGCGTTATTCTGCACTCCTGCAGCGTAAGGCTCACCGTGTCCAGTTCTTGCGCATCTGCTTCTCCAGCGGCCCGATCCTGAAGCCCTACATCTGGATTGCATTAATAACCTGGAAGAACAAGAACAGCATTAGCGAGCAAGAACACTTACCTCTGAAGTAACCGGTCTTGAATCCATCCTGCACTTCGCTTACATCGCCCATCTCCGGAGTTCGCCGCAACCTGCAAAGGTATAGAAACAACGACAGCATTAATAACAATTCTTAGCTGGGCAAGCAGCGAGTCCTGGCAGCACCCTGCGCTTCGCTTACCTCGCCCATCTCTGGGTAGTGTGGGAAGGGAATGGACATTTAGGATGACTGGCTGGCGCAGGTGGTTATTTGAAGGTTATTACGACCCACACCAACATGGGCGCTGTTAGGCAGAAACCTGTGTAGTTCCCTTAGGGACCACTGCAAAAGATTTAAGACTACAGGTGTTTGGCAGTAAACCCACTTGGTAGCAGTCTGTACCACACAGATTCACCTGGTAGCTATGGCTGAGCAGTCAGACTTCCCTCAAGAAGAGTTAGGCAGTATATAGTGTATACACAATAGGTACAGAGATACAGTAGCACAAGCAAACACTGACCAGAGCTTCGGTGTAAAAATTTATAATTATTTATTTAAAGACACACTTGTAAATTACACTAGCACAAAGAGGTAAGTAAATTCAGCACACAGTCACTATTATATATATACAACCCTAATTGCTTATTAGACAAGTCTTAACGAGAAACACCACTTAATTTCAGACAGAGGTGAGCGCTTAACATAAGATGGCACTCTAATAAGTTATTAAAAAGGGAGGGAAAAAGGCAGAGTTATGGAAGCACACAAATTTCAATACTTTTTAAAGAACCACAGTCAGGCAGGAAAGGGAGAGTTCTACTGGAGAGCAAGGAAGTCAATTGCAAGGCCCACGCTTGGAGAGAGCAAGCAGAAAGGGTCCAGGTTCACACAGTGGGGTTATGCCCAAAGAGTCTTGTAGATAGTTTGCACACAAAGCATGAAATTAAAGTCAGAAAAAGTTAGCTAGGTTATCCCAGGCCAACCCAGGTTAGAAAGTCGAGGCTTTACTGTCACCCCGAAAGATCTGTCGCAAGGGAAGCCAGGCGGGACACAGTACCTTAAGTGGGAAGGAAGCTCCAGCGGGGGCAGTTGTTCCTGGCAGCGGGTGCAAGTCGGTGTTTCGTCCAGAGGAAGAGGAGGTCTCGACGTAGAGGAAAGATGAAGGTTGTTGCACTGCCAGGGAAGAAACCAGCCGCGGAGTTCTTCGGTTAAAAGGTACTACCCTTCTATTTGCGGTAGTGGTAAACCGTGGTATTCCGGTTGCCGGGGTGCTTGGCACGGGCAAGGCGGCCACGAGGTGCTCCAGGAAGGCTAAAAGAAGGCAAAACTGGTTATCCCTACCAGTCAAAGGAAGAAGACTCTCCAGACTGGAGATCTCCTCTGTCGTCGGGAAAAGTGGTGAGACGGTTCAGCAGGGCTCCACCGGTGGTGTCGTCGTTGCAGGTCGGCTCAGCTTCTCCCTCCTCGGATTCTTAGGTCCTGTGGCGACTTCTGAAGTTCCAGTCCCCAAAGCCCTGCTTTTATGCAGCAAACCCCATTCATTCAGCCTAGCTGTCAATCAAACATGCTAAGTGGTTGGGCCAATCACACAAGAATGTGACTTGAGTTGCCAAGGCAACTCAGTCCAGGGTGCCTAAACCCCCTCCCACACCCCTTTGGTACCCAGACAGAGTGGCACCACTTTTGGAGGCTTCTGTGGAGAAGCACATCAAAAAGTGGAACAAAGGGCTTGACTTGGGTTGGAGTCACAGAAGAGAACACAAACGCCATTTTAGAATCGAGTTCTGGCAAAAAATACCAACTGGTGAATTAATATTAAATAAATAAACCGGCGGTATGTTCAAATAATTGAAGGAACAAGGTCAGCATTAACCCTTTACGTGCCATGGGTATTTCTCCCCAGTGCGAGGGCCTTTTTTGGTGATTTCGGTATGTGGCCATTCAAAGTCTTGTAACTTTTTTGTTACATGAGCTATCTAAGCCAAATTTGGCTCCTTTCTTTCCCACATGTAGGCGGTCGTAACGCCACCCAGGAATCCTAGGTTGCTCTAGGGGGGTAAGAGAAAATAACCAAAAAGGGGGGAAAATTTGGGTTTTTTCAAAAAATGCCAATAAACTGATGTACAAAGTAGCCTGTGGTTTTTTCCTTGTAAGAGCTAGGAACGAATGGTTTGCTGTGCTGAATTCCCCAATTTCCTGGCTTTCAAGAACAGGTTGAGTGGAAACAAAAAAAAATTATTTTGATTTGGTTATCAACCGTTTTGTGAGAGGTAGGCGATTTTGGCCATTTTTGCCAATTGGACATGCATGGACGGAATGGAAGAAAAGGGTAGGAAAGCCGATTTGGAGGACAGAAAGGCCTATATTTCTGAAAAGTAGACAAAATTCCAAGTTTAGGAAGGGGCGATTTGCGTAGGTCAGGCAACAACTAGGTAGGGGAAACTGCCATAGATTGGGAGAAAAGCGGGAAAATGACCGAAAAAAAAGGTATGTGTTGGACATGGTTGGCTTGGTACGGCAATGGCTTCTATGAATTTTGAGAAAAGCAATGCTCCACTACATTCCCCCGACTCTTGCAGTTAGGGGAGCGCATATTTTTTATAGTGTTTTACAAAACAAGCAATACCACAAGCCAAACAATGAGCCACGGTACACAGGAGTTTTACGCTTGCGGCCTGAACAGACGCACTTAGCATGTGTAAATCGGGAAAACCAATGTGATGAGGAACGGCAAGCATACATTTTGTGAAAGAGCACAGGCAGACCTTTTCAAGGGTAGGTGACCTGTGCAGGTTACAAAAGTGTATGGTGCCTAAAGCAGCGACTAAATGTAAGTCACATTTGGGAAATGAAAGGGTTGTGTGACAAAGGGCACCAGTAAATGGGTCTAAACGTAAAGAAAACTACACAAACACAACACATGGCCTACCGTCCCGCGTTCCCACAGGTGTCCCGATGAAAACGGTACCTACCTGGGCGCCAAGGGGAAAGCCTAAAACACAAGTAAACCCAAGTCTGTTTTCAGACCAGAATTCCAGAATGGTGGGACAGGCCCCCCAGTGGGTGGGGCAGTAAAGTTTGGGCACCCCGGCGCCAGAATGGCACATCAATGTACGCTGACGTGAAACTGAAGGTAATCCAGCCCCCTGGCAGTGAGGGTGGACCTCCCCCTCACATAGCCTGGGGGTTGTTTTACAGTTTTGCTCAATCCCTGCGTTGCAGGGATCGAGCAAAACAGGGTGCCAAAACCGACGAGCCGGCTCGTCGGTGGCAACCTGGAGCAGTTTCCACTGACGAGCTGGCTCGTCGGTGGGACTTAAGGGGTTAATAAAGCACTTACCTGGGCAAGGCGCCCTTCGATCGCTCATCACTCCGGAACATCACTGCAACCTGTACAAAGAAGGGAAGAGAACACAGGTTAGCAATTAACACCAATAAACAGCGCAACGCTCCGCGCATCAATAACTCACTGTGGTCTTTGCCATTGGCGCGGCAACTCCGAGATTGCAACCATCCCTGTGAAAACAAAAAGAGACATTGTTAGAGAACAGCGTAGTGGAGCAAGACGCCGAGAACACAGAGAAAACCGAGGGAAAGAAAGAGACAGAATAAGACGGAAAAGACATGGCCTCATTACGACCCTGGCGGTAAGTGAAAAACGATGGCGGTAAATGGTTACCGCCATCGTTTTCCGCCAGGTCCGATCATGACTCCTGACCGTAAACTACGATGCCAATAGCGGCATCGTAGTTAACGCTGCCGCTAACTGCGCTAAGGGTGCGCACAGGCGACCGCCCACACCGTACTTAGCGCCATGGCGGAAAGGTACGCAAATGCCGACCCAAGCGGACATGCACCTAACGCCATCACCAAGGCCGCTAAGTACCTTACCGCCATGGTGCAAATAACGCCATCGCGAACCAACCGTAAAGGGCCAATTCAAGTGAATGCAGCTGCCACAGGTGCACAGAAACAGCACAGGTGAAGGCAATACAGACTCAGGGGAGTACAAAAAGAGCACACCCCACCCCTACCCACACCCAGTCACACTCCACAATGATGCCAATACGACTAGCAATGTTGGGGCTGGAGGACCTGATAGCAATGCATGTGCTACTACAACAGCAACAACAACAACAACAGGCAGCACAGAGGAGACGCAGGAGGAGAAGGAGGGCAAGGCAGGCCCAGCAAGCCCCACCAGCACAGCCAGTGCCACCACGCAGGCAGGCCCCAATCCCACGCATCAGAGCCAATCCAAACAACCTCACTGCTGAGCAGATCCACACCCTGTACCGTTTGGACCGGGACACCATCACCGCCATCGTAGACATGACACACGACGACATCGTCAGCATGATAGAAAGTCCAACCGCCATCCCCCCCCTACTGAAGGTAGTGGCTGTACTCCACTTCCTGGCCACAGGCACCTACCAGCACACAGTGGGGCACCTGCATGGCATTTCACAACCATTATTCTCACGAACACTCATCCAAGTGCTCGATGCCCTCCTCAAGCACACAGACGACCACATTTCATTACCACGGACTGCCCAGGAGATTGCAAACACCAAAGTGGGTTTCCATGCACTAGCCAGCATACCCGGTTGCATTGGTGCCATCGACTGCACCCATGTGGAATTGGTGGTTCCACGTGCCATGGAGGTACCGTACCGCAACCGGAAACAGTTCCACTCTATCAACGTGCAAATGGTCTGTGACTCCAACAAGATCATCACACATTGTTGTGCCCGATTCCCCGGATCAACCCATGATTCACTGGTCCTGAGGAACTCCACAATACCACGCTACATGGAGCGACATGCAGGCCCAAGATCCTGGCTACTCGGTGAGTGCAATGTCATGGAAGTGGGCATGGGAATGACGTACCAGTGCATACTCCACCTGGCAGAAAGGGGGGGGGGATGATGCATACTCCACCTGGCAGAAAGGGGGGGGGGGATGATGCATACTCCACCTGGCAGAAAGGGGGGGGGGATGATGCATACTCCACCTGGCTGTGAGTAACACAGAGAACGGATACAGAGGAAGGGCACTCACAATGCACAAAACCCCTCTGCATACATAGGGTGATGGCATGCTAAACAGGCCATGGCAGCAATGAGCATATACTGGTTGCATAGTGTGAATCTATTAGTGCATGTAGAAGTGAGCCAAGGTAACAGTTCCATGCCAGCCATGGTGGAACATCATGTTCCTGATCAGACAACATGACTGACACATACATTCTCGCCTACATACAGGTGATGCAGCCTATCCCCTGAAGAGGTGGCTCCTCACGCCAGTCCGGAACCCGCAGAACCAGCACGAGGAGGACTTCAACCGTGCACATACACGTACTCGTGTGGTCATAGAGCAGACATTCGGCCTCCTGAAGGCACGGTTCCGAAGCCTCAGCAGGTCTGGTGGGGCACTCCTGTATGGCCATGAGAAGGTGGCAAAGATCGTCATGGCATGTGTCATGCTGCACAATATGTGCGTCAGACGGAATGTGCCCCTGCCCCCTGACGCAGAACTGCAACCACCTGACGATGAGGATGAGGAGGGTGCAGATGGGGCGCCACCACATGGAGGAGGCGATGCACAGGAGGGGCGTGCCATGCGCCAAAGTATCATCGACCACTGCTTCTAGCACACACGGCTGGTGTTTATCGCATGGAGACTGCACTTGGGGCACTGTGTGTCTCTGGGACATGCACACTGTGGACTGTACACCAATAAAGCACACATACGCAATGAAAATGTCCACACATTTCTTTTTTTGAAAGAAAAAAGTGTATTGGAACTATGAACTGTCGTGTCACACCCCCTCCCACCTCCCCCCTGCACACCCCAACACACCCCCTCCCACCTCCCACCTCCCCCCTGCACACCCCAACACACCCCCTCCCACCTCCCACCTCCCCCCTGCACACCCCAACACACCCCCTCCCACCACCCACCTCCCCCCTGCACACCCCAACACACCCCCTCCCACCTCCCACCTCCCCCCTGCACACCCCAACACACCCCCTCCCACCTCCCACCTCCCCCCTGCACACCCCAACACACCCCATGTAGCTGTCAACAGATGCCTGTGACAGTGTCCACAGGCCGTCACAAGCCCCCTCTCCCGGCCCCCGGGGCACCCCTGGCTGTGGAGCGCAGGTTGCGTCCGGAACGGCGCACGGGGCTGCTCTGCGCAGAACTGGCAGTGGAGGATGTCCCTGGCTGCCCCTGTGCATGCTGCTCCTGTACTGTGTGGGTGAGGTCAGTGACCGCACGACGCAAGCCCGCAAGTTCGGCACAGATGTCCCTGGACATGGCCTGCATGGCATCCCTCAGGGTGGCAGTGCTCTGCGCCACTTCCGCCCTTAGTGTCTCCGTGGCCTGTTCAATGCTAAACCTAGCCCCCACACATTCCGCGGCATGCTCATCCAGCATTGCGGACAGTTGATGCTGCCGTTGAGTGATGTCCTCGAGGGACGGCTGGCCGTGCTGGCCCATGGCCAGTGCAGGTGGAGTGATGGAGGGGCTGGTCCCCTCCTGTGGAGTGTGGACAGGGCATGGGGTGGAAGGCCACTCCTCTGCCTCAGTGTGCCCCTGTGTGTCGCCCTCATGGGGGCTGGCGTCTGAGAAACAGGGGGAATGTAGTTGGTCAGTGGGGCTTCTGACCTCCTGCTCCATGTCCGAGTCAGAACATGCAGCTGTTGCAGCTGTCTCCCCGATGTTGCTGCTGGCCGCTGACCCCCTGCCTTCTGTGGCAGGCAATGTCGGTGGAGGTGGAGCAGCTGCTGCTGGCCTGCTGCCAACAGGGGTGCTTGCCGGTGGGACCTCCGGTATGCCTGCAGTGGGCCCTGCTTGTCGTGGGGTCTGCCTCACTGCAGCTGAGGTTGAGGGTGCAGGGAGGTTGATGTTGGACTTCGCTCTCTTCGGCGCAGGGGTGTCCTGGTCCTCTGGGTGTGATTCTGTGCCTGTGGTGGAGCAAAGGTGGGAGGGCGTTATTGATGGGTCTACGGACTTTTGAATG
This sequence comes from Ambystoma mexicanum, assembly GCF_040938575.1. Lineage (NCBI taxonomy): Eukaryota > Metazoa > Chordata > Amphibia > Caudata > Ambystomatidae > Ambystoma > Ambystoma mexicanum. The sequence goes on from NC_090928.1 coordinate 671,127,874, forward strand.
ACAATGGTTGACATTATTTTGGCCAGTGGATGAGGCAGATTTCAGGCAGTGCCATGCAGGTTGTCTCCTTTTGGTGTGGTTTGTGGATGCAGGTATGCGGGTGCCAGCAGTGTATGCAGGGTGGTGCTCGCATGTGGCTATGGGCAGTATTGATTTGTGTTGCATTTACACTCTAGGGCAACCTTGTGCTACACATGATTGGACTGCTGTGACTATGGCATGTCTTGTATGAGGCACCTACCTTCATCGCCTGATGTCGGGGCTCCCCTTTCCATCCCTCCAACGCCTTCGATGGATTCCATGCCGATGGTGGTAGCACAGATCTCCTCCCACGGTTGGAGTTTCAGGGGGGATTCCGACCCTCCACCGGTTCCCTGGGCAAGGTTGCGGTTTGCCGAGATGACGGCTCTGACCCGTATGCGCAGGTCATCCCAGCGCTTCCGGCACTGCTGTGGGGTGCGGGGTACGCTCCCCACCGCGCTGACGCGCTCAGCCACCAGGGCCCAGATGGCCTTCTTCTTCCCGATTGCTGTCCTGGTCATTTCAGGGGAGAAAACAACACCTGCGTTGTCCTGCAGGGTCTCCGCTAGCATGCAGAGTTCCTCCCGGCTGAATCGCTCCTGGCGCTGGCGGTCACATGCCTTTTTCACGGATTTTGGCATTTTCGGGAACTTGGATGGGTGGGTGTTTGGTTGGGACAGGTGTCAGGGTTGGGTCTGGTGTTGTTTGGTAGGATGGCGATGGATTGTGTTTTTAAAGATGGCCGACGGGCTGCTTCCCGTTCCGGCGCGATGACGCTATTTCCGGTTTGGCCTTTTACGGCCGCCGCTAATTACGGTGGCCGTAAATTACGGTGGCCGCTACTTACGCTGGCGGAAGGGCACCTTGCTCGCTTAGCGATGCCGGTAGGGGCCTTTTCCGCCATGGCGTTATTTGCATTACCGCCATGGCGTAATGCTCGTGCGCGATGGGTCGTGATGTGGCGCTCTTTACGCCATCGTCCCACGGCGTAAACGCTCATTACGCCATGGCGGTAATGACGGGCGATTACCGCCAGGGTCGTAATGAGGCCCATTGTAACTCACCTGGAAGACAGCAAGCAGAGTCAGAGTCACAGCCGGTCTGGACCCAACATAAGGGCACACGGACCAGTGAAGGAACTAGGTCCACAGAACGCCCGCACCAACCACGCGCCCCTGCACAGAGACGCACGACAGAGAGTTCAACGCACAAAAACCTAAGGTGAGCAATAACCCCAAGGGAGGGGATTTGGACCAGAGGGAGGTGGGAGTCCACCCATCACAGAACCAGCATCTTAACCCTCCATTCTCCCGTTATAGGCGCTACCCAACGTCTGGCACATAACCAAGCAGAGAGGGGTCCGGGATAGCGCTTAGACCTCCATCCAGTATCGTGTGGCACCCCCGTGGATACCAGGTGAGCGTAACACTATGCTTATCTTCACAACTGCAACAAAATCTAGTGGGGAAATGTTCTCAACCAAATATAAATGTTCAAGTTCAATATAGTTCAAAAGTAACTTAGTTTCAAAGAGGTTTGATCACATTCTGTAGTTACCTTCTGTAGATTCACAGGTAGCACAGTTCGCATCCAAAAGAAGGTTTTTTGGGGTTCCCTTCCCCAAGTCCAAATGTAACCAAGTTCATACAACACTGTGATCTTGGGACTCCCTTCCCCAAGATAAACACTCACCAGCTCTTAGTTTCTCAGGGTTGCCTTCCCCAAGACTTGTACTGAGCAGTTAACTTGTTTCCTCTGTTCATAAGTTTACGAAAGAATACACAATCCACTTGGCCCCTCCTTTGGTTAGCACCAGGTACACACAACTTACTTGCTGCTGTTCCAATATTTAGTGGTTTCTGGTCTAGGTGCAGTTGTCAGACAACACGTTCCACCAACTACAGGTTATGCAACCAGCAACCACAAGCCTTGATTGTAATTTGGCTCTTGATATTGGTAATTTCAGCTTTTAGGAAACTTCCTGGTCTAGGCGCAGTTGTCAGACCATACGGTCCGCCCATCACGGGTCACACAACCATATGTTTCCCCAAAGGCTGTTCAGTAATACGTCCTTATATGTCTTGCACATTATTCTTACAGTGTTTTTCTGGCAGCGGGTTACTTGATACACTTGATTGTCCCAAAAATGTTCATGCAGTATTTAGCATTTCATAATCTGATCAAGTAACACCTTTATTTTCATTTATTTCCCGGAGTTCACATTCATGACAGGAGCTGAGTTCCCTGCTGAGGCAATCCGCCATTGTTTTCTGAGAACCTGGTAGGTGGAAAGTAAGGAGAAACATCTGCTGCTCGAGCACCCAGTGCCAAAGCATCTGTGCTTCCTTCGATAGAGAGATCTGGTGTCCAGCTGCTTGCATATATAAAACATTCTGGTGGTGTTGTATGTAGGTTTCCTTTATGCGCACCCGAGCCTTCCAGTGAGGTGTCCATTTGGACAGTGATTTGGTGTGGAAGCGGGCGAAAAGGAGCACCATGTATGAGGTTAGGTCAGTCTGACCACCAGCGTAGTGCCTATCTGAACTGTTGCGTTAGAGGGATCTTGTTCTCCCAGGAACCCGAGGCCTGCCACAAGTGTGCATTGAGGAACTCCTGGAAAGGCTGCATGTGGAGCCTGCAATGCTGAATGAGAGGAATACATGAGGACATCCCTAACAGGGATTTTAAGAGACGGACAGAAGCTGTTGGCAGTTGGGAGAGCAGCCGGACCTTGGTCAGAAGGGACTGTACCCTTTTTTCTGAGGAAATCGCCACGCAAGAAAACATGTCCTGTTGAGCACCCCAATAGAGAGTCCACTGAGATGGGGTCAGACAGGATTTTGGAAAATTCACAGAGACTCCTAGTGTATGCATTGGGTAATATGTGCGGTATGATGGGCCGCCAGGCAAAACAATGTCGCCCGCACTAGCCAGCCGTCTAGGTACGGGAAAACGTTTGCACCCGACTGACAAAGTAGTGCCACAACTAGGCCAGCCATTTGGAGAAGACCCTCAGAGCTGACGGAAGGTCGAAGGGCAGCGCCTTGAACTGGTAATGGCAGCCTGCCACTGTGAAAAACATGTAGCACCAGTGTTTGTGATGAATGGAGATGTGGAAATATGCATCTTCTAGATTCAGGTATGCCAGAAAATCACCCTTTTGAGGTTGGGATAAAACCTGTTGCAGAGTAACCATCCTATAAGTTGGAGCCTTGAGAAATTTGTTGAAGACCCGAAGGTCTAGGATGGGCCTCCAACCTCCGGTCTTTTTTTTTACAAGAAAGTACCTGGAGTATATTCCCTGTCCCTACTGATGGGATGGGGCTCTTTCGATGGCTCCCTTTGACAGAAGCAACTGAACCTCCTGTAGTAGCAAATGGACGTACTTCTCTACCTTTGGCAAGGGAGGAATGGTAGGTGGCCAGTTGACAAATTCCAATGTTTGATCCCTGCTAGACAAGGGATAGCACCCACCCGTCTGTGGTGATGGATTTCCACTTTTTGACGAATTGGGAGAGCGCACCCCACACTAGACTGTGAAAGTGTGGGGGGCCGGACCCGCAACGGGTCTGGTTTGTTTGGATGGCTGGTTCCTGGTATGAGAGCAACCGCAGTGCTGATGGTTTCCCGGTACGATTGTGACTTGGTCTTGTAAGTGTCTTTAGATTAGTAAGATGTGGACCTGTACAAGGGTGACGGGTATGAAAGTCGATAGTTGTGTTTGTCTGGCAAAAACAGGATTTTTCTGACTGAAAGGATTGGCAACGTTGCTGCAGCGTGCCGAGATAGTGTGCCGTCTCTGTTCCGGCTTTGATGGTCTGCAACGTCTTATTTACTTTCTTCCCAAAGAGGTCGATCCATTAAAGACATGTACACCACCTTTGCCAGCACTTATATTCGAAGGTGTGTGGCTTTGAGTCAGCCCTGCCTGCGCACGACAATGCCATTTCCAAGCTGTCAGAAAACTGTGTCCGTGATGTCAATGGATATGGAGATCATGTGATCTGAAGCTGCCTCACCCTCGCAAAGAAAGGATATACTGCCTCCTTTATATCTTGAGGCAGCATTCAATAATAGGGTCCATCTTGAACCACAGTTCCCTGTCGTACCTGGACAGAATGGCCATTGCATTAGACGCTTTGATGCTTGTGGCAGCTGTCAAGATGACCCTTTTCCTGAAGGCATTCAAATGCTTGCCCTCCTTGTCGGGGGGAACAGAGAAAGAGGAAGAGGGGTTGTAGGAACGCCTGCAGGCCGCTGCAGACACCACAAAGTCTGGTCTGGGTTGTGTCCTGAGACCTTTTGGTGCTGCGTCAGGTGCCCTGTATTTTTTTGATCAAACCTCTACTTCTTGGGAGGTGCACAGGATGGCTTGGTTGTGGTTAACAGACTGTCTACCCACTTGGGGCTGGAGTGCTCCACTTTGATATCGTCATCAGAGAAGACTCCAAGAGGACCTACAGATCTGAGTCGATGGTGGATTGACGAATGTCCTCCGGTGGAACAGTTGACGAGCTCGGATTAGCCGGGGTGACCCCTAATGTAAGGGGAAAAGTGTGCAGGGGCATAGGTAAGGCAACTAGGGCAGATGGTTGAGCCATTGCTGGTGTTGATGGTGTCAGCATCAACTGTGTAGCGTGTTTCACCTTAGTTGTGGATGAAGACTTGAATGCCGTTTACAGAATCATGTCGTCGACGTGGTCGAAGATTTGTGGGTTGTCGTCGATGGGGGTCATGGACAAAGTCTTATGGTTTGTCTTCAACGAGGATGTCAATGGGCTTTGATTTTTGTGCAGCCGACGATGAGTGCTCCTTTATCGAAGGCACTGAAAAGGACAGTGCTAAGGCTTCTTTGAAGTGTGTCTTCTGAGACTTTCTACTCTGGGAACGCTTGTTGGAGGGTGTGCACTGGATCTTTCTGCTCTGCCTGAGCAAAGCATGACTGTGCACCAAGGCCGAGTCAGCGCCTCCCTGCCCCCCTGGTGTCACTGAGCCATGTCCCTAACCTGCGGTGGCAGTCTCAGAGCCTTTTATTAGAAAACGTCTGACAGGCATAACTGGTGATGCTAGGATCAATAGGTCCCTTTTGATTAATCTTTTTTTTCAGATTCCATCACTAAGAAACCTGTCAACAAAGGACCTTAATTGGGTAAAGCTTCCCTCGCATAACAACTATAGGGTATTGTCCAGAGTACAATCCCAGATTATAACAAAATTGATCCTTGAATTCACCAATGATTTTGAATTGTTGGGCCTCACTCCTTGCCTCTTTACAGATATGGAGTGTGCGTGGGCTTTTTTGGATTTTGTCATTCCAGCCCCAGTTGTGAGAACAGAGGGTCCAGTAGCGGCGCCTTTCGAGTCACATGCGAAACAACTGACAGTACAACTCGCATCGCTTATGCAAGCGTTGATTGGCCTGTCATGGCTCGAGCCTCTGATTAAAGTGGCAGCATCTCTGAAAGCTCCTCCAACGGAATTATAACACCAGGGGATTGCAATTGCTTCTTGGAACTGCTGTGGTGTGTCTAATCTTAAGTCATGGCACCATCAGGCAGACCCCAATTATAGGGCCGAGATTTTAATATTACAAGAAACTATGGCGTTAGCCGCCTTTGTGTTAGATGGGTACACTTGTTTAAACGCCCCTGCACGACGCTCTTGTTTGGGACGCCTGTCCGGAGGTACTGCCATACTTATTAGCAACACACTTAAGGTGGCCCCACGCACTCTGGAAAGATCAGAATCTTTTATTCTGGTCGAGCTAACCTTTGATAACATCAAAATTTCCCCCTTATTTTTGATGTCGATATACTGTAATCCGAGTCAAGTCTCATTGGACTCGACCCTGGAAGAGCTCAATCAAATTTTGGGCTATGTGGCTCTCCATAGTCCTAACCATGAAATTATAATTGGGGGTGACTTAAACTCGTACCTGGAAATGGAGGGCATTGATCGATCTACCAACCAGGCCTCTTCATATGTTCGCCAAGCCCAGGCCAGAGGTGAGCGATGGGCCTCTTTCCTCGAAGCATGGAGCATCTATCCAATCCAACTTTCCTCTGAGTCACCCACAACATCCTGGCACCGTGGCACTTCGTCATCCCTTAATGACTATGTGTTTGCCTCAACCACATGTTCAGGCCTACTCGATCCCATTCGAATTGTTAATGTGGGATTGAGTGACCATCGGATGTTGACCACCTATCTACACTTGAGGCTTGAAGCATACGAAAATCTGGAATCTTTAGCCCTGCTCGAATGTGACTGACACACTTTGTCGGTGAGATGGAACCCCACAATCTGTCGCAAAATGGCGTTTTGTGTAAATCGCGACCTGGTTGTACCTTGTGATAAGTCCCTGGCGCCATGGCACAGCGAGAGAATCATTGGTGTGCCTTTGTAAAGAAGGCAGTGTAATCAAGCCTCTAAAATCTGTTTGTCCACATTGGACAGAGGTGGCGAACTTAAAAAGACAACAAAAACATCAATATGCGGTCCTTAAGAGGATCTCTGTTGAGTGTGGCAAACCTGCAAAGGGAAAAAAACTTGATTACCGCCTGTTTCAAGCGCAAGATGAAGCTTTTGCGATTTGCTACTTACAACCTTGCAAATCAACATATGGTTTAACTACTATGCAAAAGAAACACAAGGGATCAATGGGCAATTTTAAGAAACCCCTTGGGCAAGGTCGACAATCGTATGATGGCATCCATTTCAGGTATGGAATGGAAGTCTTTCTTCCTCACGAAATACAAATTGCCAGAAATACACAAAAGGATGGAGTCTGTGTCTCTGCACTTGGAACTTCCGTCTGTTTGCCCTTGGGTAAACAAAGACATCATATGGGCAATTGCAGCCCTGAAGTTTTCTAAGGCTGCGGGTCCTGACGGGCTTCCGCTCTGTGTCTACAAGGACGACCCACACTTTTGGGCGAGTTACTTGCTTCCCTGGTACCACTCTATTCACCAATCTGGGAAAATTCCTCCCTCCTGGCTCTCGGCAATTGTAATCCCATTTCACAAAAAGGAGCCTTAACCGAACCGGCAAACTTCAGGCCAATAGCCTTAATTGACATCTCAGCAAAGATCTTTGTACGGCTGATTTTGTGTGAATTAGAATCGTATGTTAACACCGCCAAGATCCTTTCCAAAATGCAGGTCGGTTTTCGTAGAGCTATGGGTACGCAGCTAAATGTATCAATTCTTGCCCATTTATTGGCAACATCACATGCTTCCACTAATGAGACGATCTATATGGCATCCTTAAACCTATCAGCAGCATTTGATAGTATATTGAGAAATAGACTCTGGCAGAACATACTGTCATATGGCATCCCCCACGAGTTGGTTGCGATTATAGCAGCGCTCCATCAGAACACCTCTTATAGGGTGCGTATCAACCCGGCGGGTTTACTGTCTGACAGCATCCCGACAAGAATTGGCGTCAAGCAAGGTTGCAACCTCGCTGCGATACTTTTTAATCTGTATCTCGCCGACATAGAGCAGATATGGGAGGGAACAAATACCTTTGCGGTAAATTTAGGCAAGCTACGTCTCCACTGGTTGGCATTTGCTGACGACGCCATTCTATTTGACAAGGTCCCATTTGGGTTACAAAACAAACTTAACATCTTTTACGAATACTTTACCCTGAATAACTTAACCATCAACTCAGCTAAATCACACATCATAATTTTCGGATCTAAAAAGAAAAACATGACATTCAAGTATGTCGTGAACTCACACCAAATTATGAGGAAGGAAGAAATTACTTATTTGGGGTACTCAATGTCAAATGGCATGTCTGTCAGCAGGTGGCGCCTTGTGTTGACCTCCAAGTTAGATCAATTAACTGTTCAAATGAGGATCATTTTTGCGAGGTACTGTAGATTTTCGCTTCTCCCTCTTCTTCACTACTATACTATGAAAGTAGAGCCCACTCTACTTTATGCCTTGGATATTTGCATAGTGAATCTGGGCCCGTTACTTAATTCCCTCCAAGGTAGGATTTGGAAAAGGGTACTTGGCCTTCCGGGCTACCTGCCTAATCCAATTCTCATCCATGAATTGGGTCTCTACTCTCTGGCAGAGAAACATAATTGGCGGTTGTTAAATTCCTTCTACAAAATGATCTCTCCTCCTGCCAACTCTTTGTATGAAGACTTTGGATTATTGCTTATCAAGGAACATCCCGCCTCTATTCCTGAATTCAAATTGCGCATGTTGACAATCTTAAAATCTATGAACATGACGCAACAGGATCTCATTGATTGTCCACGCAAGGTTAAAATTTGTTTCCTTGGGAATGCATGGGCACGTAATGCGGATCGAATCTCAGGCTACTCATCGTTTCTCTCTTATGCGAAATTTCGACAGGCTGTTCTGCCCCGCCTGCCCTATCTCTTGTGTTTTCCTGACCTCCTTGCTAGAAGGACATATATGAGGTTTCGGTTGGACCTTGTCCATACTGGCTTTCGCATTGGTAGCTGGTCAGGTTACAGAGAATCAGGGCTGTGGGATTGCTGTCGGTTTTGCTCCAAGAGTGGAGAACGTGAATCCTTGGAACATCTGTTTATGTATTGCCCAAAATTCGATCTCGATAGGTCTTGCTGCTTGGGACCTTTTTTGGTCTCACATTCGATCAACGAGCGTCAGCTGGTTTGGTTACGTTGTATGTGGGGTCAGTCAAATGCTATTATACTTGCAACAGTGAGACTTGTCAACAAGATTGAGAATGTCCTACTGCCTCTAAACAAATCAATGTATATGAGGAAAGTCACCACAGATGCACTAGTCGATTCACAGAAGGTTGTTATTTCATGAACTACCTCATAATTGGCAGTACAAGGGAGACTGTCTGAACATTTTAAATTTTTCTTAAATTCTATATTGGTGCTTACATTGGTGTTTTCTGTTTCCTTTCAAGCTTGGATGGAGCCACATGTTGAATTGTATTGTATTTAATACCTAGGTTGTAAACCAGTACATTTTTTATATTGTAAATTGAAACTTGGAAAAAAGTTCTGTACTTTGACAAATGTATTTTAAGAAACTATGTAATGTACACAGTGACATCAATTTGTAAAGGTGCAAACTAATATTTTGCTACCAAAAACAAATTAAAAAAAAAACAAAAAAAAACGTCTGACAGATGGAACAGCCCTGGATGTCATGTGTCGGGTGTAGGCAGTTGTCATGGTGGTCTTCCATGTATACATTCTTTATGCCGCAGTGAGCACAGGCCTTGAAGACCAGTAGAACAGGCGCAAACCCCAGATGCCATTGGAGTTTAGGATTTTCACAAATGGTGGTTAAACAAGAAAACTTGTGTAAAAATTGAAGAAAACATAGAATATATTGAGAGAATAATGAGGGGACTCCCAACACTTAACGTACAGTACAAAATCTGAAGATGGCCTCCAGGGGTGGAGTGAAGTGAGCCCTTTACATTGGCAGTGGGCAATATGACCGAAGAATGACTATACTAGCTTTCAGCTTAAAATTTCAACTGCACTATGTTACCGAGGATTCCCAGCCTGGTGACGGGGAATATTCATACAGCATGTGAATCTATGAAAGATACAATGCTCGAGAACTGTCAACATTTTGTTCAGAGCAGCCCAATTTCTTTTTTGAAACAAAAAATAACAGTTACAATACACAACTGTGTCACGTGTCCCCCCACACCCCTCCTTTCCCCACCTTTTGGCATGCATGTTGCTACATAGGAAGTGTGAGGCAACACGTTGCGTGACCTGAGACTGTGGCTTGGTGACGGTGGGGCCCAGTTCAGTCTGCTGTTGTCAACAAGTGATTGATGTAGGGTCCCCATATATCCCGCGGTCTTGCATGCAAGGGCAAAGTTTTAATGAAGCTTGTTTCCATATCGTGGCAGTATGCAATGTCTTTTAGCCAGCGTTGCGTTGTGGGGGGTGGTCCTTTCCCCCAAGTCATGGCTATGTGTTGTTGTTCCAATACTAGCAGTAGACCTGCTAATCTTCTCACCGAGGGTTGTAGGTTCCTGATGCACCCCAGCATAGCTACTGTGGGACTCTGTGTAAACTGTTCCCCTATCATCGCTGAGGTCTTGACCATCACCTCACCCCAGAATTGGCTGATTGCTGGGCACTCCCAGGCTAGGTGTAGAAACCCCGCCGGGGTCGCTCCGCACCTCGCGGAAGCCGCTGCTATGGTTTAGCGTTGTCGATGTAACCTGGATGGTGTGTGGTACACCTGGTGGACAAAGTTGAAGTGGATCAGTTTGTATTTCGAGTTCAGGGACACTTTTTGTGTCTGGGGTAGCACATATGCCCAATCCTCCTCGTCTATCGTGTCTGCTAGTGTTCTTTCCCACCTTTGTTTTGGAGCGAACAGCTGACTCGTGGCGGAGGACAACAGGTCTTTGTAAATGTTGGACACCAGCCTCCCCTCTCCTTGTGGTTGGATCACGCCATGTAAGAGTTGCCATGTGGGGGGCTGAGTAGGAAACGAAGGGAACAGAGTTCTAAGAGCGTGTCGGAGCCGAAAATAGACAAAGATCTCCAAGGGGGAGTTTGCCCCTCGTTCTCGTGCCTGTTGAACTGTTAGGAAGTGCCCGTCTACGAACCAGTCTTTTAGTGTGATTATCTGCTATTTGTCTGCCCATTGGAGGTATATTTTCTCAGACGCGAGAGGAAATCCTGGTATGAACCTTGCTGGAAGAAGGGGCGAGAATCGAACAGCGATGTCACTTTTGAGTGCTATCCGTCTCCATACCTCTTATGTGGTCTGTACCACGTCCAAGGTTTTACGTGATACCTGGAGGTCACCTATGATGGCTGCCCGTAGGAGGTTGGGGGCCAGTAGGACCCATTCTGGACATGTGGGCAAATGGATTGGGTGGCGTACCAATGACTCAGGAATTGTGCCTGTGCTGCTCAGTAGTAGCACTCTAGGTTGGGAAGTGCTAACCCGCCTTTTACGATTGGCTGAACTAGGGTCGCGTAGGCCACACTTGCCGGTTTGCCTGCCCATGTCGAGGATTAGGTCGTGTAGGTGCTGAAAGAAGACCCATGACAGTAGTAGTGGCAGGTTTACAAACAAGTACAGGAGTTTGGGCAATATGACAAATTGAACGATTGACACTCGCCCCCACCGAGTGAGTGGGAGGTGTCTCCATCTAGATATTTTGTCGCTGAATGACTATTGCCTTCCCGTAGTTGTCGAACGGGTCTTCGTGATTTCTGGACATCACCCCCAAGTACTGTACTTCCGAGGATCCCACCGGAACTCATAGTCGTCTCTAAATAGTATCGTTCCCTGGGTCACTGGGAACACGACCGATTTACTGTGGTTAATTTTTTGTGCAGAGAAGGTGCCGAATTTGAGCACTTCTCTCATTACCGGGTTTAGGTTTGCTGCCGCGTTACTTATGAAAAGGGCTATGTCATCGGCATATAAGGACAATATTAGTTTGTGGGGCCCTATGGAAAGTCCTTTCTCCAAGAGTTTGGTTCTGAGGCTTTTAGCTAGTGGCTCCATCGCAATCGTGAACAGTAGGGCTGATAAAGGGCAGCCCTGCCTAGTACCCCTTTTTAGTTCTATGGGTGTAGATTTCGTTTTCCTAGTGTAATGTTGGTTATGGGGTGCGTGTAGAGGAGTGAGACTAGACTTAGGAAATAGTCCCCCAGACCTAGTTTTTGAAGCACTGCGAAGAGATACGGCCACTCGACAGAGTCGAAGGCCTTCTCTGCATCGAGCAGGACTGCCACGGCCTGCGCCGCGGGGTCCATTACCCTGATAATGCTGAATAGTCGTCGGATACCGAATTTCGTGTTCCCACCTGGTATGAATCTAGCCTAATCTGCCAGTACCAGACCCGGCATCAGGGGGAGCAGACGGTTAGTGAGGATTTTCGCAAGGATTTTGTTATCTACATTTATGAGCGATATCGGTCTGTATGAAGCGCACTCTTCTGGGGGTATCCCCGATTTCTGGAGTAGTATGATGTCGGCTTCACGCAGCGTGGGAGGTAGACACCCGTTGACCAGAGCCTCTTCGTATACCGCTAATAAAATTGGGGGAAGGGTTGGAGCAAGTGCCTTGTCAAATTCCCCCGTCAGGCCATCAGGGCCTGGCGATCTGGTGCCCAGTAGTTCTTTTATCACTGCCAAAACCTCTTCAAGCGTGATTGGGCTGTTTAGGGGCTCTCTCAGTGATCCTTCTACCCAGTATAGCTCTACGTCATCCAGGTATTCTTTAAGGGCTTCTGGGTTATTCAGGGTTTTGGAGCTATATAGTTCTAGATAAAAGGAGCGGAATGCCTCTACTATATCGCCCTCTTTATGGACTAGTTTCCCATGGGGGTCGTGGATGCACTCCACTTGTGTGGGTCGTCTCTCCACCCTTAGCAATCTTGCCAGGAGTGCTCCTGGCTTCTGGCCCTCGCCATACTGCCATATTTGGTGTCTGCGTGCTAGGAAGCGGTTTTCGCGCTCGGCGTTATTCCTGAACTTGTCTAGTTCCTCTCTGAGTGTGCGGGGGTCGCTCTGGGTGGTGTAGTCACTTTCAAGCACCTTCAGCCAATTCCCTCCTGATGGTTTTCAGTATCCCATTCTTTCTGGCCATGCATTTCCCTCTGATATAGCATTTTAGCGAGTCCCACTCGAAGTGACAGACCCCTGATTGATGGCGAGAAAGGATTTAATCTCTTTTAGTAGTTCTTGGGCGAACACCGCATCTTAGAGTGTCCCCGGTTTAAATCTCCAGTTAGGGCCTTTCTTTTTGTTGTATGCGGGATGCATTCGAGAGTGACGGGGGAGTGATCAGAGTGTCCTCGGGAGGATCAGGCATAAGCCCCATTGGAAACCTTCTGTTCGAGACACTAGTAAATAGTCTAGGCGGGAACTAGTATTGTGTACCCAGGAGTGGAAGAGATATTTCCAGGAATCTTTATGACTGAGCCTCCATATATCTGTTAGGTTGTAGGCTTCGCAAATCTCTCAGACCTGGAGGCTGGCCTTAGTGGGTGTGAAGGAGGTTGGAGGTGATTTGTCCCATGCAGGGTCTAAGGTGGTGTTCAGATCGCCGCCCGATATGATCGTGGCTGTGTCAACCACCTCCTGGTGTGTCATATCATCCCTCGCTACAGCTATTAGCTTGAACTTCACATTTCTGCTAATCAGTATGGCTACCTATCTGGCGTAGGACGAGAAGGAAGAGTAGTATCTGTGGCAACCCCATGAGGCGGCCCATCGACTCTGAGAGGATGGCAGGAGATGAGTCTCTTGTATGAGGGCAATGTCTACGCTATGCCTCTTGAGGTATTGGGAAATCTTTTGTGCTTTAGCTGGATTGTTCTCAACCCTGATGTTCCATGTCACTAGCTTGAACGGTCCAAGGACAATTTGTGTGGCATCAGGATGTGTGTGGTTGGCTTAGGTGTCTTGTGATGTGGACTTGCATGCTTCTTTTGCTTGTTGATGCACGGTGGGAGGTCCTGGTGGTGGCGACCAGGTCCACGTGTGGCACATTCCTTGGAACTGTGAAGAACTCCCCTCCCAACGTGCTCCACTTGGTTGAACGTGAAGTGGAGATCTCCCCCGGTTTCCTTTCCGCAGGCAACCCCCAACTTGCCTGACAAAATACCCCCACTCCCCTCCCATAACTGTAAAAAGTTGCTGTGCTTGGGGCGCTATTGCCCAGCCAAGTCCGCTGGCTCCTTTCAAAATTACTGATTTGTGTGCTCAAAGGTGATAGTTTGTGTTATGAGTTCTACTGGTGAAGGTTCTGTGGTGAGTCGTCATGTTACCCGCCCCGCCCCCCAAGTTTATAACATTTCCTCAGTTCAAATGTGTGCTGCGCTCTCCCTGCAATACAGTTTGCACGTACCATGTGTGTTCAGAGCGGGGCTCTCCCTCTTCTATCAACTCTCACTGACCTCGGGCTGTTAGAGGGTCAGCAGCCTGCCTCGTCCATGAAGATGTCAGCTTCCTCAGGTGAGGTGAGGAACTGTGTTTTCCCCGCATGTTGGACACCGAATTTTGCCAGGAAGATCATGGAGTACTGAATCTGGTTGTCTCGTAGGCATTTGTTCACTCCTGTAAAGGATCTGCGCGATGCTTGAACTGCCTGCAAAAAATCCGGATAGACTTGTATCTCGTCACCGCTGTACTGCAGGTCACCCTTTTCCCTAGAGAGCCGCAGGATAGTATTGCGGACTCTGTAATTGAGGAGACGTGCAATGATGGGGTGCGGGATGCACCCGAGACAGGGCGACTGGTCGGCACCCGATGTGTTCTCTCGACCACAAAGAGGCAGGACAACAAGTTTTCGCCAAATAGCTCTTTACATATGTCCTCGACAAAGTCTTCTATTTTCCCCCGGTATCTGCTGCTCTCTCACCACCCCCACCAAGCATATGTTGATGCGTCTGTTTTGCCCCTCCAGATCTTCGTTGTTGGCCACCACTCCTTTTAATTGTGTCTCCAGTGCTGATACTCTGTGGTTTAGTGCTGTTGTCCCATCTTCTAGGTCGGATACTCTTTGCTCTGCTGTGTCGAGTCTATCCCCATGCTAGTCTAGACGGTGCTGTAGGAGGTCCACTTTCGAGGATAAGTTGTCTAGTTTATCATCGAGGTTCCAATGCCGGCGTTGAGTTCTAACAGGATCACTCATATGTCCATTTCTGGGATGGGAACTGCTTCCCATTCTTGCTCTGCGGTTGTGGGGGTACCGATTGTGTATGTGTAGTTGTGGTTTTGGCAGCAGATCCTGCGTCAAAGTTCAGTTTTCTCTGCATTTTATCAGCTTTCTTCATTTTCGGCCTTGGTGGTTGTTAGGGGCAGCGATACCAGTCTGGCCGAGTCTTGGTCTAGTGTGCAGGAGACTGCACTGCCAAAGGCAGTGGATCACACACTAGATAATGTTCTGGTTGTCGGTTGTGCGGTCCGGTTACCTTGTGTGTCCGGTCTGGTCAATCACTCTCGGCCAGAGTCACCTGATTCTATCTGCTGGGGTGGACTCACTGGCGTGCTCTGTTGTTTGCCTGTAACCTGCTGTGGCCACGCTGGTTATTTCCCGCGCTATGCGTTAGGCTGTTATCACCTGGACATGTCCACTTTAGTTTCGCGCCTTTCCATCTCCCGCGGCCAGGGTCCAACCTGATTGTTTTACCGGAGGTAGCCGGTTCAGTGGGGCGTGCCCTGCTAACTTCGTTGCGCGGGCATCAGGGTATCCAAGGTGCCATGTTCGCTTCTCACAGTTTTCTGGTCCGTGACTGGAAAGGTGTTGTTTTGGGATGTTGTCCGCCTGTGCCGGCAAGTCTTTCAATCGGCTCTTATCAATTGCGTTTCGAGGTGCTGCCCAGGGGTCAGGATTTCTAGCCCTGCTTTGGTGGTTTAGTTGTTACAGTTGGGACAGCATGATCGGAAATCTCTGCATATGTTGCTGTGTAGGTACTTGTCTCCTTTGGTGCTGTGTAGTGTGACAGCTCGGTCTTCAATTATATTGAGGTCCTGGTGAAGTATTGCACTAGTCAGTTCAGTGTGGGGAAGGGACTCACTTACTTAGTGCGCTGCTGTTATAACTCAGCCTCAGCAGGGGCTTTTGGATGTCTCTCCAGTTGGAGCATGTGACCTTGGGATTGCCGTCTGCCCGGCCCAGCTCACCCCCGCCGTGCCTCTCTTTTTGAGTGGGACTGGGCCCTGATCTGAGTCACTCTCCTCGAGGCGTGCCGGACTGGCCCGGCTGGCAACTGGAACGTTAAGAGGAGCTGCGAGGAGGAGCTTGCCCCGTGGTCCAGAGTCTAGCCGTGTAACTGTCCCCTGGTTGTTTCACTCCCGTTATTTCATCTGGCAGAGAGCACCGTCTTACACGCTTCAAGGTCCTCCTTTTGCTGGGATGTGCAGTGTGCTTTGCTCTTCTCAGTAGGTGTGCCTGGAGGCTGTTATCTAGGATTTGGGGTGCGCACAGCGCCTTGTCGCACGTTCGGCAGGGATGTGGCCCTGTTTTCAGTAGACCGCTAGTGGGACGGGCCTCTCTGCAGGCATGTCAGCCGGTGCTGCCACGCACCCCACGGTCCGATCCGATGGTCAGCTGGAGGGGCCCGGCAGAGCGGCTGTCCCGCCGGAGGTTTGCACCGCCCTGGTCAGCCCCGACTGCTGCTAAGTGCCATGCTGCACTGTCTGGAATGGAGGCCGCCTGATGTGCGGCATGCCCTCGGGTCGTCTCTTCGAGCAGGGCGCTGAAGGTGATTTCCTGCGGGTGTTGTTTGTTCGGCTTCCCTCACTCCGGACTCCTCACGCCATTGTGCCCCCAGGGAAGATTCTCTGGGCGCGGCTTGTGCCACAGCCCACTGCACTCGGACCGCCGATGTTATATTTGTTTGGAGGCCAGGCTTTGGTACGCACGTTACTGTAGCGCATTTAGGAATGCAGGCATTTTGGAATTCGCTATCTGGTTCCTTGGGTACAGGGGTGATGCAGACTGATGTTGCCTTCAGATTGTGGTTCGAAGGGCACTTCGGGCACGATTTTATTCAGGATTTATCAGAGCACTGCTGGGAGCTCACAAGGGAGCCGCCATCTTGTTGGCTCTCTAGCGCCCTCTCTCAGAGCAGCCTAATTTTAAAGAACCTTCTAACAACAGTGCCACGATAACCAGGCCCCCAAGGGGTCATAAATGGGCAAGCTGTGGAGCCTCAGATGACTGACACCATATGGCCCTTGCCAGGCCAGGAAATGGAAGTATTATTTAATATTTTGTTAAATAAGGAAAATAAGTGCATCTTTAAATTTTACACATGGGAGCACATTTTCCTGAATATCTATTGATAGGAGTGCCATAGCAAATTACTTTTTTTATTGTTTTATTATTCACAGTGAAATATAAAACGATATTTCATGGTATTCTTTTAAGTATGCAAATTATTGTAATGGAGATATCTTTTCACAGAAAAGATGCACTTCAGTGATTGATATATCATAGTTTCCATGCCAGCTAGGCAGATATTCTGAGATGGAAATGGAATTTTTGAGTGAACATAGAGAATAAAAAGCAAAAAAACTGTTGTGCTGAGAGAGACTAGCATCATTTGGTTTATGTGCGAGAACAATCTGGCAAACTAATTAGTAGCTTAATGACATGTGTGGAACATGTTTAAGAAAATCACAATTGTTTAATGTAAAATATTCTAGATGAAATCACATCAAATGGGAGGGGAATTGAGTTTACAACGTTACTCCATTGAATGCCCTCTTTGTCAATATGCCCAGTGAACAAGGGGATGGTTTAGTGAGGTGTCATTTTTGGAAAATTGTCCAATCATCTAGACTGACCAATTAAAATGGAGAAAAAATACACACCTCTAATGGGAGTGTGTTCTAATTTATAAAAGTCAAAATCCATAGATTGAAGGGGACAGATTGACTGGAAGGAGGAGAAAAAGAAGAATTGACAACAGAAAAGAGAGAAGAATAGCTTGCTTTTCTTTGGACCCATTTTGGATTTCTGGCAGACCATTGTCAGGGAGGTTCCCCTGGGGTGCAACCCCAGGCCTTACTCAGTGAAATGGAAACAGACAGGCCCAATAAAGAAGGAGTGAAACCAGGCTGTGCAGGGAAGCTTACCCACTTTTCTGATTGATGCCCACCTGTTACTAATAGGGGAGAAATGAACCAGTCCATAAGAGGGTACCCACCTGTCTGTGAGAAAGCCAAAGAAAAAGACATTTCTATTGAAGTATAATGGCACTGGGAAATATACATTTGCGGGGAGGTATACTCATGTCTCGGGAGGATAGCTCAGGGGCAACGCTCGCCTTGGAAGCAAGACTACGTGGAGCAACACAGTTTCGATCCCCAGGTCTGAGCTTAGAAACCTCTGGGTATTAAGCGTGTTATAAATCACCAATTAAAAAAAGTATGATAATTATAATTAACAGGAACAGATTAAATCCCAGACCCTCTATTTGTGAAAGTACTGAGGGGGAGGGGGAGTATATTAATTGACTGTACATCCTGGGAAATTAGTAAATATTTGAGAAATGTAAGTACTTCTGGAAACTTTGGATTTGATAAAGTATGGTGTGTATATTGGGAGATCCCTGGCTCCCTTTCTGTGCAATGGCCAAGTACAGGTTGGGAGCCAAATAATATCTCACTTTGCACATCCCTAGGAAAATAATGTAATTGAATTAATTCCCTGGTTATATCACTGAGTAGAGTCCTATCATTGGTTCTGAACCACTGAAAGGAAAAGGGAAAGGGTTTTTAACTGCCATCCATTTTCCCATTGAAAAATGACAAATATGTACTTTCTACACAAGAATATAATAAAAACACCATGACAGGGAAACTAACAAACATACATGTTGAAATACATGTTTCTCTTTTTGCAAGCAATTTACATGCAGGAATGTTAAGTAACCAGTCTTTAAATCAGGTTTTCTAAAATGCTGTTTAAATACTGGCACTATTAAGTAGAAAAAAGGAGGTATTTATTTTTAATAAATGAAAAGTTGAGAGATTTAGGCAGGAGTGTTCTGATTTCATTTTGTTTTCTATAAAATGAAAGCTTTTTCTTGAACCCTCCTTCATTTTTCAATCCGTCTGAATGTGTACTCAGGCTCAACCAAATGTACATATGGTGATGTGTGTGCTTTTAAAAAGTCTATTTTCAAGTTAAATGCAGCATGGACAACTGAATTGACCAGTATATTAATCATTCATCATTGTAGTAACAATTGATATCGGGATTTCATTGAGATACAAAAAGATGTATAATTTGTTTATATTATAAACTGGTTTGATTATTTCTATTTTTTAATAAGTAGACATTCTGCGCAACCCTGTATGGTTCTTGTCTTGAAAGGGGAGGGAAGCTGAAGGGAATCCATTCTGTTAAACTGGCATGTCTGAGGTTCATAAAAAGAACTTTATTAAACAAACAAAAATTGTGGGTGCCTGATTTGGGTTGGTGGAAAATTCCCCCGAACTAGATGATAGCCGACTAAATCATTCTACAGTTTATGAAATGTGCTTTGTGCCGTTAATAAAATGAATACATCTAGGAACTTGGTTAGATCTGGGAATGCTGCTTGTACCACTTGTTTTGAAGGTTTCAGTAATTTAAATGAAAATGATTGCCTTTCTTACACACTGGAGATTCCCTACTGTCAGCATCAATTTCTATTGAAAGGTTTGAACCCACCAAATCAAATAAGCCACTTCTATTTCCTAATAAGTTCCGGAGTATGTGCATTAAATTACATTGTATGTCTTTCTTCTAATGTCTTTCTTCTAAGATTGGAGTGGAGGAGTTTGGGATGGATACAAGTATCACATTTTTTCACTGGAAGGAAATGTGGGCTCTGAACCCCATGGTGGTGCATAGTTATATATGTTTGTTGTCAAAGCTCCTCTTGTAATAAGGGAAATACACATGGTCTCATGACTTAGATTTCTGTCAAACGGCAAATCGAAAATGTTGATCAAGTATTTAATAGATGTCATATCCACTTGACTTGCAGTTGTATTTTGAACCATCTTTGGCTATAAAAAAACAATCTAGAGGAGAACAAATTATTACTGTTGGAAGTTAGGGATGTCCATTGGTACCCTGCACACAAGAGACTCAGCTACGTGCGCTGGAGTAATCATTGGTAGAGGCAAAGGAAGAAGAAGACTGAAGCCTTTGGAGAATACAGACAGGATCCACGGGTTGCTGAAAAGACACTTCCAGGTGTCCTGGAACAGAGCCAAACAGTACCCCACAGGTGAGCTGTGTTTCCAGACCTTGACATCACAGCTTTTTGGGGGCAGGGGAGGGGGATCAGAAAAACCCACGCAACATCCTCTGCTGCTTTCTCCTGTTGTTTCTGGGTGACCTTTCAGGCCTCCGTGTACCGCAGTCTGGAAACCCCTTAAAGCCAGAGAAGGCGCAGGGTTTGAACTTGGTCCTACCCTGGGATTGAGGGAAGGATTTCTGACCTGGTTTTGTCAGGATGACCAAGGACTTGGCGGTTTGAGTGGAGGTTTTCTTCTTTGTTCAATTCGTCACCAGTGGACGAATTAAAAAGGTCCACGGCCTGAAAGGACAGAGGCTTGCATGTCCAAAGTGAGGTCGGACAGAAATTCCCTGAGCTCCCGCCACAGCTTCTGGTTAGCTGCAGCCAAGGGGGCATACACATTGGCCTGCCGTAGATGCAGTCCT
The DNA here is from genome assembly GCF_040938575.1 of Ambystoma mexicanum. Lineage (NCBI taxonomy): Eukaryota > Metazoa > Chordata > Amphibia > Caudata > Ambystomatidae > Ambystoma > Ambystoma mexicanum. Next base: position 671,148,087 of record NC_090928.1, read on the forward strand.
GAGATGGAGTAGCAGTGCTTTCCCAAGGACTCAAGGACTTTGTCCTCCTTGGAGAGACAACTGGAGGCAGCTCCCATGGAAGAAGCCAATGAAGAAGATGGTTGAGAACACAAGGCCGCATCCACCACAGAGGAATGGGGCTGCAGGTGCAAGATCAGGAGGATTGGCTCCTCGTCCATCAGCCTAAACCTGCTGTCCAACTTCTTGTTCATCTGGGCGTCGGTCATGGGCTTCTCCCAGACCTTCTGTGCCACCTGCAGGACATCCTTCTGGAGGGGAAGGCCAGACTGGAACGTGGTGCGTTTGCCCAAGACCTCTGCTAGCACTCCCGACTCCTGGGGGCCCTCCTCAGGAAAAGGACCCCCAAAAACTCTGCCAAGCCCTGGCACCGGGACCAGGAGCACAGGAGGAACGGGAGGAGCACCCAGAGGAAGGGGCCATGGTGGCGCTACCTGCGGGATGACCTTCACAGTGCCCTTCAGGAGCCCCTTCATCTGAGGGAAACGCATGAGGAAGAGGACACGCTCATAGAAGCAGTCCTCACAAGTCGTCTGATTTCTAGGGGCCCAGCCCTCCGAGGTGCTGGCCCTCCGCTCCTGGTCAAAGCCCTGAGGCGCCTGGTGCATGTAGCTGTACGGCTGTGATGCGTAGATGTAGCCCTGGGGGGGGGGCTAAAAACTTGCACCATAGGATCTGCTGCCGCTTCCAGAGTGAATGGGGCTGGGATCATCCTGCAAAGGCCATTCCATGGGTGAAAGTACTGGCAGGCTCTGAGCTGAATCCAAGATGGCCACCTGCCTGGCAGTCTCCACCACGTGCCTCTCTGCCATTTTGAAGCTTTGCGCCACGCCCAGGGTGGGAGGGCGCGAAGGCCCTGAGCCAAGAGAGGCCTCAGACATGAGATGATACAGCTTGGGTCTTGCACCCGAAGCAGAAGCGTCGACCTCAGAGATCATTCTGGTAGGCGCTGAGCCTTCACCCGGCCAGCCGGGAAGTCGTAACGTCCTGATTCATGGCCTCAGAGTGAGCTCCAGTAGGCTGGGAGCCCTCTGCACCTGTGGCCGTAGCTGTGCTGGATCTAGCCAAGGATAGGTGGCACTCGATCCTTTATCCCCTGGGGTATAAGACGAGGACAAGCCTGATCATCCTTCTGAGGACAGCCTGGTAGAGCCCCTCAGCTTGGGAGCAGGTAGCCTGGAAGGCCTCAGGTCTATCCCCGGACCACCCCGGAAGAGCCCCTGAGCCTCTCAGTTTGGGAGCCAGTAGCCTTAGAGGCCTTGGACCTACCACAACCTGAATCTGAGGAACCCTGATTTGTGGGAAGGAGTCACTGCGCTGTAGAGCCGTGCTGAACAGAAGGCCTACCTTGTCTTGACGAGAGATCCTGGATACGAAGTAGTTAAGGTGGGGCAGAGGAGAAGTATGGAAGATCTCCCTCCACCACAACAAGTGACTCTTCAGTGCCCTGTGACCGAGAGCACTGGGGGCCGAACATGAGCCCCTGTGGTGGTCGGGCCCCAAGCACTCAAGATAGAGTGCATGAGGGTCCGAGGCCGGAAACGAACGGTCGCATGAGGCACACCTCATGAAGCCTCCTGCGTTCAACATGTGCCACGGGAGGCGAGGTACTAAAGGGAAGTCAAATACGGATTGAAAAAATAAACGGGGAGCAAGCGGAGAGCTAAAAAGTCTCTATGATGGCTGCCAGGTCTGACACCATCCGTGCAGCAAAAGGGAGTGAAGTGAGCTCTAGAGGGCGAGGCTGCGCCCCACGTGTTTTACTGAATTTAAAGGGGAAACGCAATTTTTTGCTGACAAAGATTCAGATACCGTCCTCATGTTAGGGACACCCACAAGGATGGAGGAAAGGGAACGGGACGTATTAGTATGCTACTGATATTAATTATCAGGAAATATCTGTTCTGTTTTTATTAGTTTCAGTGTTTGATGATTTTAGATAATTATAATATCCCTGAATGAAATGTAAACTATTGATCTTTTGATTTATAACTATGATTTTAAATTCTGTAAGTGTTATGCTTTTATGCTTTTATGGATTTGCTGATTTTACTATCTGAAATTAAGCTTATTCGATTTGATTTTGACATATTCTGGGCCTCTAGTTGCTGTAACGTCTACTTGCCCCTGATCCAAGAGGCAATCTATTTCTATAAAAGACTGTAGTTGTTGCATTAACATGCTCTAAAATAAAAATTACAATAAATGTGGGATTAAAGATAGGTTGGAAGTGTGACAATTTGACACAATCAGCCATTGTTTTTTCCAGAAGGGTAGCCACATATGCACAATTATGGTTATAGGAATGATACCTTGTTATAGTAATTTATTTACAATAAGCAAGTCTCACTGGCCACTAACTGATATGAGATTACATTGTTTTTAAATTGTTTTTAAATTGCTGCAATGAATACATCACCTGGTGAATTAGAGAATCAAGTTCTTAAAAGGAGGTAATCACACTTTTCTGGACCTAGAGGGCAAAGTTCTGTTGATCATGCAGGTTATGTGCTTTTGTGGTTAACGAATCGGTATGGAATGAATTGGCTGAGATACATTCAGGGTGACAGTTTTGGATTGGATGGTTTGAATTTTGTTAATCTAATCCTTCTTAAAAGTAAGTGGAATTTGTATTGGTGAGCAATAAATATGGAAAGATTATGCTCTTACTCTCTAGGCTTTGAAATTAGATTAACAGGTAACTCGATCGTGAACATATTTTTTTTTCATTCTTACCGTACACATTGTCTGAAAATGTGCTAGATATTGTAGTTTTTTTCTCCATTTTTTTCTAGAAGCATTTATTTTATTCTTTTGCTTGCCTGGCTTTATTTCTGCATTAAACAATCGAAATTGATGGGACTATTCTGCATATTTTCTTTCTCTTAAGGATATTAAATGAGGAAGTTATGCAAGAACTCTGGTCCTTTGTCTGTCTTGGTGTTTAGTAGGGCTCAAGGTACTGACAGTTGAGAGAGGCAAAAAGACAAGATTATCAAGTCACAATTAGAATGATTCTTCCAGGGAAATGTCTCTCTATTCAGAGATTCGTGGTGTATTGGGCATTGTCTCCCATACATAAAATTGCAGTATTTTTGTTTGAATGATAAATGTCATTGAGCCAGATGTTTAAGTTAAATAAAATCAAGAGGTTTTTAAGAGAAATAGTTAGCTAAGTTATGAGATCTGTGAGGGAGATACATCAGCAAAAAATGTTGTGTTACAGAGGAGGATATGTTGCCTAATAGGACTTTACAGAGGAAAATGACGTTACGTTTCAACAATTTCACCAAATATCTATCTGAGGAAATGATTACCAGGCTGCCCCCACGGCCCAGCATGTGTTAGCTTGGATGTTTCTAGAATCTTGAAAAGAATGTCCTGTCTATAGTCTATGAAGTCAAATCTATCCAATCTGTGTTAACAGTGTACCCCAATAATAATTAGGGTGCCATAAGAGGCTTGCCCAAAAGCCTGCGGTTTCAGCAATGAAATAAGCAGGGTATGTGTGAATTTTGGTTGGCAGCAGGGAGGAGGAAACACCCTAATGACACAGTCCTGCAGATAAAGGGGAGTTTAATATGGTTGATCACCTGGTCTTCAGTACTAGTCCTTCATACAATAAGGATCCCAATTCAAGTGGTGAATATTTAAACCTGCGGTGCAAGATGAGAGGCAGCCTTTTGTGCCTGTCTACTGGGTCATGCACATATGGGTGTTAGGGAGAATTCTCTGTTTAGGCTGAATTTCCTAACCTAGTGAGTCCCCCAGCAGCTTTGCTGGATTTTTGGGGTTTATTTTTTTCTCCTGCCAAGAGTGAGACTCTTTTACCCTCACTCTTGGGCATGATTTGAGTGTGTTTCTTTGAATCTAGATGTGTTTAATGGGCTATGGGGTATTTTACTCCATAGGGCTTCATGTGTTTTTGTGATGTGTGTTGCACAGCACCCTCCGTGCAGTAACACAGGGGTGTCCTAGTGACCCCCCAGTATAGACTCCATACCCTGGGACTGACTACTGTCTCCCAGGGCATGTAAAGTCACCATTGACTTTACTAGTCTTAGATTCTGAACAGAACCAGTACAAACCATCATATTGTGGACATACTGGCTGGGGCAATTCAATTGCCCCAGGGTCTGTTAGTCGAGGGGGCACGTCTCCGTCCCCCCTGATCGAGTTTTGGCTGGTGGCAGTGGATACTACTTTTTATATTCAACCGCGAATATTTTCCTATGGGATTTCCCATTGTTTTAGGCTACGATCTTTATTTAATTATTTACGGTTGCCTCGAACATACCGCCGGTTTATTTAATTAATATTAATTCTCCGGTTGGTATTTTCTGCCAAAACTTGATTCTAAAATGGCGTTTGTGTTCTCTTCTGTGACTCCAACCCAAGTCGAGCCCTTTGTTCCACTTTTTGGCGAGCTTCTCCACAGAAGCCCTCCAAAGTGGTGCCACTCTGTCTGGGGTACTTAGGAGGGGTGGAGGGGAATTTAGGCACCCTGGACTGAGTTGCCTAGGCAACTCAAGTCACACTCCGTCCTGATTGGCCCAAGTGGTGAGCCGGTCGGCTCACCACTTAGCATGTTTGAGTGACAGCTAGGCTGAGTGAATGGGGGTTTGCTGCATAAAAGCAGGGCTTTGGGGACTGGAACTTCAGAAGTCGCCACAGGACCTAAGAATCCGATGAGGGAGAAGCTGAGCCGACCTGCCACGACACCACTACCGGTGGAGCCCTGCTGGACTGCCTCACCACTTTTCCCAACGACAGAGGAGATCTCCCGCCGGAGAGTCTTCTTCCTTTGACTGGTGGGGATAACCAGTTTCCCCGTCTTTTCGCCTTCCCGACGTACCTCGTGGCCGCCTTGCCTGTGCCAAGCACCCCGGCAACCGGGATACCACGTTTTACCACGACCGCGAAACAAAGGTACCACCTTTAACCGGAAAACTCTGCGGCTGGTTTCTGCCCTGGTAGTGCAACGACCTTCATCTTTCCTCCAAGTCGAGATCTTCTCTTCCCCTGGACGACGACGCAACTTGTACCCACTACCAAGAACAACTGCCACCGCTGGAGGATCCTTCCCACTTAAGGTACCGTGTCCCGCCTGGCTTCCCTTGCTACCGACTCTACGGGGTAGATTTAGCCCCCGGCTTTCGAACCTGGGTTAGTCTAGGACACCCTGGCTAAACCTTTTTAAGCCTCTCTATACTCTTTTTGAACCCTCTGCAAGACTTTCTAAGCCTAGTGTAACTGTGTGATCTTGGGTGCATTTGTGCTCTGCTCTCTCTAAGAGTGGGCCCAGCCTTTGGACTTTGGCTCACTAGTGACCTTTGCTCTTCTGCCTTGCTAATAGTGTTCCTGAATCTTAGAGTGGTGTACCTTTCCATATTCTGTCTTTTTCCCTCCCGTTCTCACAAACTTATTGGAGTGCAATCTAGTTAAGCGCTCACCTCTGTATGAAAATAAGTGGTGTTTTACTGTGACTTATCTGATAAGGAAAAAGGGGTGTATATATTACAATAGTAACTGTGTTTAGAATATTTTACAATAAGAGTGCTGGAGTGTTTCAAACTGTGTGTTTTTAAATAAATAATTATATACTTTGATACCAAAGCTCTGGTCAGTGTTTGCTTGTATTATTGTATCTGAGTGCCTATTGTGTATACTTTGCATACTGCCTAACTCTTCTTGAGGGAAGTCTGACTGCTCAGCCACAGCTATCAGGTAAATCTGGGTGGTACAGACTGCTACCAAGTGGGTTTACTGCCAACACCTGTAGTCTTAAATCTTTTGCAGTGGTCCCTGAGGGAACTGCACAGGTTTCTGCCTAACAATGGGAACAACCGACTTGGCTCTAGTGCACCTCATCATAGCAGTAGCACTCCTGTTGAGCACTACCCTTGCACAAACTCTTCATCCAGCCAGTAAATTGGGAAATAGGACCCCCACTTGATCACTTGCCCAAATGTGATTAAAGTGGCATGAATCAAGAATAGAGAGGGCCTGCAACCCAATCAGGCATAGAGTTGGAAGAAATGCCCAAGTCATGGTAAAATCGAATTTAAAACAAGCAATTCTTAAGCAATATGAACACACCTTTCCAGTAAGAGCTCTACAGCGCACCCTGTAGGAAAGCTTAGTAGGGCATCACGAGAGATGCTTAACACAGCTATTAAATTGGAGACCAGGCCCACCCAACAAGATAACTTGAAACAATATGGATCGGACAGCCATGAATCAAGGACGCAGTGGGCCAGCAACCCAACCTGTCAGAGTCTGTAGAAATCCTAAACCTTTGCCTGGCTTTTTGGGCATGCAACATTGGTTACGTGGAAGGTGAAAGTTAATTTAAAACAAGTGATTCTTGATCAATACGAGTACATCTCTCTAGTAACAGTAACACACATCCTCAGGGAGGTGTTTTAATAACATATTTGCCATCTGAAGCAGTGGAAAGTGAATCGATGTATTGTGATTGTGGAATATGTAGCACCTGTAAAACCTTCAGTAGTGCACCTTGCCAAACATGAGCCATGGTATTTACAGATGTATATCCAACATTGCACCTTTGGGCTTTGTGTCCAGCACCGTTGGTGCCTTTGACATCTAATAAGGATCAGATACATCATCAGGCAAAGCTCTGTCTACTATACCACTAATGATTTCTAACCACTTGTCCATAGCATCGGTCATCAAAAATGTATCTGATTTGGGAAACCTACAGCTGTAACTCCTTGGAACATGGATTGCATCTGTCTCCTTAATGAGCCATTTTCAGAAATATGTTTAAGAGCAGGTATATCGTGTGAGTGTACATGAGGGTACATATGCACAGATAAGTGCCTGTATGTGTGTTGGTGAACAGATAGCTATTGGTAGATGTGAGTGTGTATGTGTAGGCATGTGGGAGTGCAGACTTCTGTGTGCTTGTTCAATGTAACCCTGTGGGATGCGTGTTCAGTTGTGAGTGTATATTTTCATTTGGTGGACGTTGGCATATCATAGTAACATAGTCATATGAAGGAAATGTCTGGCTATATGAGGAGACTACCTCTAAATATGCTGTGAATCCATGGCTATATTATGGAAATAGGTGGAATATGAGGGCAGTACTAGGGCATGTGAAGGCATAAAGAAGGGATGCTTGCCTGGGCATATCCTCCCACATATGGTGTACCCATTGAAAAATGCTTTGAAAATCCAGCCCTCAGTATGTCGGCATTGGCTATCAAAAACTGATAATAGTTATATATCTCATGAAAAGCTGTAACACATGTTTAACTGATGGCATACATGGCTAGCACTGATCCAATCACCAGCTGCTCTTTATGGAACTAACATTTAAATCACTGCAAACATTAGTATTTTAAGCTTTAGAATTCAGATGAATAAAATGTTTTGCATTAGCCTTTACCAGGATTTACATTTTCAAAAACTGTACTCTATGCGCCTGTATATTTAATTTTTTAATCTACGTAGACCTTAAAATATTTGAATGAGTCTAGACAAAACCATTATTTTGCAGAGGTGTTTTCTGTCCGTTTTGTTATGCTAAACTAAAATATTGGTCACTATTGTATTGTATAACACTTTTGTTTAATGTTCTTTGCCTGAACACTTTTAAATAAACATTTCATAATGTTGTGACTCTTGTTAGTTAGCTAGCAAACCAAACCAACAAAGCAAAACAACCAGTGTCAATCACTGATGTAGTATACTTACTACAAGGTTTCACAATAGGACAATGCACAATAGGACAATTACCTAAACAGTATCTAGTTATCAAAGCAATCCTTTTCAGCAGAAGTGCTGTGGAGAAAATAAAAGTAGGTCGTGCCATGAATAAGGAAGCATTTTGTCTATTTTTAATGTCTATTTGTAGTAGGCATCATCGGGTTAAACATAGAAAAATCAAGGTAAGAGAATATCTACCCAGGAACCTTATTTCTCCAAATAAAGCCATGCTATCAAAATTTTTGGGAAATCAAAACATGTAATTTTCTTTTCTCAGTTCAAATGACATGGAGTTCCACTTCCTTGCAGCTTGGTAGGAAAAAGCTCCTCCTCCCTTTCTTGGTTTGCTAAAATTTGGGATGACGGACAGCTGGTTTAAGCTCGATCTGAACTGCCTACATGATTGGTGGCATACAAATAAGGCATTACATTATAGTTTTTTGTCTATACATAGCCTTATGTGCCAAGCACATCACCTTAAACTCCAAGTTCTTCTTAAAAAGTAGCCAATGTAAAGTGGTCAGTCGAGGAGAAATGTGTTCATATTTATGCGCAAATGAGAGGAAAGGCAGCAGATGTCCCAATTAAAGATTTTGTTACCATAGCCACCTGCGGCTAAAGAGTAAAATAGGAGTCTATTAAAATATCCAGTCTGTGGGCCAAAAAAGTCAACACCAAGGATCTGTTATTGCATTGAGGATTAGGACTCCAGTTTTGTGATTAGCTTCCATCCATTCAGCTTCAACTGATGTAATGACATTTACTGATGTAATCAGAGAAACAAAAGGTTGTATTATGGTTAATCAATAAAGGTGGCAATGTGTTTATACAAATACAAAATCTGTGCTTTAAATAAATATATCAAAAACATACCTCTTGAATGTATGCTGCAACAGCAGCCTTTGTATCAAAATCTAATTCTTGGATTCGTTCAATAAATTCTTCTTTTTTCTCACACTGAAACAAATATAAATCAACAAGATTATTGTTTTCAAAGTAACCTAAACGTTCATTCATTATAAGAGTTGTGTTGCACAATGGTGCCATGTAAAGCAGTTTTATTATCATCCATGGATTTGGTTACAGCTTAATTGAATTCAAGCATAGACATTTATTTTATTTGCAAACAGTGTGAAAAAACAATGGATCACTGTACAGTAGGGTAAACAAACCAATGTTCATGGAACTCATCATCCACAGCAAGGCTTAGGTACAATGTTAAGGCATGATATGCAAAAAGCGTAGCAATTTCAGGATTTACAGACTCTTTTCAGGTACATATGGAAAAGGACAGTAATCTTTCTAAAATGTCATCTTGTTGATCATTGAATTTGACTCCACAATACAATATGGCATTTGGAACGTGTATTCACACATGGAACAACACTGGTTCCTTTTCTTGCTGGGGTAGCCCAACATTATTTGTGCCGGACTGAACTGAAGACATGGATGTAACCCCTTTTTAAATGGGAACATGTCCTGCGGGCTCCCCCAGCAACTCTGTGACCTCGATCCAATATCTTAAATGATTCTACAATACGATTTCATGTTAAAATGTTGGTTGAATGACAACCACACATTGTGAATCTTTCAGGTATGTTGGCATCCATCTAATGTGGAGCTAGCTCTAGTGTGGGGGAAATTGTCTTACCACAAAACAGTTTTGAAAAGTATTGGTGACCTTCTCATTTCTGCTAGCTACATTCACTATTCTCAACCTGTGTTATCCAGGAGCTGTTACTACAAAACCTTGCCCTTATGTAGTCAAAGGCCCTCATATTTTCAATTCCCTCCCTGGCTAAATGGAGATTAGGATTAATGTGCATCCTAAAAGAAGTCAGCTATAATTTAGATTCTCGATGCTAGATCAAAATTCAAGCAGTAATTACCAAATGTGTATCTGACGGTTTTACAGGAACTCAAAGAGCAAAACGTAGGCATAGGAAATCAACTGAAGAAACTGAAAATAGACGTGTAGGTTAAATTCCTCTTTACGGTGTTTATAATGAAGGGATGCCATACATAAGGTCTTTTTGTGTTGGTCACCAGTCCTTCTTCTTGCAGTGGCCATAGAATCTGTGTCTTTGCAAACCTCCAAGAGTTTTTGTTATACGCCAGAGACATCTGCAAAGGGAACAATGCCCAAACTCTCGCCATTTAATTGAGGTGCTTCAGCGCTCAGTGGCCAGGTCATTCAAAATAAAGAGAGAATAATAATAATGGGGGAAAAAGCACTCTTGTCTTACCCTCTTATGTACTGGAAAGGACTTAGTAGGCATACCTACTAGACCCCAACTGACAATTTCTGTACTATTTGAATAAAGATCCGTAAGTGCCACCATCAAGTACTTTGGTACTTTCAGATGGCTCAAGGATTTCCATGGGACCTCACATTACTCACTGTGAAATGCATTCTTGAGGTTCACAAACTTTTGATTGACTAGGTGAAGCTTGGTGCTTGGTAAGTAAGCTTGGCCGATCATCCTTATGCCCTGTGTGAGGAATCTGAGAGTGTCCTCACTTCTTCCCCCAAAATATCCTCCCACTAGGTGGCCAGGGAAAGGCTGTCGCTTTCGGATCCTGACCGTGGGGTTGGATATGCGAGGGAGAATCACCTGGGAGGAGGCACCCTTGGGTGAGACACAGTTTTCCCCATTTCCCTTTCATCAGGAATCAACTGTCCCACAGGCTTTTATGGATATTACCAATCCCTTCCCTATGGTGTTAGAAAGCCATCTCCCGATATATACCACGATGGCACAGAGAAAGAATAGATCCCATAGAAACATATATTATATTGATCCTTTATTAATACAGACTTACAGAAATAGCACTATAGTACTGAGACGAGGAAGAAACCATGTAGAAACTCACATTCAAACTTTATTGACTCAAACATACGAAAACACCACTCTGGTACTGAGACGAGGAAGAAGGATGCCGAGTACCAAGACCACTGCGAAATAGTGAATGCCCTGCACCTGAAGCCAGAGAGGTGGTATGAATGGCCCGCTCAGATTGGGCTATTGGGGCACTTGCAGGAGAGCCAGAAGTCTTTGGCTAGTTCTGCCAGAGGATGAGACCTGGTACCACCCAGGTGATTTATGTATCTCACGGCGGATATGTTGCCCATCTTTAGTAAGATGCAACAGCTCACCTTGTCTTTGGCGAGGGATTGTATTGCGAATGATCCTGCAAGGAGCTCTAGACAATTGATGTGCATATCCAGCTCCTGTGGAGACCATGTCCCTCCAGTAGCGACTAGGCCACATCTTGCCCCCCATCCAGAACGGCTGGCATCCGATTCTATGATGACATCCGGAGCCAAACCGAAAATGGCTCTGCCGTTCCAGGCCTCCATGTGTGAGAGCCACCAATTCAGCTCTGTCCTTGCCTGTGACGATAGTGTCAGCCTTTGCAAGTATGAGAGACTGCGCTGCAGGTGTTGACCTTTTAGCCTTTGTAATTCCCGGTAGTGCAGAGGGCCCGGAAAAATTGCTTGTATGGACGAGGATAGGAGGCCTATTACTCTTGCTGGTTCCCGGAGAGAGAGCAGCTTCTGTAGGAGCCTGCGAATCTCTCTCTTGGTCGAGTGTACCTTGGTAGCTGGAAGACGAAGCTGCGCACCCTGATTGTCTACGATGAACCAGAGGAACTCTAGGTTCTTGGATGGGGAAAGAACCGACTTCTCCCAATTGATGAGAAAGCCGAGACTATGGAGCAAGTTTATTGTTAATCTGGCCTGAATCTGCAGTAACTCTCGAGATTGAGCCATGAGGATAATGTCGTCCAGATAGATTATTAGGCGGACGCCTTGCTCTCTTAGGTGTGCCACTACGGGTCTTAGCAGTTTGGTAAATGCCCATGGAGCTGAAGGGAGACCGAAAAGGAGGCTCGTAAATTCCCAATCTTTGCGATCCCAAGAAAATCTTAAGATACTTTACGTGGTCCGGATGGATGGGCACCGCCAGGTAGGCGTCTTTGAGATCCAGATGCATGAGCCAATCGCTCGGTCTGAGAAGGTCTCTCAGCATGTGAATGACTTCCATCTTGAAATGTCGATAGACTATGAATTCGTTGAGCGCCTTTAGATTTACTACGGGCCTTATTTTCTCCTTTCTGCGTACTAGAAAATTGGACTGAAAAACCCGCCTGGGGTCGAGCAACGCTGAATTGCCCCCTTCAGCACCAGGCTCTGAATTTCACTGTCTAGCGCTCTTTGATCTAGTTCTGACATGAGGATCAGGACCGGGGGACTGTACTGCAAAGGCTGGGCGAAAAACTCTAGCCGCAGTCCGCGCGCTGCATCCCTGACCCATGCGTCTCCTGACAAAGCATCCCAAGCATCTGAAAAGCATGCTAACCTCCCCCGAATGGGCGTGCGTGGCACTGGCTCTGCTATTGTTAGACTGACCTGAGGGTTGTTGAGTGCAGCTCCTTGATCCTCTCCTCCAGTAGCGGCCTCTGCTACGTCCCCTGGAGGGAAAGAAGGTGTCGGCTCTGTCCTGCCCGGCGCTCTGTTGCTGATACTGAGGTCTTCGGTCAAAGGCATAGCGGCCAGAAGAGTGACCTCGACCGGCCCTGGCGAAAACCTTAGACGAGAAGACCCTCTTAATGGAGGCCTGAGCCTTATCCAAGGCGGTGAAGGCGCCCACGAATTTGGTCATCTCCTTCATGAAAGGATCGCCAAAAAGTAACCCTTGTGCAGCTGCGGTGGACTCTGTGTTCGCCAGTTCCATAAGCTTCCCGTCAATCTTGAAGAGTATGCCTTTTCTGCGTTCAGTGGAAATGGCGCAGCTCGCATTTCTGAGCAAACAGATGGCTCTCTGAGCCGACCCAGAGAGGATGATCGGATCAATGGGGGCTGATGAGGTGGAGGCCTCTTCTGCTAGATCTAAAATCTTTGCGAGAGGACCCGCAACGTCCAATAGTTTGTCCTGGCATGATTTCCAGGCTCTGTCTATGCCCTTCTTAGGGTCTTTTACATGTTTCGCCATGAAGGTGATCATTTTGGAATCTAATTCCGGTGTCATCACTATCTTATGTGGAATGTCAAGACGTGGGCATTCGGATCTGAGCCTTGCTCTGGTTTCCTTCTCCAGCGGCTTACGCAGCCTGCTAGACATGTATTCTGTTGTCCTGACTGACGGCTGCCAGTCGGTGGACCTGGGATGGATCAAGTCCTCAGGATCGAACATTCCCTCGACAGGGTGTTGTTCTTTAATGCTTGCCTTGGGGATGGGGGCTGCCGCATTCCCCGAGGTTGAGGGTTTCGAACCCCACATCTCGGTATCTTCATCCGAAGAAGTGTGTGATGATTCCTCATCGTATACTGTCGAGTTTGCATCATCTCCAATGCCCTGCTGGTCTCCCTCCGTGCTCGAGGGTCTAACACCCCTGTTTCCTTCCTCGGGGTTTGAGGGTCTTTCAATGGGAGGGTTTACCTCCCTGGTCCTGAAGGGGTGTTTCAGCCTGGAGAAGGTGTCTGTTAGTGCAGCAGTGGCAGGTATCATCTGGCTCGGAGGGGTGGGGGGGGTCACAGAGCTTTTGCTCTTGCGAGCCGGGGTACTTCCCCCTTGGGTAAGGTGTTTTCTTTTATGTGTCTTTTTACCTCCCATCGGAGATGCATCGCGCATGCGTTACTCCATTTCCTCTAAGCGCTGCCGTATGGGAATAAGCATGCCTGACACAGATTTCTGCACGCTGCTCTCAACAGCGGACCCTAGCACCTTTTGTAAGGTCCTTTCCATAGCCACTTCATCAATGAAACAATCGTCCTCCTCACCCTCAGACCATTCTTGGTTTGATTGGGGACTGTATTGTGCTGCCAAAATGAACACCTTACCCTTTTTTTTATTTTTTATATTGTGCTGACCACCTTCTCTCAATTGCCCACGATCTTTAATCCAGGTAACAATGTTGTTTCTTTTTTTTATGTGCTACTCTTTATGGCTGAAGCTCAGGAGTATCACCTCTCTTGTACCTGGCAGACAAACTAGGCACACTAAGCCACATGCTCAGGTACGGCTAGCGTCTGTATTCTTTTCTCTTTTATTTTTTTTTTCAGATTGAAGATGTAATGGAAGGTCTCACTCCGGTGCTCGTACCGCATTAACCGTTAGAGTCCGACGGAAATGCTCGTACGAGCACCAGACCTAGAAAAGAGGACCAGTGCACGCGGGGGCTCCCCCTGGCGCTCCACAGGCGCGTCGCGCCTTCTTAACAGTTCCTCCCTGGCGCCCGTGTGTAGAATTCTGGGCCGGGGTGGCAAAAACAAAGGCACTCGGCGCCGCGCTTGCTTCTCGCGGAACGCTCATGTAAACAGAAACGCATGTGTTTACCGAGCGTCCGTTTCGGAAGCAATTGCACTGACGGCAGCGAAAGGCAGCTGACGTCGGTGACACACTAATAAATGTGAAAGAAACACATACAACGAACGTTGCTATTTACATATACATTTCTTATGAAAAAATAAACACGCAGACTATATCTAACATGATAAACGTTCTGAATAAGAAATTACTTATCTCTTGCGGTGAACAGCAAAGAAAGAGGAAGTCGTTTCTTATTCAGGACTGTTTATTGGGACACCTTATTACTCATTGGAGGGACTGTATCATGTGACCTTGGGGCACTGATGGACTACGGGGCATCATTGGGTTTGAGGTTTTTTCCTTTCCTCGTTCTGTGAGGAGTTTGTATTTAAAGTTTTATCAGTTATGTATTTTAGATGTACTTTCAACATGAGTTTTTTGCATACAAGTGCAAAATACCTTGCTGCTGAGTTTTGTTTAATAATTAATTAAAAGAAAGAGAAGCATAATGTGAGCCTCCGGTCTTGACATAGAATCAGGTGTGTCGGTTGAGTGACCTGTAACGGGTGGACCGTGTGGCCAAGACAGAAAACACCCCTCTAAAGTCAAGCCACTTGAAAAGCCAGAGAAGCTTGTGCATTATGAATTTACCGAGTTGAATTTTGTGATATTGATGAAAGAGCCAAGAGCCTGAAAGCTGGGAAGAATTCCAAAGAATTGTGTTGTTGTTAAACCAGCGAGACTGGAAAGCATGGGGAAGGGAACAAGTTGTGATTAAAAGTCAACTATTTGGAATACTGGGGAAGGAGAAGCCCTTTTCACCATAGAGCTGAAAGAAGCTCTGAACTTTTGTTTCAACACTTTCATTTGCTGCTGGCAGCCCCACACAGTTTGAACAAATAGATGTGAGGGCAAGTATAGGTTTTGGACACAGACAGACATTTACTTTGGACTTCCTGACACAGACTATCCTTAGTGTTAGTTAAGTAGGGAAATCCCACCTTAGCTTAGGGCAAGATAGGCCTTACTCCAACCCTTTTGAGATTTTAAATAAAGGTTTGTATCCCAAGCTTTCCTCCGTTGTCTGTGTCTACTTTCTGATGCCTTCACACCCAGAAAAATCCAAATTGAAGATGGGGTAACAGTTGGTTTTCGTCCCACCATTCATCTAATTGCATCAATATGACTTTCCCATATAAATTGCCCAAGCTGACTATTACCGAAATGGAGCAATAGTTTGCCGGATGGTCACATACTCCCTTTTATAAAACAGGAAAATGTCTGGCCATCGTCCAATTGGGTGTTGCATATTTATTCATATGTAGCCATCACGTTAAGCTGCTTCGTAAGAAATGGGTACCCATATTGTTGGCTCAATTTAAATCCTATCCATCTACTGCCTTTAGCTACCTTTGATATCTATTGCTACTTCTGTCTCAGGGGTTAAGCACCAAATAAAAGACAGTGGCTCGGGATTACTCTAATATCTGATACCGATTCCAATATCCATCACCCAGCCCCAGCTTGGGAGATCTGCAAAGATGTATCCATTATGACTGCATATATTTGATAATCTGTAAACACAAAGCACTGGAATATTTTATTGATTTATTTATGCATTTGTAGAGCGCCTTAAGCCCAGGGGCGAATGGGCGCTATAAACAAGTACATAAAACACCGGAAACACACAAGGACAACAACCCCATAAAAGATAGGCGTAAAAACAGACAAATGAAAGAATACAGGATAAAAACATTAAAAAACGGATAGAACTCAAGGCACATGAGAGGCAATAAGATAAGTATAAAACTTCAATAAAACCTCAACGCTCTCACACTGAATAAAACTACGTTAAAAATCACAGCTTTAGGTAAAATGCCTTTTCTTAAACCGCTCAATGGGACCGTAGATAAACAGGCAGTCCATTCCAAAGATCTGGGGCAAGATAGTCAAAAGAGCGTTTACCCACAGTATCTAGTCTGACACGTGGCACATAGAGCAGATTGCTATTGCTTGATCTTAGTACATGACTGCATCTTTTAACACCCAATCTTTGCTTCAGTTAAGTGGGATTATTGCGAAAGAGGCATTTATGCATAATTGCCAGCAGTCTAACTTTCAGGGGTTCCCTGACCGGAAGCCAATGCAGCGATCTCATAGCCGATGTAACATGTTGCCTGCGCTTGAGACCCACAATCGGCCTGACAAATTGCAATCAGAGATACCAACCAACAGACTCCCACAATAGTCAATCCTGGCTCCTATAATGGCCTGAGCTAATGTGGCACAGTTATCTTCTGAGATAAATGACCAAATCTTGCCTAGCAATCTTAAGTAGTAGGCTGACGAGAAGGCAACAAAGTTTACATGGTCATTGATGGACATTAGCACCCGGGCAGGGGAAGCCAGACAATCAGGTGGCTAGGAACACAGGCTTGAACCGCTGATGCAAGCCCGCGTTCCAGCCAGGCTGACGGCCGGCTCCTCCCACCGCCAACTTCCCCTCACCCTCCATCCCGTTATTTGTTTTTTTTAAATCCCTTCATACCAAATCACTTACCTTATATCTGCGGCACTCCCCCGCCGCTCCTTCACCTCTGCTCCTGCAGGCCGCCATGGAAATGGAAGAATGGCTCCATATGAAGTCCCACTTTCGTTTCCATGGTGGTCATCTAGGGTAAGTATTTTCCTTTGTATAATGGGATGGCGCACGTGTGCTGTTGTACAAAGGAAAATACGTTTTTTTTAGCACCCTGGGTTACCGCTTTGGCATCCAGGGGTGCTAATGGCCTTAAGCCCCCATTTCAAGGGCTGGAACGGGGGTTAACGGCCCGCAGCCCTTGTTATTTGCTCGGGCCGATAACTTGAGCTGCGGGCTGTTAACCCCCGTTCCACCCCTTGGAACTGGGGCTTAACACCACAATGTGGAATCTAAGTAAACACTAGGGGTCTTAAACCTAGGAAGCGCTTTTTTGCGCAGCCTGCTATAGTAAACTTCTTATAGAAGGCCGAACGTTTATCCAGTCTCTGCTGAGTGCCAACCAGGAGCAGCTCTGTCTTTGAATAATTGAGGGCCTGCCCGTTATGGGCCATCCATCTTTAGATAAGATGAAAAACAGAGTTGATCCTGGCTGTGTCTTTGACATAAGGAACAAGTTACTTACCTGTAACTGTTGTTCTCCAGCATGGGTCTGGCATGGATTCACATGCTCATGAATATTCCCCGTCGTCAGGCTGGGAATCCTCGGTAAAGAAAAAACCAGTATCAGTTTCGTTTCTGATCTGTCTTTCGTAGTAATAACCAATCACTGGTCTCTGCGTCATACTGACCACAGCCAATGACTGCCCTCTACCTAAGCACCGCCTCTGGCAGCCATCTTCAGATTTGGAAGCACGTGAAGTGGCAGTATGACCAAGTGAAGAGCCGCAGAGGGGTAGGCGGGAGGGTTCGCATGTGAATCCATGCCAGACCCATGCTGGAGAACAACAGTTACAGGTAAGTAACTTGTTCCTTCTCCAGCATGGGGTCTGGCATGGATTCACATGCTCATGAATAAAGAATACATAGCAGTACACACATGCACAACCACGGGAGGTGGCAAAGGCTCAACATTAAGCATCACATCAACTCAACATTAAGCATCTTACCTCCTCACCAGGCTCACCTCAGGCGAACAGGTTGCGCAGCACTGCTTGGCCGACCCTGGACTCCTCCCTGGAATCCCGGTCGACGCAGTAGAATTTCGTGAAGGTGTGCGTCGACCTCCACGTAGCAGCCCTGCATATGTCCAGCAGGGGCACACCAGATAGGAACGCCGTGGTAGCTGCGATCGCTCTGCCAACCGGTGACAGTACATGATACAGCCGGAGAGCCATCTGGAGATGGAAGCCTTCGAGAGAGCCTTCCCCTGATTGACAGGTCCAAAGTTCACAAAGAGTTGTGACGTCACAAAGAGTTGTGACGTCTTCCGAAAACCTTTCGTGCGGTCCACGTAGAACTTCAGCGCTCTAGCTACATCCAGCGAGTGCAAAGTCCTCTCAGCCGGCGACGAAGGCGACGGGAAGAACACAGGTAACACCAAGGGTTCGTTGAGATGAAAGTCCGACGGTACCTTGGGCATGAAGGATGGGTGCGTCCTGAGCACTACCCTCGTGTCGTGGAAAGTCAAGTACGGGGCCTTGCAGGAAAGGGCCTGGATCTCTCCCACTCGTCGTGCGGAGGTGATGGCCACGAGAAAAGCTGTTTTCCACGATAGAAACTTCAACGGGGCCGAGTGCAGAGGCTCGAACGGAGGTCCCATGAGCTTGGTCAGCACCACGTTGAGCTCCCACGCCGGGGCCGGAGCCTTCACCGGCGGGAACGATCTGAACAGTCCCTTCATGAACTCTTTCACCAGACGATGAGACCACAAGGACGTCCGGCCCGTGGTTCTGGTGTATCGGGAGATCGTAGCAAGATGAATCTTGATGGACGCGTGTGCCAGACCAGCTTTGGCCAGCGTCAGCAGGTACGGCAGTACTTGGGGAGCCGTAATCCGTAGAGGGTTAATCTTCTGTGCGTGGCACCAGACAGAGAACCTCTTCCATTTGTGTCCGTAGCATTTAAGAGTCGAGGACGCCCTGGCCTTTGCAAGAACCTCTCTGCAATCGGCCGGTATGTCGTATCCTCCAAACTCTAGCGCTGCAGGAGCCAGGCCTGCAAGTTCAGCGACTTCGGGTCGTGGTGGAGGATGGCGCCTCCTTCCCTGGAGAGTAGATCCGCGTCCGCCGGCAGCTTGATTGGCGGGGACGCCGACAAGTCCAGAAGGTCCGGGAACCATATCTGCCTCGGCCACGCAGGTGCGACGAGGATCATCCTGCACCGTGACCTCTTGAGCTGGTTGACGAGCCGGATTAGCAGAGGCAAGGGAGGGAACGCGTAGAGGAACAGGCCCTCCCAGGGGAACGAGAAAGCATCGCCCATGCTCCTCGTCTGGGGAAACCTGCTGGCGAACCTCCGGCACTTGGTGTTCGTCGCCGTCGCGAACAGGTCGATCTGGGGTGTGCCCCACCGTCGGAAGAGGCGATCCACCAGATCCTGCCGTAGTTCCCACTCGTGGCACGAGCGCAGCTCCCTGCTGAGTGAGTCGGCGATGGTGTTTTTTATCCCTGCCAGATGAAACGGCACCAGAAGAATCCCTTGGGCGACGGCCCAATGCCACAGGTCCTGCGCCTCCTTGGACAGCGCTGGGGACCTGGTTCCGCCCTGTTTCCTGATGTAAAACATGGTGATGGTGTTGTCGGTGAAGATCCTCACCACCTTGCCCTTGAGGGACGGAAGGAAGGACCTGAGGGCCCAAAACACTGCACGGAGCTCCAGGACGTTGATATGCAGGGACTTCTCCGTCGGGAGCCAGAGTCCCCTTGCGTGCAGATTTTCGGTGTGCGCTCCCCACCCTTCTAGGGAGGCATCCGTGGTCACAGTCACCTGGTGGGCTGGGGTCTGGAAGTCCATGCCCGCCGTCAGATGCGCGCGGGTGCCCCACCACCGTATCGCTCGTCGGAAACTCTCGTCGAGCTTGATCCTTTCCTCGAAGCTGCCCGTCGTCTGGATCCAGCGCGCATCCAGGAATTCTTGCAACGGGCGCATCCGGAGCCTGCACATGGGAATGAGGTAGATGCAGGAAGACATCATCCCGAGGAGGGACTTGATGGACCTCACCTTGGCCGCGTCGGCCACCAACATCCGTTGCACCTTGCCCAAGATGGTCCTGGTCCTCTCCTCCGACGGGGAGGCCAGAAGGGACACTGTGTCGAGCCTCGCTCCCAGAAACAGTGCGACTTGCGCGGGCACCAGGTGGGATTTGGCGTAGTTCACGGAGAATCCCAGGTCCGTGAGGAGTTGGACGGTCCTTGCCGTGTGGACCACGGCGAGCTCCCTCGTCTTGGCGCGGATGAGCCAGTCGTCCAGGTAGGGGTAGACGTGAATCCCCTCGCGGCGCAGCTGCGCCGCCACCGGTGCGAGGCACTTGGTGAAAACCCTGGGTGCCGACCGTAGTCCGAAGGGAAGGGCTTTGAACTGGTAATGACGCCCTTGGACCACGAATCTGAGGAATTTTCGGTGCCCCTTTAGGATGGGAATGTGGAAGTAGGCATCCTCCAAATCCAAAGACGATAGGAAGTCTCCTTCCTCCAGCTGACCCAGGACGTGCTGGAGGGTGACCATCCGGAACTTCTGCGCCTTGATGAACTTGTTCAGGCGTCGCAGGTCCAGGATGGGGCGCCATCCTCCCGTCTTCTTCTTCACGAGGAAGTATCGCGAGTAGACTCCGGAGCCCCGAAGCCTCTTTGGGACGAGTTCGATGGCGCCCTTTCTGAGCATCGCCTTTACCTCCCGGAGAAGTTGAGGGACGTGAAGTTCTTTCCTGGCCACGGGGGGGACGCGCGGGCACCTTTTTTGAAATTCGAGCGCGTGGCCCCGGGCCAGGGCGTCCAGCACCCAACGGTCGGTGGAGATGGACTCCCACACGCTGACGAAGCCCGCCAGCCGGCCTCCCACTGGGGTGCTTCAGTGGGGGCCCGACCCCACGGCCGGTTCAATCCTGCTTGGACGCGGCCTTGCCGCCTTGACCTCCTTGGCGACGACGGCGGGGTCCGCCAGACTTGCCTCGTCCTCTGTAGGCCTCTTGCGACGACGAGCGGGCCGCTTGACGGTAGGAAGCGAAACCGCCGCCGGAACCTTTGGAGGCGCCCTTGCCTCCGCCGCTCCGAAAGGGCGTCCGCCGTTGCTGCAGTACTCCAAGGGCCCGGGCCGTCTCAGTATCCGCCTTGATGGCCTGAAGGGAATCGTCCACTGTCTTCCCAAACAGGTTGTTCCCGTCGAAGGGCATGTCCAGGACCCTGGTCTGGACGTCCTGCCGAAAGTCCGTAGCCTTGAGCCATCCACGACGTCGAAGGCAAACGCCGTTGCCCAGCTGGCAGAACCCAGTGTCGGCGATGTCCGTCGCCACGGTGATGGCGTGGTCCGAGGCCACCTCACCTTCCTGCAGGATCTGAAGGGCCTCCGCCCTCTTGTCGTCCGGCAGAAAATCCAGCAGGGGAGCTATCTTGTACCAGAGCTCCCTGTCGTAGCGGGCCACGATAGCCAAGGCGTTGGCCGCTTTAATCGTCGTCGCCGCCGACGAGATGACTCTACGTCCCATGGCATCCAATTTCTTTCCCTCGCCGTCCGGCGGGGAAGTCGACGTGGAGGCCGCACCCCCCCCCCGCTTTCTTCCTGGCTGCCGCGGAGACGACGGAGTCCGGGGTAGGCTGCGCCCGGAGGCATAGGGGGGCCGAGTCCGGGACCCGGTACTTTTTCTCGTACCGGTCTCTTTTCGCTGGCGTCGTGGAAGGGTTCTTGAGGAGGGAAAGGCCCTCATCCCAAATGTCGTCCAACAGAGGCACTGCGAGGACCGTATTCCTCTTGGCCTCGCGCCGTTGGTAAAGGAAGCCTTCCTTTTTCTTCTCCTCAGGGCAGAGTTGGAAAAGCTCGGATGCCCTGGCGATCATTGAGTGGAACGATCCAATCTCGTCGGGCGGAGAAGCCCTGGTGGGAGGCGACGACGGAAAATCCTCGTCGTATGCCTCGTCGTCCGTACCCGTCGCTGCCGTGTCAGTCCCCGTATCATCCCCTCGGGTGGACGGGGAGGAGGGCTGGACGGGGCGCGACGGTTGAAAAGGAGGTGGTGGATGGATCCTTCTTTTCTTGGTAGGGGGAACACCAGAAGGTCCCGGTTCTGGATCCCCCGACGGGAGAGGTTCCTCCGTCGGTAACGGTAGTCTCGTCCTTATCTCGGAGCATAAGGACTGTATAGCCAACAAAATGGCCGCTGAGTTGTCTTGTGGCGCTGGCAGAGGGGAATCCGACGGGCGAGCAGGGGCCCCGTCGGTATCCTCGACGATGTCGTCGTCGTCACCTGCGTCGGGGCCCATTCCGACGGGCTGGTCTTGTTCCACGCCTAGGCCGTGGCTTAAGACCTCGATCAGCTCCTCTTCTGAGGTTGAGGCCGAATCTACGACGACGCCCTGCCCCCCCTTCTTCTTCCCCACGGAGGGTTTCACGGGGGTCCTATCGATGGGCACAAAAGAAGACTCCCTCCGAGGAGGCAGGGAGATTCTGGGCCCCGAGGTCGCCACCACTGGTGCAGCCTCCACAGGCTGGGCCAGGGCCGCCGCGACCGTTTCGATAGAGGGCTTGGTCGAATGGATCAAGGCCTTCACCACCTTAGGTGCGCTCACCGCCTTATCCTTGAGGGAGGGGGCACTGCCACGCTCCTCCTCTGCCTTAGAGCTCGACTGGGGCCTCTCCAGGAGCTTCGCCGGGTGCTCGGCCTTCCTCTTACCCGACCCAGAGCGTTGGCTCGTGGTTGATGGTGCCGGGGAGGGTGCGCCCTGCCTGGCGCCCGTAGAGCCCGACCGTTCGGCGCTCCCGGTGCCAGCGGACTCGCGGTGCTTGGCCTTATGTTGGGCCCCCGTCGCCGGGGCGCCCTCAAAGGTCTTAGAAGACCGCTCGGATTTCTTCTTCTTCTCGCCAGACGGGCTCTTACCCTCCAGCCAGTTGGCGAGACGTTGATGGCGGTCCTTCATGGTCCGTTCCGACATGTTGCCGCAAAACGCACAGTCCTTCTCCACGTGCGTCTTGTCCTCATGAAGGCAGTAAAGGCAGAAAGAGTGTTCGTCCTCCTTGAAGACGTTCTGCAGCTGGCATCCAGGGCAGGCCCTGAACAGCTTTCCGGGCGTCGAGCTTCCCTTCTCCTGGGCCATCTCCGAGACCGGGCCTGAGAAGCTTCTGGAGTCCTCCGAAGTGTAGCTCGACGAAATCTTCACCCTTGAGGGGCACAGATGAATCCGACACGGGTCCCCGTTGATCGGATGTAGGATCGGTGGAGCTTGAGGCTCTTTTGACCGAAAGAATCGAAGTTTTTGTGAAAAAGCGCGAAAAAATAGCACTAACGCTCGAGAGCAATAGCACGAGGATCCCAACACATGAACGTGCGGTAAAAATCTGAAGATGGCTGCCAGAGGCGGTGCTTAGGTAGAGGGCAGTCATTGGCTGTGGTCAGTATGACGCAGAGACCAGTGATTGGTTATTACTACGAAAGACAGATCAGAAACGAAACTGATACTGGTTTTTTCTTTACCGAGGATTCCCAGCCTGACGACGGGGAATATTCATGAGCATGTGAATCCATGCCAGACCCCATGCTGGAGAATTACCCGACAACTTAAACAAGCTTTGTGTGTTGTCGGCATAAATCGTATAATGGCACCTTCTCTGTCAAGCATGTCAAAAAGTGGCTTAAGAAAAATATTTAAAAGTGTGGGGGAAAGGCACAAGCCCTGGGGAACAACACACTGAAGTATAATCTCTCCCAGCAATTTTCCATAACATGTTAAAAACCAGCTTTCAATGCAATAGAAACCAGGGAAGGGTATTCTGGTATTGTTGCTTTGGTTTTACAGTAAGCAAGTCTGGGTCTCCCCAATTATCATCCACCATACTTCTCAAAAAGGTGACAGAGGGTTCAAGGTGCATGAGAAAATCACGACTAGCACACTGTGACCATTCCTTACCATATCTTGAGATTGTGCTAGATCAGTTAATAACCCTTAGAATTTAAAAAGTAAACTGCCCTCCTGACAAAATATATTGGGCCTAATATATACGTTGGTAACAGACAGTAGATTAATTCAAAAGAAAACATTTCATCACTAAGATTTCTAATGATCCAGTGTCCCAGACCTTTACATTAGTGTTTAGAGAGAAATCTAACAAATCAAAAGTTGTCCCACTTGGTCAACCACATTCTAATTGACAGCAGGGATAGGGAAGGAGGAGAACGCTTGTTTAACACAGGCAGAATAATGAATGTCTCCAAGAAGCAAATTATATCAGGCTTATGAATGAAGTTGTGCCAATCTCTAGCCACCATTTTATTTCTTAGGCTGGCAATATCCCACAGTACGATTCTTACCCCCTCAGTGTCACATTGTTAGCGAGAATTCTCTGAAAGGCTAATTTCCCCAAACCTAGTGAGTCCCCCAGCAGCTTTGCTGGATTTTTTGGGGTTTATTTTTTTCTCTCCTGCTAAGAGTGAGATTCTTTTGCTC
Organism: Ambystoma mexicanum; assembly: GCF_040938575.1. NCBI lineage: Eukaryota > Metazoa > Chordata > Amphibia > Caudata > Ambystomatidae > Ambystoma > Ambystoma mexicanum. The sequence goes on from NC_090928.1 coordinate 671,172,287, forward strand.
CCACTCTTAGACATGATTTGAGGTGTTCCTTTAACTTTCCATGTGTTTTATGGGCTATGGGGTCTTTTACTCCATAGGGTCTCATGTGTTTTTTTGATGTGAGTTACACAGCACCCTCCGTGCCGTAACCCAGGGGTGTCGTAGCGACCCCCCAACACAGAATCCATACCATCGGACTGACTACTGTCTCCCAGGGCATGTAAAGTCACCATTGGCTTTACTAGTCCCAAATTATGAACAGAAACCAGTACAAACTATCATATTGTGGACTTACTGGTCGGTGCAATTTGATTGCCCCGGGGTCTGTTGTTCGAGGGGGCACGTCTCCGTCACCCCTGATTGAGTTTTGGCTGGTGGCAGTGGATACTACTTTTTATATTCGACCGCGAAGGTATCTCTATGGGATTTTCCCATTGTTCGAGGCTAACAACTTTAATTATTTAATTCTTATAGCCTCGAACATACCGCCGGTTTATTTATTTAATATTAATTCACAGGTTGGTATTTTTTGCCAGAACTCGATTCTAAAATGGCATTTGTGTTCTCTTCTGTGACTCCAACCCAAGTCGAGCCCTTTGTTTCACTTTTTGCCGGGCTTCTCCACAGAAGCCTCCAAAAGTGGTGCCACTCTGTCTGGGTACCACAGGGGGTGTGGGAGGGAGTTTAGGCACCCTGGACTGAGTTACCTTGGTAACTCAAGTCGCACTCTTGTGTGATTGGCCCAAGTGGTGAGACGGCCGGCTCACCACTTAGCATGTTTGATTGACAGCTAGGCTGGATGAATGGGGGTGTGCTGCATAAAAGCAGGGCTTTGGGGACTGGAACTTCAGAAGTCGCCACAGGACCTAAGAATCCGAGGAGGGAGAAGCTGAGCCGACCTGCAACGACGACACCACCGGTGGAGCCCTGCTGAACCGTCTCACCACTTTTCCCGACGACAGAGGAGATCTCCAGTCCGGAGAGTCTTCTTCCTTTGACTGATGGGGGTAACCAGTTTTGCCTTTTTTTCACCTTCCTGGAGCATCTCGTGGCCACCTTGCCCGTGCCAAGCACCCCGGCAACCGGAATACCACGGTTTACCACTACCGCGAAGAGAAGGGTAGTACCTTTTAACCGGAGAACTCCGCGGCTGGTTTCTTCCCTGGCAGTGCAACGACCTTCACCTTTCCTCCTCGGCGAGACCTCTTCTTCCTCTGGACGGAACATCGACTTGCACCTGCTGCCAGGAACAACTGCCCCCGCTGGAGCTTCCTTCACACTTAAGGTACTGTGTCCCGCCTGGCTTCCCTTGCGACAGATCGTTCGGGGTGACAGTAAAGCCTCGACTTTCTAACCTGGGCTGGCCTGGGACAACCTAGCTAACTGTGCCTGACTTTAATTTGTACAAACTATCTACAAGACTCTTTCGGCATAACCCCACTGTGTGAACCTGGACCCCTTCTGCTTGCTCTCTCCAAGAGTGGGCCTTGCAATTGACTTCCTTGCTCTCCAGTAGAACTCTGCCTATCCTGCCTTACTGTGGTTCTTTGTAAAAGTATTGAAACTTATGTGCTTCCTTAACTCTGCCTTTTTCCTCCCTTTCTTTACAATTTATTAGAGTGTCATCTTATGTTAAGCGCTCACCTCTGTCTGAAAATAAGTGGTGTTTCTCACTAAGACTTGTCTAATAAGTGAATAGGGTTGTATATATATATATGATAGTGACTGTGTGCTGAATTTACTTAGCTCGTTTTTGCAAGTGTAAATTATAAGTGTGTTTCTAAATAAGTAATTATATACTTTTACACCAAAGCTCTGGTCAGTGTTTGTTTGTGCTACTGTGTCTCTGTACCTATTGTGTATAATCTGCATACTGCCTAACTCTTCTTGAGGGAAGTCTGACTGCTCAGCCACAGCTACCAAGTGAATCTGTGTGGTACAGACTGCTACCAAGTGGGTTTACTGCCAAACACCTGTAGTCTTAAATCTTTTGCAGTAGTCCCTAAGGGAACTGCACAGGTTTCTGCCTAACACTGGTGTACAGCGGTGGGATTTGTATTGAGTATACATTTTAGTGTGCTTAAAGATACCTTAGTGCAACTAACCACAAAGCTTAGCACTAAAAGAAGTATTTTCTAAAACCTGTCAACTATGGAAAGTTATAGTCAAGAGTCCCTTGCTACAAAAACTGATGATTGTTTAAGAGTTCTCTGTAAGCATAAGAATCTCCTGACTAAAGGCAAGAAAATGGAGCTAATAGAAAGGTTGTTAGCAAACCAAAGTCTGGATGGTGGTTCAGAGGAACCTACCACTCCAGCAACTGTAGATAACAGCAATGATATTGATATGAATGTAAGTATTGATAACTTTGAGTCAGAAGCAGAAGAGGAGGTGGAAGATGACAGAGTTGTCTCCCCTGGGCCTCTACCTGCCCTTCCAGCTGTACCTACTGGACCCTTAACAGGTCCCACACTTAATCCTCAATATATGGAACTGGAAAAAATGAAGCTTTAATTAGAATTCAAAATAATTAATGCTCAAACAGAACAACGGCACCAAGAACTAAGGCTCAGAGAAATGGAGCTCAACCATGAGCTAGAAATGAAAAAATTGTCTGTGGAAAGTGCTTCTCTCTCCGAATCCTGTAGGAGTTCCAGTCCCAAAAGACCCTGGATGCCTAAGGAGTTGGTGGGTATGTATGAACCTAAGTTGGATGTGTTGGATTGGTTGAGTTTGTTTGAATATAATCATGGGCTCCAGGAAATTACAGGAAATTAGTTACTTTCCTGGTTGTTCTCTAGGCTCCCCCCTGTTGCAACTGATGTGGTAAGGGAGTTGGGGGAGGAGGATAGGAAGGATTATGAATGTGTGAAGCTAGCTTTGATAGCTAGATTTGGGAAGACCCCTTCCCAGTATGTCATCCACAGGTACAGTCCAGAGGGACCTGTGCTTTAGGTCCCGAGGGCTCAAGATTACACACTTCGAGTGTATCTTTGGTGTAATTCTCAGTTTTTGCTTCACTGGATCCCTATGTTAGTTGAAGCCATACCCCTAATTTGATGGCAGGTTGCCCAGCCACTTCTGCTTCCTCTTTACTTTTGTCACATCTTTTAAGGTGTCTTTGGGGACAAAACAACAGGAAGCTACCAATACATCTTCCTGAATCAGGGAGAAATTAAGCTTGGAATATCAAATCCAGTGGGTGCATTTATTCAATAGGCTCCCTCTCTCATAGGCACCCTGCCATCATTTAGGTACCTGCATCAAAAATGATATTGCCTCTTCTGCCCACAGGTTGGTTGGACAAATTGAGAGGAAGGAACAAGTTACTTACCTGTAACTGTTGTTCTCCAGCATGGATCTGGCATGGATTCACATGCTCATGAATATTCCCCGTCGTCAGGCCGGGAATCCTCGGTATAGAAAAAAAATCAGTATCAGTTTTGTTTCTGATCTGTCTTTCTTAGTAGTAACCAATCACTGGTCTCTGGGTCATACTGCCCCCAGCCAATGACTGCCCTCTCCCTAAGCCCCGCCCCTGGCAACTATCCTCAGAGTTGGTAGCACGTAAAGTGGCAGTATGACCAAGTGAAGAGCCGCAGAGGGGTAGGCCGGAGGGTTCGCATGTGAATCCATGCCAGACCCATGCTGGAGAACAACAGTTACAGGTAAGTAACTTGTTCCTTCTCCAGCATGGGGTCTGGCATGGATTCACATGCTCATGAATAAGAGAATATATAGCAGTACAAACATGCACAACCACGGGAGGTGGCAACAGGCTCAACATTAAGCAATACAACAACTCAACATTAAGCATCTCTTACCTCCTCACCATGCTCACCTTAAGCAAACAGGTTGCGCAGCACTGCTTGGCCGACCCTGGACTCCTCCCTGGAGTCCCGATCGATGCAGTAGAATCTTGTGAAGGTGTGCGTCAACCTCCACGTCGCAGCCCTGCAGATGTCTAGCAGGGGCACACCAGACAGGAACGCCGTGGTAGCAGCGATCGCTCTGGTCGAATGGGCACTCGGACAGCCGGGCAGCGGTCGGTTTGCCAACCGGTGACAGTGCATGATCCAGCCGGAGAGCCATCTGGAAATGGAAGTCTTCGAGAGAGCCTTCCCTTGATTCACAGTCCCAAAGTTCACAAACAGCTGTGACGTCTTCCGAAAACTCTTTGTGCGGTCCACGTAGAACTTCAGCGCTTTAGCTACATCCAGCGAGTGCAAAGTCCTCTCGGCCGGCGACGAAGGCGACAGGAAGAAAACTGGCAACACCAAGGGCTCGTTGAGGTGGAAGTCCGACGGCACCTTGGGCATAAAGGAGGGGTGCGTCCTCAGCACCACCCTCGTGTCATGAAAAGTCAAGTATGGAGGCTTGCAAGATAGGGCTGGAACTCTCCCACTCGTCGTGCGGAGGTGATGGCCACGAGGAAAGCTGTCTTCCATGACAGAAACTTCAGAGGCGCCGAATGCATAGGCTCGAATGGGGCCCCCATGAGCCTGGTCAGCACCACATTAAGCTCCCACGCCGGGGCAGGAGCCTTCACCGGTGGGAATGATCGGAATAGTCCCTTCATGAATTCTTTCACCAGGCGATGAGACCACAAGGACGCCCGTCCCATAGTCCTGGTATATCGGGAGATTGCAGCCAAATGTATTTTGATGGAGGCGTGAGCCATTCCAGCTTTGGCCAGCGACAGTAGGTACGGCAGTACTTGAGGGGCCGTAATCCCCAGAGGGTTAATCTTCTGTGCATGACACCAGACAGAGAACCTCTTCCATTTATGTCCGTAGCACTTGAGAGTTGAGGACGCCCTGGCCTTTGCAAGAACCTCTCTGCAGTCGGCCGGGATGTCGTACCCTCCAAACTCTAGTGCTGCAGGAGCCAGGCCTGCAAGTTCAGCGACTCCGGGTTGTGGTGAAGAATGGCACCTCCTTCTCTGGAGAGAAGGTCTGCGTCCGTCGGCAGCTTGACTGGTGTGGACGTTGACAAGTCCAGAAGGTCCGGGAACCAGATCTGTCTCGGCCACGCCGGTGCAACGAGGATCATCCTGCACCGGGACCTCTTGAGCTGGTTGATGAGCCGGAGCAGCAAAGACAGCGGAGGGAATGCATAAAGAAATAGGCCGTCCCAGGGGAACAAGAAAGCATCGCCCATGCTCTTCGGCTGGGGGAACCTGCTGGCGAACCTCTGGCACTTGGAATTCGTCGTCATCGCAAAGAGATCGATTTGGGGTTCGCCCCATCGTCGGAAGAGTCGATCCACTTGATCCTGGCGTAGTTCCCACTCTTGGCACGAGCGCAGCTCCCTACTGAGTGAGTCGGCGATCGTGTTTTTTATTCCTGCCAGATGAAGAGGCACCAGAAGCATCCGTTGGGCGACGGCCCAATGCCACAGATCCTGGGCTTCCTTGGATAGGGCCGTGGACCTGATTCCGCCCTGCTTCCGGATGTAGAACATCGTGGTGGTGTAGTCGGTGAAGATCCTCACCACCTTGCCCTTGAGGGACGGAAGAAAGGACCTGAGGGCCCAGAACACTGCGCGGAGCTCCAAAATGTTGATGTGGAGTGACTTCTCCTCCGGGAGCCAAAGGCCTCTCGCGTGAAGATCTCCGGAGTGCGCTCCCCAACCTTCCAGGGAGGCGTCTGTCGTCACCGTCACCTGGTGAGCTGGGATCTGAAAGTCCGTGCCGCCGACAGATGGGAGCGGGTACCCCACCACTGGATCACCTGACGGAACGTCTCGTTGAGAGGGATCCTGTCCTCGAAGCTGCCCGTCGACTGGACCCAGCGGGCGTCGAGGAACTCTTGTAAGGGGCGCATCCGAAGCCTGCAAAGGCGCACCAGATAAATGCAGGAGGACATCACCCCGAGGAGGGACTTGATAGATCTTACACTGGCCATGTCCGTGGCCAGCAGACGCTGCACCTTGCGCAGAATGATCCTGGTCCTTTCCTCCGACGGCAAGGCCAGCCGTGCCACTGTGTCGAGCTTGGCTCCCAGAAATAGGGCGACTTGCGACGGAACCAGGTGGGATTTTGGAAAGTTGATGGAGAATCCCAGGTCCGTGAGCAGCTGGACGGTCTTCGCAGTGTGCTCCACGGCGAGCTCCCTCGTCCTTGCCCGGATGAGCCAGTCGTCCAGGTTGGGGTAGACGTGGATCCCCTGTAGGTGCAGCCGCGCTGCCACCAGTGCGAGGCACTTGGGGAACACCCTGGGTGCCGACTTCAGTCCGAACGGGAGGGCCTTGAACTGGTAGTGCCGCCCTTGGACCACGAACCTGAGGAACTTTCGGTGTCTTTTTAGAATGGGGATGTGGAAGTACGCATCTTCCAAGTCCAACGACAACAGGAAATCGCCCTCCTCCAGCTGTCCCAGCACGCGCTGGAGGGTGACCATACAGAACTTCTGCACCTTGATGTACTTGTTCAGTCGTCGTAGGTCTAGGATGGGGCGCCATCCTCCTGTCTTCTTTTTTACGAGGAAGTACCTTGAGTAAACTCCGGAGCCCCGAAGCCTCTTTGGGACGAGCTCGATGGCACCCTTCTTGAGCATCGCCCTTACTTCCAACAGTAGTTGAGGGAAGTGATTTTCCTTCCTGGCAATGGGTGGAACGCGAGGGCACTTCTTCTGAAATTCGAGGGCGTGCCCTTGGGCCAGGGCGTCCAGCACCCAACCGTCAGTGGAGATGGACTCCCACACGCTGACGAACCTCGCCAGCCGGCCTCCCACCGGGGTGTTCCGGCGGGGGCCTTACCCCACGGTCGGTTCAATCTTGTTTGGAGGCCGCCTTGCCTCCTTGACCTCCCTGCCGACGACGACGGGCACCACCTGACTTGCCGCGTCCCCTGTAGGCTTCCTGGGACGAAGATCTTGCCGCTTGGCGGTACGTGGAGGAGCCACTGCCGGATCCCTTGGAAGCACCTTGTCTGCCTCCAGAGCTCCGAAAGGACGGCTGTCGTTGTTGGAGCACTGCCCGGGCAGTCTCTGTGTCTGTCTTGATGGTCTGAAGGGACTCATCAACCACCTTCCCAAACAGGTTGTTCCCGTTGAAGGGCATGTCTAAAACCTTGGATTGTACGTCCTGGCGGAAATCCGTGGCCTTGAACCATCCTCGTCGTCTCAAGCAAACGCTGTTGCCCAACTGACGGAAACCGGTGTCGGCGATGTCCGTTGCCACCGTGATGGCGTGGTCCAAAGCAATCTCACCCTCCTGTAGGATTTCAAGGGCCTCAGCCCTTTTGGCATCCAGAAGGAAGTCTAACAGAGGGGCGATTTTGAACCACAACTCCCTGTCGTAGCGGGCTACGATAGCCAGGGTGTTGGCCGCCTTAATAGCCGTTGTTGCGGATGAGATGATCCGTCGTCCCATCATGTCCAACTTCCTGCCCTCGCCGTCCGGCGAGGAAGTTGATGTCGAGGCCGATTTCCCCCCCCCCCAGCTTTCTTCTTTGCCGCCGCCGAGACGACCGAATCCGGGGTAGGTTGTGCCCGAAGGCACAAGGGGGCAGCGTCGGGGACCCGGTACTTCTTCTCGTACCGGTCCCTCTTTGCCGGCGCCATGGCAGGGTTCTTGAGGAGGGCGAGCCCCTCATCCCAGATGTCATCAAGAAGCGGTACGGCGAGGACCGTCTTCCTTTTAGCCTTTCGCCGTTGGTAAAGGAACCCTTCTTTCTTCTTCTCTTCTGGGCAGAGCTGGAAAAGCTCGGATGCCCTGGAAATCATGGCATGAAAGGATCCAATCTCGTCGGGTGGGGACGCCCGAGCAGGGGGCAACGGGGGACACGTCCCGGCGTCGCCTCCGTCGTCATCTGTACCTGTCGTAACCGTGTCCGTGCCTGTATCATCCCCGTGGGTAGTAGACCGGGGGGAAGGCAGAGCAGGCCGCAGAGGTGGGAGAGGTGGCGTAGGATGCGTCCTCCTCCTCTTATGCGGTGGGCTTTCCGAAGGTCCTGGCTCCGGTTCCCCTGTCGGGTCTGGCTCAGGTACCTCCGTCGGGGGAAGGGGCAACCTTGTCCTTATCTCCGAGCATAAGGACTGAATCGCTGACAAAATGGGCACCGAATTGTCCTGCGGCGCCAGAAACGACGGGCGCGAGGGCTCTTGAGGAGCCTTGTTGGCGACACCGTCGCTCTCGTCGTCGCCCTCGTCGGGATCCCTCCCGATGGGCTGGGCCTCTTCCACGACTTCGATGAGCTCTTCTTCAGAGGTCGTGTCCGTATCCACGATGGCCACCAGCCCCTCCCCCACCTTTTCCAACGAGGACTTTGTGGGGGTCTTCTCAATGGGCCTGAAAGACGACTCCCTCCGCGTTGGCAGGGAGACTCTGGGTCCTGAGGGTGCCTCCACTGGTGTAGCCTCCACAGGCTGAGCCAGGGCCGCGGCGACATCCTCAATCAAGGTCTTAGCAGCGTGAATTAAGGCCATCGTCACCTTCTGGGCGCCTGGGGCCTTCACCTTGGGGGGAGGGTCCGATCCTCGCTCCCCCTCTGCCGGAATCTTCGAAATCGACCGGGGCCTCTCCAGAAGCTTTGCCGGGTTCTCGGACTTCGTCTTACTCGAGCCAGAGCTTTGGCTCGTGGTTGATGGCGCCGGGGAGGATGCGCCCTGCCTGGCAGCCAAGGAGCCCGACCGTTCGGCGCTCCCGGTGCCCGCGGACTCGCGGTGCTTAGCCTTTTGTTGGGCCCCCGTCGCCGGGGCGCCCTCACAGGACTTAGAAGACCGCTCTGACTTCTTTTTCTTCTTCTCGCCTGACGGGCTCTTCCCTTCCAGCCAGTTGGCGAGACGGAGGTGGCGATCCTTCATGGTCCGCTCGGACATGTTCCCACAAAACGCACAGTCCTTCTCCGTGTGCGTCTTGTCCTCATGGAGACAGTAGAGGCATAACGAATGCTCCTCCTCCTTGAAAACATTCTGAAGCTGGCATCCAGGGCAGGTCCTCAACAGCTTCCCGGGAGTCGAGCTTCCTTTCTCCTGGGCCATGTCCGGGGTAGGCCTTGGAAATTCTGGAATCTTCCAAAAGCGTAACTCGACGAAAACTTCACCCTTGAGGGGCGTAGAAAACTCCGAAACGGATCCCCGTTGATCGGATGTAGAAACGGTGGAGCCTGAGGCTCTATTTAACCGGAAAATGAGAAAAAATCTCCTGAAAAAGCGCGAAAACGCAGAAAAAGCTTGAGAGCTATAGCACGAGGACTCCCAACACTTGAACGTGCGGTAAAAATCTGAGGATGACTGCCAGGGGCGGGGCTTAGGGATCGGGCAGTCATTGGCTGGGGGCAGTATGACCCAGAGACCAGTGATTGGTTACTACTAAGAAAGACAGATCAGAAACGAAACTGATATTGATTTTTTTTTTCTATACCGAGGATTCCCGGCCTGACGACGGGGAATATTCATGAGGATGTGAATCCATGCCAGACCCAATGCTGGAGAATAATATTTATTCTCCCTGGGCAGCCAAGTACGGTCCCAAGAAAGGTGTAGACAGGATGCCTGCTGGCTCCCACCGGCAGCCAACTTTTGATTTGATGGGGCTTTACTCAATGAGTGCTGAGCCATTACTGATAGTAGGGGCTTGTATTAATCAGTGATAACAGTGCAGCTTTTGCTGGTGAATGGAGTCCTTTTATCTACATTATATGATAAGTGACCTGCCCCTAGCCCGGGAGCATGATTTGTTTGTACTTGTATCAACACATGAAATTCCATTTGCTCCCCCACAGGAACAGTTGCCATCTTCACTTTGTAGTGGGGAAATCCTATTGATACAAACAATGGCACGTGCTATCTCTGGCATATGATATTAGTCTCTCTCTGTGCAAGTGGGGTGGTTGTACATTTCTACCCGCATAGAGCCTCGACTCTTTTGTAGCGCTGTGCACCTTTCAACAACTGTCATGATCTGTGCCAGGCAGGAAAAATGAGTCAGGTGCTAAAACAAAAGAATTAGAAGTGAACAGTGCCTGCCTGTGTCATATTATGGAACAACTCAACATTTAATGTAGATTGGATCAAGTACTCTTACAGAGGTGGCAGTCACAGGTCCTGATCAACTCCTTCTCCCTGCCTTTCCATTGTATTTTGCAAGCCCTTCGTGTTGGTCCCCAGAATGATCTACTTTCCTACCGACCTCCTGGGCAGCCCCTACCATGGTTCTCCTGTCTATGGGAGGCCACAACAGATTCACAGCATTCCAACCACTCCCATGATTCTCATTCATATCATGCAGTGGGGACTCAAATTCCTTAATGAAGGTGTTTGCCTCATCGATAAGTTTAATAATTAATTTCCACTACTTGAAATTTGGTCAGGGAAGGAAGTGTGAGGAACTTTGCACTTCATCATATAACTGCAAGACTCAGGTGTTAATAGAAAACCAAGACAATCAAACAAACTGAAATCATCTGAACTGACAGCAGCTTCTGCACAGTTCCAGCTTAGTATGGCCAATACTCCCTCAGCCCCCACATAGACTGTCTTGACTGCAGGAACTTTGCCAGACTGCCCCACTTCACTCGGGGAGTGGTTGTTTATGACTGAAAGCGAGGCAGAGGCGTTAGGCTTCTCTACTGGGCAGGCTGGTGGGTGCAGGACCCCAATGCTGGTGGCAGGTGGACCCAGACACAGGACCAACTGCCCTGATTACAGACCCTTTGCACATCATTTATGACTTCCATTCTACTCTAATGCTTGAAGATTCCACATACTGGTGAACACATCGGAGAAGTGCATCCTAAATTCCTGAGTTGCCCCCATCAGACATATTGCCAAATCTGTTTCATTGGAATATCAAAACTGGGGTTAACGTGAAAGGAGGAACAAGTGTCTTTATCAACAAGTTCTCTTATTCATGTTGGGTTGGAAGGTGTAAGTGACTGTTGCTGTGCCTGTGTCTTTGTCTGAGAGCTTCACAGGGGTGCTAGTCTAGGCAGAGAGACTGTTTTATGTGGTTTCCTATTTCTGGTCTCCCTGTCCTGCTGGTCATGGTATGTCAGACTTAGAACGTTTATGTGTGATGATGTATGGGAGCGCAGGGAATGTTGAGTGTGTGCTTTGAATTAATGTCCTGTGTGTGTGACAGTTGGAGGTTGGACCCAGGTTGAAAGAGCTAACCAGTGAGTGTCTCCTGTCTTAAATGTACTTAAAATGTTTAAAGATGAATGCAAGCAAATAACCACATCCAACCAGCTTACTGTAGCCTCCCTGAAGGACCAACATTGTGAATGTAATATCATGCACAACCCTTGATTCTCCATACGATATATGTATGTCTTTATCCAGTTCTTTTAACTGTTTAAACCACCTTAAAGGAGCCCATTGCCAAAATAATGCTACCTTGACCCTCCCTCCTGGACACCTTGGCACAACTGTACACCATGCCACATAAGTTGATTCACTTTTTGTTTTGTTGGCACATTATTTTCATTTAGATGCAGTTCCAACATGCCAATGGGGTTAGTTGCATTTGTTAAAATTTCAGTTTCTGTAGAGTACAGATCAGTCTTACACTTGGTTATATAGCAACTAAGGAGGAGCATCATAATGTTATCATTCAGATGCCCCTCCCACCCCCTGTCATTCGCAGAAGTGGCTTTCAGAGGATCCATTGTGACCCTGGATTTAATTGCCCATAAAGGTTGTCTCAATAGCTTTCCTCAGTTTTCAAAGTTCACAGCCACAATGTAAAAGGGGAACCGTTTTCTTACCTACTGCCACCATCCCATTACAGATTACTGGAGTAATAAGTCCACGGACATTTCCAAATGATGTTTTATTCAAGTAGTATCTCGACTCGCCTATGGTGAAAATGTTCCATTGCTGTCAGGCGGCGACAGCTGCAGAGACTAGCTCCTTTCTTGTATGCCCTATGGCGTTTAGCATGGAAGCTGCTTCATGAACTTAGATTCCCGCAGGGCCTCTTGGTACGTGGCGTGATCATGTACACGGTCACGTGACCAATTGCATCTCACTTTGCTTTCCAGCAACAGGAACTAAAGCCGGCATTGTTAGGGGCACTCCGCCTTTCAGCGTTCCTTCATGTCCCAACCGGGATTCTGCCTTAGGTCTGGATTTGTTTGCCTGGAAAGTTGAACGTTGAGCCCCTGGACTCTGTGCCTAGCGATTTTGTATGAGTTCTGTCCCTGGAACTTCTGCCTATTATCCTGGAGATTCTGCTTGTGGTTGTTAGATGACACACCCTTCATCCTCTTGGAGTCCATATCCATCATCTTCGGTATTTATGTTCTCTGCTTTGTCTCAGTGACTGCCTAACTGTCTCCTGTGTCCTGCAGTTAGTAAGTATTCTGTGTCCTAGATGTACCCGGAAATGTTCAGGGCACACTGTTCAGATGCTGGTCTCTCCATCTTTCTGGGTCTCTGTGCCGTCGGGTATACATCCCTGCTGACATTTGGACTGCGTCGGGCAGTTTTCCCGGTCTATGGACTTTGTCATCTTGGCACTTATTGTATTGGGAGAGCCACTTGATTACCCGAAGAGAAGACCACGTAAGCGTACAGCACACCCCTGACCTCCGGTGAGGACAACCTCCTGCCGTTCGTGCTTCCAAGCAGCCTCGACTGCATTGCAAATCACTCATGTCCCTGTACCAGTGGTGGTACCTGATGATCTTTTATTTATTTATTAATTACTGATTTTCGTCTAACATTAGTACCTATGTGGCTATATGAAAATTGGAAACATGTTATAAGACATTATCATTCTATTATGCCTTGCTGTACACAGATGCTATCTCAACTAATTACCCATCGAGAATTCTTAGGCCCTTCTCCCTGAATAAAGCAGGGCTTAGTATTGTACTTAATACAGGAACATTTCCTGCTAGGTAGGAGATGGTTGTCCTGCTTGGTTACACATTTTTAGTGATATGGATACCTGCACATTTACTACTACTATACAAACCCTGGATAAAATATATTGCCCACCCTTTGTAGAAGTTCCCAGAGTGCCTATGTGGAATGAAACAAGTCTGGCTTATGAATACCATTGATGTTGAGTGACAGCGTGAGAATACTCATATAAATATACTACACTCTGTGAGATACTAGTACTGCATTTATTCCTGATGACAACATCCAGATGGATGTCTCAGACTAACAACTTTGTCTTCAAGCATTTTTTCCTAGTAACATACTGGGCATCCAAAGATATTCTATGTATGAGAATTGTAGTTATGTATATGTTGTTTATACACTGATTTCTATATATGCTTCCTGCAAGGGATCCTGTATTAAATTATGCTGCACCCCCTTAGGATTTTACACTTTTGGCTCCTTGTGATTGTTTCTAAGCGTATGTATTTTATGTCGAAGCACATGTCCTTGTACTAATCAGGGGTGAATTCATGTTTCATATAAATATTGTTGCCAATTTTGTGTGACTATAAGAGGTGACTATGTGTATGGCACTATTGAGTAGGGACTATTCCATATTTGAAGAAGGTGACCTTGTGTAGTATACCTGTTGTAGAGCAGACCATTTTTCTTTGCCTCAGCATACAGCAAGGACATCAGGAAAAAGACAACTTTGATTTGATCACCACTCCATACTTTTGAATCATTGCTTGGTTACCCTGGTTGCACGCAGATAATATGTGTATCATTTGGGCTCAGCACTCTGTGGTTTTCTCCTTTGCCTTTTGTACTGATCATTGTATGAACCCTCAGATGCTCCGGAGACCATGTGCCAAGCGCTGTTGTCAGGCTGTCATATGTAAGGAAGGCATGATATCAAAGTAAGGGTTCTATGCTCATTCATCCCTGGATTTGTTTTCGCAGAGTTTTTAGCTCAAACTTTTTCACTGAATTCCTTTTTTTTATTTGGGGGGGTTATCCCCTAACCCCCATTTTCCTTTTATTTATTCTCTATACTAAGAAAACCGATTGCCAATCCTTACCGCTATGCTACAAAATAGTGTGGCATAATCTTCACAAGAAAAGAAGTGTTAAGAAAATGATAAGTCAGGATGTTATGGTCGGGGTCTCCCTTCCCCATGTTTTTAGCACGGGACAAGGTGGGACTCTTGAGCTCAGCACACTCCTGGGCTTCTCCAGCATGAGGTTACAATTAATTTCCTCAATATCAGGACCTCCTGTGTCCAAGTCTCTTTCATGCAAAGTCTCTTGCCTCAGAGGGCCTGATATGCCATTAACAAACAAACAAAAGTTCCTTTTGCTAATCTTCATGTCGGGTGATTACTCTTCACGATTGGATCCCACTCAGCCAGGCTCTGATCCTTCTTTCAACGTTAGCCTCCCTCAGTCAGGCTCAGACCAACCACTCACTGTTGACACCCCTCAGTCGGGTTCATACTTGTTGTCACAATGTTCATGAATGTATTACTGCTCACCCTAATTCGTAGGCATCCCTCAGCCAGGTTCACACTTGCCAAAATACACAGTTCACTTTGCTTACCATCCTCTTGGCATCCCTCAGTCGGGTTCACATTTGCCTCAAAAACGTGCCAAAGACTTTCGACTGTACAAGGGGTTTGGCTTGACCCTCGTATTACCACTTTGACACCTTCCGCCAGCCTCCCCTAAGGCCTCTTGGTACTTGTAGTTTCTACAACAACCGAAGACTTTCAACTATGCACCGGATTCAACATAAGCCGCTGCAGGACCACTTCGAATTTCCAGTTCAACACATTCTCCTGCTTTAGGAGCGGGGCACTAGTCAGAGTCCTTCGAATGAGCACACACGTGGCACCGGACCACTGTAACTCTAATGCCAATTTTGTTTACAAAAAGACCATTGTACATTAGTCTTCTTTCTTCATGCAATGTTGCTCTTCACAACCTTGAGCCCAACACAGTTCGGTCTATTATCAGCTCCCTCCGACTCACCGCCTATGCCGAACTCTGTTGGTGTCTCCTGCCTCTGGAGTCAAGGACGGTATCACAATGGCAACCGCTTCTCCCCGTCCTGGCTATCAGTGCGGGAGGGTCGCATGTACCGCTAACATCCTTTACACCATTCGCCAGCTGCAATTCCCGGTCTTACGTTTCCCTTCTCGGAGGCTCAGTGGATCTGGATTGAAAAGGGAGGGTAATTCCCTCCTCGTTGTCCTTTCAGGTCTCGCCGCCTTTCTCCTCTGTTTGAACTGCCATCCTGGAATAGCTGCGTCCTCATGCGTTTGGCCTTGCTCTCCGTGTGCTCTTGTGCTCTGCCTTTCATCCCTATGAGGAAACGGATGGGAAGTCAGGTGTGTGTAGTTATCGGTAATTGCCTGACTCTGCCTGATCCTTGTGTTGGGACATGTCAGGTATATGGCTCTGGTGTTAGTCTGTTGTCTTTCAAAAAGTGTTTGGGTCAAGAAAGGAGGGGTCAGTTCTAGATATCCTACTGGGTAGGATGGGGAAAAGGTGTCATAAGAAAGGGGATACCACGCCTTATCCTTCGGTGTCCCACTTACACTCCCCGAAGACCCCTCATCCAGATGATCCTCCCACACTGGTCCACCTCCAGGAACTGGATCCAATAGCGATGGCTGTGTCCTGGCCACCTGGATGACAGATCCCCAGGGACTAGTGAGTGAGACACCTTCAGGTTTCTCACATACCCTTCCTCCATGTGATGTAGCCGCATCTGTTTCACATGGGAACCGGGAAAGGAAATCTACATTCCCCTGCTCTTTACCTTTGCTGTGTTCCACAGTGAAACAGTAGGGTTGCAGGTGTAGGAACCATTGCATGACACGAGGGTTGGAGTCCTTGCATTGGCCAATCCAAACTAGGGGGGGAATGGTCTGTGACAAGTGTGACCTTCCTTCCTAAAATGTTGTACCTAGGGTGGATAATGGCCCACCTGATGGCCAGGTCCTCTAATTCCAGCACAGACTATTTTACTTCACGTGGGAAAGGTTTGCGATTTGTAAATAAGATGGGATGTTCTAGTCCATCGCAAAGTTGTGATAGGACTGCTCTTAACCATGTAAGGGAGGCGTCCGTTTGCAATATGAAATCTTTAGATAAATCTACTACCTTCAGGATCCGGTTCTGGCACAAGGTTTGCTTTAAGGTGTTATAACACATATCATCTGCGTCAGTCCAATGGAGTTTCTGGGGTTCGGGATTCTTGAGTTTATATGTTAGCCTAGCTGTTTTGTCATGGTTTTAGGTGTAGGTGTATCTAGGACGGCTTTCACTTTCTCATGTTGGGGCTGTACATTCTCATTTCCTACAAAGAAGCCGAGGTATTTCACGGCTGATTGGGCTAGTCTGCATTTGGATGGATTAGCAGTTAGGCCAGCCTCTCCGAGGACTTTCATTATAGTATAAAGATGGAAAAGATGATCCTTGCAGGTTTTACTACAACTGACGATATCAGTTATGTCTCAGGAGGATAGCTGAGGGGCAACGTGCTCGCCTTGGAAACAAGACGAAACGGAGCAACACAGGTTTGATCCCCGGGTCCGCGCTTAGAAACCTCTGGGTATTAAGCGCGTTATAAATAACCTATCATATCATTTCATATCATATCAATATAAGCTCGACAGAAATCGGAAGAGGGTTGCAATATTTTATCCATGAGGCGTTGAAAAGTGGCTGGTGCGTCGCGTAAGCCAAAGGGGAGGACTTTGAATTGCTCCATCTAGGATCGTGAGCTGCCGTTTCCCGAACGCCGTGGAGGGGCTAGAGGGCATTCTCTAACAAGATGTTTATCCGAGGCACAATACATGCACAGGCCTGTGTGGATCCTTCTCATCCTTTCTTGAGGGGAGATAGGCCCACGGAAGGCTCCGATTTGCATGGGTTCCGGATCTGTGTCAGGGGTTGGGTCACAATTGGTTTTAACAGAGGTCTCAAGGGAATTCTTTTGAAAAGGTGTCTTGGTCTTTCTCCTTTCAGCCTTTGTTTCCTGGATTCAAAAGTCTATCTGCAGGGCTAGATCCATAAGAGCCTGGAAGGAACTAGGACGAGCCACCCGGGCTAATTCATCCTTAATGTCCTCGTTTAGACCCCTGCGAAATGGAGTGAAACTTGCTTCAGAGGACCAATCCAATTCCTTAACCAGTTGTTTGAATCTAGTAACGTATGTTAGCATATCCTGGGTACCCTGTCGGAAATCAAGTAAGCGTTCTTGAGCACTAAAAACCTGTTCTGGGCGGTCGAACATAGTCTTGAGTGCCTGAATGAATCCATCATAATCATCCAGGAGGGCATCCCCTGAGTTGACTAAGGGCGTAGCCCAGGTTAATGCGTTCCCTGTGAGGTGCCAGATAATGAAGCCCACCTTCGCCCTAGAAGTTGAAAAATAATAGGGCTTAAAGGTAAAATGCACCAAGCAGGAATCCAGGAATCCACGTAAGGATTTTGCCGATCCATCATATTTGTCCACCACTCCACCAAGTAACACACTGTCCTTGTTAGCGGGGTCGCGAGACAAAACTAGCTGCTTTAGCGCAGCATTCTCAGCCTTTAAGTTCTGTACTTCAGTTGTGAGCTCTTGCATGCCACGCATAAGGTCCTGGACTGCTTTCTCCATAGCAGTATCAGTGTTGGTCGTTGGCCGTCTCAAACTGTCGTAAATCTCCCCCCCCCCCCGTCTCACCTGGGATCGCTTCTTGCTCTGTTCCGCGGGAGGATTCCTCTTGTGGACGGATCGGGTCTTGTATAGACTCGCTCGAGTCTCGTCCGGCTGCAGAGCGCGTTCAGAGTTCCGGGAAGGCCGTTGTTCCAGGATGTCCAGGAAAGTAGGTAGCGGTCGCTAAGAATGGGGATTCCAGGAGTCGAATAGAGGGAAAGGGAGAAGGAAGGAGGAAGGAAACCAGGATCTTGGATAGAAGATTTGCCGAACAGCACACACACGTCAAGTCTCCACCTAATGATAGCGTTGAGATGCGTGGGGCCGCGGGGGCTTGGCCAATTTTTAGGACGTGCCGTGTGTGACGTGAAAGCTGGTGTGAGGCAAGTCGCTTGTTGCGGCCATGTTGGGAGTAACAAAGAACACAAGCCCCTGCGCGATAAGGACCAGGAGGTCCAGAAGGGGCAAGTTCTATGGGTCATGACACATGGTACTACTGTCCACAACACACAATAAGCTACTGGCATGTTAGCATGGACTATATGTAATCGCCCAGGCTGTATCCAAACTCACATACAGGGTTCTTTCTACAAGCGGACCGCCAAAGACGCAGCCAGCTCTATCATGTCAATAAATAAAAAGAATGGAAGGATAACAGTAACCCTCAGCTACTGTTGCTCTACGCCAGTAAGATCAGAGAAGGTCCTCTTCCTATACAAGTCCATGGCATGGAGATACCCACAGGACTCACCAACTTAGCACACCAGCAATTGACCCAATTGTTGAACGAGTATTTGAATTGGTTCTCTACTAAACCGGGTAGAGTTGGAGGCATAGTTCACTACATAGAGACCCCCCACCCCCAGGTCATGTCATACGCCTGAAACCATATAGACTACCAGAAGCAAGGAAAATGCTGGTTCGAGAGGAGCTAAAGAAGATGCTAAACCTGAGAGTAACTGAACAATCACACAGTGAATGGTACTTTCCAATAGTGATGCTTCCAAAACCTGACCAAACATGGCGCTTCTGTATTGGCTTCCGTGGGCTAAATGAAATATCCAAATTTGGCGCCTACCCAATTCCTCGAATTGACAAGCTGGTGGAAACCCTGGGCCAGGCCAAATACATCTCTACGCTGGACCAAACTAAGGGTTATTGGCAAGTCCCATTGGCCAAAAGAGAGAAACCAAAAACTGTTTTCCACACCAGGTGGCCTCTTCCAATTTAAAGTCCTCCCCCTTGGGCTACACAGCGACCCAGCAAGCTTCCAGCGGCTGATGGATCAGGTGTTAGCTCTGTGTCGAGAGTTTGCATGGGCCTACCTTGATGACATTGTCATTACAGCAATTCATGGTCTGATCACCTGAAACAAAAGAGGGAGGGGTGTGAGCAGCTCCACAAGGCCAACCTTACCGATAACCCCTCCAAGTGCCATTTGGCTTGTTCCTCTGTGAAATATTTAGGCTTCCAAGTGGGAAATGGGCAGGTCCTTCCCCAAAGAACCAAAATAGAAGACATGCAGCGTGCGCTCCAGCAGATTAGTAAGGGAGATATATGAGCCTTTCTGAGACTCGTAGGGTACTACCGAAGATTTATTGCACATTTTTCAGAAAAGGTATTTCCCCTTACAAACCAATCCAATCTTGTCTGCTGGGACCAAACTGTTGTAAAAGCTTGGAATGAGCTGAAGGAAGCCCTCTGCAAAGAATCTGTCCTTGTATTGCCAATTTAGATCAGGAATTCATAGTAGAAACAGACGCTTCCACTGTAGGACTGGGAACAGTGCTCTCCCAGCTTCAGGAAGGGGAAGAGCGACCCATTACGTTTATCAGCAGGAAATGATTTCCCTGTGAAAAGAGTTATCCCGTCATAGAGCTAGAGTGCCTTGCAATCAAATGGGTGGTAATTCAAACTGGTTACTGACCATACTCCATTGGTGTGGATGTCGAGAAACAGACACTAATGCTTGCGTCCTCAGATTGTTCCTAGCCCTACAACCCTATTCTTTCTGAGTTGAACATAGGGCCGGCAGTAAACAAGCTAATCTTGACTTCGTCTCTCGATACCCTCAGACATCTAGAACACAGGGAGAAGAACCTGGGGAAGACAGCCTACAAGAAAGGGTGTAGGTATGTGACAAGGCCTGCTTACAGTCCGTGTCAGGGAAGGGGGGCGTCCACCCCAACATTCCCTGGTGCTCATGTGTACAGACTCCCTCTCTGCTCCCCACCTTACCGATGATAATGACGAACACTGATGGGGGGAAAGCCGCAGAGGGAAGCCACCATGCAGCAGCAATTCAAACTTTGTCGCAGCAGACAGGCAGCAGCCTAACACCAACCACGCAAGAGAGGGGTGCAGCAAAGTCTCCAGGGATCTAGACAGTATTTGGAAAAGAAGGCCTTATTAATGAGGCTCCCACCAGCTTACCAGAGACATTAAGATTAAAAGGCCCATCAAAAGACCGTATAACGCATGGACTCCAGTTCCTCAGAAGCTTTTTCACTTTCCTTGCCAGAGAGGCTTCCAGAAAAGGGAGCAGGGCTTACAAGTCCTTTTTGAATCCTCCATAAGCACCCCCAGCTAAACACCCTTGAGCCAGGTAAGTGATTGGACAGGGTGAATAGCCAATCCTGGGAGGGGTTGGGGTATTTAAGGAGGTGTGTGTGAGTGTGCAAGCATGGGTTAGTTGGGTGGGGACAGGCGGTGGAGAAAGACGTTTAAGAGAGCAGAGGCAGTAAAAGCAGAAAGCAGTACAGAAACTATTGGTGAGAGGGGGTCTGTGGAGTGTTTTGTGAGAGAGAGAAGAGTGGGAGTAGGAGAGTAAGAGTAGGAGGTGTGGAGCAGAGATAGTGTCGGAGTTAGTAGTAGTAGTTGGGAGTAAAGATAGAAGGTGGCGGGAATAGTAAGAGAAGGACAGAACTGGTAGAGTGGTAGTCAGTAATAGAGGGGTGAGCAGGGCACCATATCCCTTGAGGACAGTGGTAGTAGAGAGGTGGTGGTGGTAGTAGCAGCGTAAGGAGAGTAGGAGAGGTAGAGCGGGTAGGAGGTACAACAGGAGGTGGTGGACAAGAGTGAGAGGGAGGAGGGAGAAGGTGGGACGGTGGTATCGAACAGTTGTATATTCAAGTGATAGCAGGAATAGGAGTGAGAAAGGAAGTAAGATCAAAGGGTGGAGGTAGGTGTCATGATGCCTACCCCCGGGCATCCGGATCAAGTCCATCAGCCCCGGGAGCAGGCATCCAGATACTCATTAAAAGTCCAACAGCCCTGGCTGGGGGCTGTTTGGATTCAGTCCTGGCGCCTTAGGTGCCAGGCTCATCATAGAAATCAGTCCTGGCGCCATAGGCACCAGGCTCATAGACTTTACTTACCTTGTGCAGACCATGCTGCAAATGAGTCCAAGCAACGTGAGGCCTGGATGGGACTATTTTATTACAGGGACTATTTTTCACTCGGGTGTGGTTTTGGGGAACTTCTTACCTGGGACTACTTTGCAGGCTATTTAAACCACGCCCGAACAGCAGCCCATGCTTTGCGTTATTCTGCATCCAGCAGCATGACGCTCACCGTGTCTGCAAGTAAGCATCCAGTCTTCTGCCACACCCACCTCGAATCTGGAGCTCCTAGACAAAAGGCAAAGAAAGGAGAAGAGGTTAGATCACAGACATTATTTGATTCCTTACCTGATTCCGGACCCAGCACATCTCCGAGCCTGGAAAGGACATTATTTCAGCAGGCGTCGCTTCGCCAACAGCAGCGCCGCGTTATACTCACCAGTCCACAGCATCTTTCGACTCGGTGCTGCCTCCATCATTTTCTTCGTCGAAACACAGCACCTGGGGGGAAAACAAAAGGAATAACAAGGTGAGCCGAGAAAACCAACAAGGACAATCTCTTTGCCACCATAGGCTTACCTGCTTTACCACCAGAGGTATTATTCTTTAATCCGCTGCATCTTCCTATGCCGCACCTATAAAGGGAGAGAAAACAGCAAGTTAAACTCATGCAACTTTTACCGGACAGTGTTTGGTAATACAGACTCTTACCTGAACGCCATCAGCTGCCTCCAGGCAATATTCTTTTGGACCCAGCTGCAACCTAACGAGGGAATGGAACAAGAGTGAACATCGGACATATTGAACTCTTTGAACTTTATAGACACTAGAGTCAATATTCCTCCGGAACTCCTCCAGTACCTTCAACCCAGTGAAGTAACTGGTATCTACGCGCCCCTGCATGCCATGCAGGATGGAGAGCTCATCATTTAAAAACATAAGGTGAGGTTACCAAAAGGGAATATCGGAGGTGATTAGTGGGGAGAACGAGAACTGTTGGGGGGCCATCACTAAAGTCCACGGGTGGCTAAATCCCTTTCTCCACTTGCAGGAGAATACTTCTACAAGTCCAGCAGACAAGATTAGGTGGGCCAGTCCAGACTGTCATCTCTTCACTACGCATCACGCTGGTGGAGATCGCAGCTGTCCGGGTCCGATCGATGCCCCTGTGGGAACCAGGTGAGCATAACAGAACGCAAAGCCCATCTACAAATCCCCACCCAGGCATAATGGAGACCTCAGAAACCGACCAACTAGCCCAATTGTTAGGAGAACTTAGGGCAGAAGTGCACTCCGCGCGCCAAGAAACTATTGCCCTCGGGAGAGAACTGATTGTGTCAAAGGAGCGCACTGATGATCTTGCCAGACAACTGCTGCAAAACCAAGCCGGGCAAACACCACTACCTGGACTTGAAACGGGGGTTGAATTCCCCCCGTTTCATCGAGCAGCCCTGTGCAAGTGGTTCTACCAGGGAGCATTCCTTTAGCTCCACCCGAACGCTTTGCTGGGGACCCGAAAAGGTTCGCCGTGTTCATGAACCAATGCCGCTTGCACTTTTTATGCAGACCAGGAGCTTTTCCAAACGACCAAGCCAAAGTAGCCTTTGTACTGTCATACCTTAGTGGAAGCGCAGCGGATTGGTCAATTCCATTAGTCAACCAGGATGACCCTCTTCTTCGGGATTTTCAGGGTTTTCAATTGAGCATGGAAAGATTATTTGCCAGACATTCACAGGGACAGGCCCTGGATAACGAACTTCTATCCCTACGACAAGGAAACCAGGGCCTGCTAACTTATATCGCAACCTTCAATAGGTTGGTGGTGGAAACCGGATTGGCAGAGGTAAAGCGAATTACATTATTTCATCGTGGACTTCGGGGTGAACTCAAAGATGTTTTGGCCCAAGTTGTGAACCCACCTCAGGATTGCGCAGAATATATAGACTTAGTGGTCCAGCTGGACCACCGACTTCAGAATAGAAAAGCTGATCGAGCTAAGTTCGAGAATCGGGTATTGGTTAAACCCAATGTTACTCCCAAATGAACAGATGCATCAGAACCAATGCAGATTGGGGGGAGTTAAGGGACCCTTAACTCAAAAAGAAAGAGAAAGGAGACGACAGATGCAGTTGTGTCTGTACTGTGGGGCCTCAGGACATTTTCTACGGGATTGCCCTATAAAACCATCCAAGAAAGTAGTCGCAGTTGCTGATAGAAATCAAACAGAGCCTGATTCGGGAAACGACCACGCACGACAAGTGTAGAGGTCCGCTTGCCGAGCTTAAAGAAGGACACTCAGACCTTGCACCTAATCATACTAATGATCCTTATTGATCCAAGGCAGCCGTCGTATCACGTATGCACGCAGTTAGGGCATACATTGATAGCGGGGCCGTAGGAAACTATGTGGACCACGAATTGGCTTCTAGGATGAATCTACCTCTCTGGAAAAAGACCACTTCGGATGTTATCAACACAGTCGATGGAACTGAAATTGCCTCTGGGCCTGTAACTCATTCCACCACAGAGATGACACTGTTGGGTCAAGATGGGCATCGAGAGACTATTGTGTTTGACTTAATCAAAGCCCCGCAGTTCCAAATAATACTGGGATACCTTGGTTGGAAACACATAATCCTTGTATTGATTGGCGAGAGAAGAGAGTAACCTTCCCGGAGTGCGCACACACCTGTTACCCGGAAAAAACATTGAACAAAAGCCTGGCCACAGTCGCTAATCCAGTCATGCAGTTACCTCAGGAATATCATGAATTCCAGGATGTTTTCCAAAAAGAACATGCAAACACCTTACCACCTCATAGATCATACGATTGTCAAATCAACCTCATACCCGGTGCACAACCTCCATGCAGGAGAATCTATGCCCTTACGGAACCCGAAAACCGTCACCTACGACAATACTTGGACCAATACCTTGCTAATGGCTTCATTCATCCATCTAAGTCCCCTGCATCTTCAGCTTTATTCTTCGTGCCCAAAAAGGAAGGTGACCTCAGAACGTGCATAGACTACCGTGCATTAAACCAGATCACGGTGAAGAACCGATATCCATTGCCTCTGATCCCCGAACTACTAGACCAAGTAAAGGATGCTTGCATCTACACTAAATTAGATCTTCGAGGTGCATATCATCTGGTACGTGTAAAGAAGGGCGACGAATGGAAGACTGCTTTTCGCACCAAGTACGGATTATTCGAATATCAGGTGATGCCCTTCGGGTTGTGCAATGCACCAGCAGCCTTCCAGTATTTTATGAACGATGTCCTTCGTGAACTCATTGACGTCTGTGTTGTCATATACATAGACGATATTCTAGTGTACTCCTCCTCAGAATCAGACCATGTTAAGCACGTTCATGCAGTCCTTGAGAAACTACGCCAGTACCAGTCATATGCAAAATTGGAAAAATGTGTTTTTCATGCTACAGAAGTTGAATTCCTTGGATTTATCCTGACTCCAAAAGGAGTCCGAATGGACTTTCGAAAGGTGGACGCAATTCTCAAGTGGCCATCACCCACTTCAGTTAAAGGGGTGCAAAGCATGTTTGGATTTGCTAATTTCTACCGCAGATTTATTCCTGACTTCTCATATGTTGTACACCCCATCACAGCATTTTTGCGAAAATACAAATGCTTCTTGTGGACCGAAGAGGCTGAAAAAGCCTTCCAAGAACTGAAATTGAAATTCACATCGGCACCTGTCTTAAAGCATCCAAGCCCCGAGCTCCCATACATAGTTGAAACCGATGCATCCAGTTTAGCCAGGGGGGCTGTCCTGTCCCAGAAGGATCCAGAAACCGGTCAACTTCATCCAGTAGCATTTTGGTCCAGAAAATTCTCAGCCCCCGAATTAAACTATGCGGTTACCGATAAAGAGTTGTTAGCGCTCAAATCCGCCTTCAAGGCTTGGCAGCATTATCTTCTCGGTGCCAGGCATACCATTACTGTAATCACCGATCACAGGAACTTGCAGTATTTAAAAACAGCCAAGACCCAATCATCGCGTCAACTTCGATGGGCCTTATTCCTTGCCGAATTCAATTTCGTGATCACTTACCAACCAGGTTGTAAGAATGGTAAGGCAGACGCTTTATCCCGAATCGGGATGGGAGAAGCATATTCGAACCCGGAACCGGTGCCTATAATTCCTGAACAAAGAATTCTTGGGATAACTACTCTACAGACCTTAGAAGATATTAATTTAAAGATCCAACAACTTTTCGATTCAGCAGCCCTGCAGGACTGGGTTAAAAAGGGCCAAGATTATTCAGTTGTCAATGACCTACCTTACTATCAAGGGCATCTATTTCTACCATACAAGGAACTACAAGAACAAGCCATTTCCAATTACCATGAAGCTCTGATGGAAGGGCACCCAGGTATTGCAAAAACTGAAGCTAAAATTAAAAGACAATTCTGGTGGCCCACCTGGCGAAAAGATGTAAAGTCATTTGTACTGTCTTGTGGCATCTGCGCCCAGAACAAAAGCCAAAAGAAGAAACCAGCTGGTCTTTTACAACCTTTAGATATTCCACCCACACCATGGCACACTTGTCTTTAGACTTTATTACAGATCTACCGCCATGTAATGGATTCAACACCATTCTAGTTATTGTGGATCTTTTTTCCAAGATGGCCAACTTTATTCCTTTAAAAGGATTACCTTCTGCTTCAATCTTGGCCAAGGAATTTCTCGAAAATATTGTTCGAATACATGGATTTCTTTCCCTATTGATCTCTGACCGAGATAGTCAGTTCATTTCACAATTTTGGCAGAAGTGTTGTCAATTGGCACAAATCGACATAAGGTTATCAACCAGTCACCATCCCCAAACCGATGGTCAGACGGAGAGAACCAACCAGACTCTTGAACAATACCTACGTTGTATGCTCCACCAAACCGAAGGTAATTGGAAGGACATTTTATGGATTTCTGAATATGCATACAATAACTCTGTACATTCAGGAACCCGACAAAGCCCCTTTTATACCATATATGGACATCATCCTCGAACCTCAGAACTCGATTCGCCCCAGCATTTAGAAATGCCGGCAGTAACTCATTTGCATTCTACTATTACACAAGCCTTTAAAGAGGCAACAAAACATTTGAAACAAGCAAAAGAGAAATACAAGAAAAATAAAATGCTAATCAACATAGAAGTGAGACCCCACCATATCGAATCGGAGACCAAGTTTGGCTGTCTACAAGACATATTCCTCTGAAAGGAACTCGGACTTTTAATCCTAGATATTTGGGACCTTACACCATTAAGGCCATTATCAAACCGGTGGCCGTCAAATTAGAATTACCCTCTAATATGCGGATTCATCCTGTCTTTCATGTTTCACTTCTAAAAACCAGTTTAACCCGGGACAAGATTAACCAAACCACATGACCCCATCCTAATAGATGGAGAACCTGAATTTGAGGTAAAAAACATCCTGGACTCTAAAATGGTTAAATCAAGACTTTTTTATTTAATCGACTGGAAGGGTTACGGACCACAAGAAAGGTCATGGAAACCTAGTGACCACGTTCATGCTCCTCGATTGGTGAAAAAATTCCATCGGGACTTCCCAGACAAGCCAGGGCCAAGGGGAAGAACAACTTTAGGAGGGGCCTTGTGGGGGGATGGGGGGAGTGCTGTCATGATGCCTACCCCCGGGCATCCGGATCGAGTCCATCAGCCCCAGGAGCAGGCATCCAGATACTCATTAAAACCCCAACAGGCTCATCATAGAAATCAGTCCTGGGGCCATAGGCGCCAGGCTCATAGACTTTACTTACCTTATGCAGACCATGCTGCAAATGAGTCCAAGCCAACGTGAGGCCTGGATGGGACTATTTTATTACAGGGACTATTTTTCACTCGGGTGTGGTTCTGGGGAACTTCTTACCTGGGACTACTTTGCCGGCTATTTAAACCACGCCCGAACAGCAGCCCATGCTTTGCGTTATTCTGCATCCAGCAGCGTGATGCTCACCGTGTCTGCAAGTCAGCATCCAGTCTTCTGCCACGCCCGCCTCGAATCCGGAGCTCCTAGACAAAAGGCAAAGAAAGGAGAAGAGGTTAGATCACAGACATTATTTGATTCCTTACCCGAATCCAGACCCAGCACATCTCCGAGCCTGGAAAGGACATTATTTCAGCACGCGTCGCTTCGCCAACAGCAGCGCCGCGTTATACTCACCAGTCCACAGCATCTTTCGACTCGGCGCTGCCTCCATCATTTTCTTCGTCGAAACCCAGCACCTGGGGGGAAAACAAAAGGAATAACAAGGTGAGCCGAGAAAACCAACAAGGACAATCTCTTTGCCACCATAGGCTTACCTGCTTTACCACCGGAGGTATTATTCTTTAATTCGCTGCATCTTCCTATGCCGCACCTATAAAGGGAGAGAAAACAGCAAGATAAACTCATGCAACTTTTAACGGACAGTGTTTGGTAATACAGGCTCTTACCTGAACGCCATCAGCTGCCTCCAGGCAATATTCTTTTGGACCCAGCTGCAACCTAACGAGGGAATGGAACAAGAGTGAACATCGGACATATTGAACTCTTTGAACTTTATAGACACTAGAGTCAATATTCCTCCGGAACTCCTCCAGTACCTTCAACCCAGTGAAGTAACTGGTATCTACGCGCCCCTGCATGCCATGCAGGATGGAGAGCTCATCATTTAAAAACATAAGGTGAGGTTACCAAAAGGGAATATCGGAGGTGATTAGTGGGGAGAACGAGAACTGTTGGGGGGCCATCACTAAAGTCCACGGGTGGCTAAATCCCTTTCTCCACTTGCAGGAGAATACTTCTACAAGTCCAGCAGACAAGATTAGGTGGGCCAGTCCAGACTGTCATCTCTTCACTACGCATCACGCTGGTGGAGATCGCAGCTGTCCGGGTCCGATCGATGCCCCTGTGGGAACCAGGTGAGCGTAACAGAACGCAAAGCCCATCTACAAATCCCCACCCAGGCATAATGGAGACCTCAGAAACCGACCAACTAGCCCAATTGTTAGGAGAACTTAGGGCAGAAGTGCACTCCGCGCGCCAAGAAACTATTGCCCTCGGGAGAGAACTGATTGTGTCAAAGGAGCGCACTGATGATCTTGCCAGACAACTGCTGCAAAACCAAGCCGGGCAAACACCACTACCTGGACTTGAAACGGGGGTTGAATTCCCCCCGTTTCATCGAGCAGCCCTGTGCAAGTGGTTCTACCAGGGAGCATTCCTTTAGCTCCACCCGAACGCTTTGCTGGGGACCCGAAAAGGTTCGCCGTGTTCATGAACCAATGCCGCTTGCACTTTTTATGCAGACCAGGAGCTTTTCCAAACGACCAAGCCAAAGTAGCCTTTGTACTGTCATACCTTAGTGGCAGTGCAGTGGATTGGTCAATTCCATTAGTCAACCAGGATGACCCTCTTCTTCGGGATTTTCAGGGTTTTCAATTGAGCATGGAAAGATTATTTGCCAGACATTCACAGGGACAGGCCCTGGATAACGAACTTCTATCCCTACGACAAGGAAACCAGGGCCTGCTAACTTATATCGCAACCTTCAATAGGTTGGTGGTGGAAACCGGATTGGCAGAGGTAAAGCGAATTACATTATTTCATCGTGGACTTCGGGGTGAACTCAAAGATGTTTTGGCCCAAGTTGTGAACCCACCTCAGGATTGCGCAGAATATATAGACTTAGTGGTCCAGCTGGACCACCGACTTCAGAATAGAAAAGCTGATCGAGCTAAGTTCGAGAATCGGGTATTGGTTAAACCCAATGTTACTCCCAAATGAACAGATGCATCAGAACCAATGCAGATTGGGGGGAGTTAAGGGACCCTTAACTCAAAAAGAAAGAGAAAGGAGACGACAGATGCAGTTGTGTCTGTACTGTGGGGCCTCAGGACATTTTCTACGGGATTGCCCTATAAAACCATCCAAGAAAGTAGTCGCAGTTGCTGATAGAAATCAAACAGAGCCTGATTCGGGAAACGACCACGCACGACAAGCGTAGAGGTCCGCTTGCCGAGCTTAAAGAAGGACACTCAGACCTTGCACCTAATCATACTAATGATCCTTATTGATCCAAGGCAGCCGTCGTATCACGTATGCACGCAGTTAGGGCATACATTGATAGCGGGGCCGTAGGAAACTATGTGGACCACGAATTGGCTTCTAGGATGAATCTACCTCTCTGGAAAAAGACCACTTCGGATGTTATCAACACAGTCGATGGAACTGAAATTGCCTCTGAGCCTGTAACTCATTCCACCACAGAGATGACACTGTTGGGTCAAGATGGGCATCGAGAGACTATTGTGTTTGACTTAATCAAAGCCCCGCAGTTCCAAATAATACTGGGATACCTTGGTTGGAAACACATAATCCTTGTATTGATTGGCGAGAGAAGAGAGTAACCTTCCCGGAGTGCGCACACACCTGTTACCCGGAAAAAACATTGAACAAAAGCCTGGCCACAGTCGCTAATCCAGTCATGCAGTTACCTCAAGAATATCATGAATTCCAGGATGTTTTCCAAAAAGAACAGGCAAACACCTTACCACCTCATAGATCATACGATTGTCAAATCAACCTCATACCCGGTGCACAACCTCCATGCAGGAGAATCTATGCCCTTACGGAACCCGAAAACCGTCACCTACGACAATACTTGGACCAATACCTTGCTAATGGCTTCATTCATCCATCTAAGTCCCCTGCATCTTCAGCTTTATTCTTCGTGCCCAAAAAGGAAGGTGACCTCAGAACGTGCATAGACTACCGTGCATTAAACCAGATCACGGTGAAGAACCGATATCCATTGCCTCTGATCCCCGAACTACTAGACCAAGTAAAGGATGCTTGCATCTACACTAAATTAGATCTTCGAGGTGCATATCATCTGGTACGTGTAAAGAAGGGCGACGAATGGAAGACTGCTTTCCGCACCAAGTACGGATTATTCGAATATCAGGTGATGCCCTTCGGGTTGTGCAATGCACCAGCAGCCTTCCAGTATTTTATGAACGATGTCCTTCGTGAACTCATTGACGTCTGTGTTGTCATATACATAGACGATATTCTAGTGTACTCCTCCTCAGAATCAGACCATGTTAAGCACGTTCATGCAGTCCTTGAGAAACTACGCCAGTACAAGTCATATGCAAAATTGGAAAAATGTGTTTTTCATGCTACAGAAGTTGAATTCCTTGGATTTATCCTGACTCCAAAAGGAGTCCGAATGGACTTTCGAAAGGTGGACGCAATTCTCAAGTGGCCATCACCC
Organism: Ambystoma mexicanum; assembly: GCF_040938575.1. Taxonomy (NCBI): domain Eukaryota; kingdom Metazoa; phylum Chordata; class Amphibia; order Caudata; family Ambystomatidae; genus Ambystoma; species Ambystoma mexicanum. The sequence continues at coordinate 671,202,465 of NC_090928.1, forward strand.
ACTTCAGTTAAAGGGGTGCAAAGCATGTTTGGATTTGCTAATTTCTACCGCAGATTTATTCCTGACTTCTCATATGTTGTACACCCCATCACAGCATTTTTGCGAAAATACAAATGCTTCTTGTGGACCGAAGAGGCTGAAAAAGCCTTCCAAGAACTGAAATTGAAATTCACATCGGCACCTGTCTTAAAGCATCCAAGCCCCGAGCTCCCATACATAGTTGAAACCGATGCATCCAGTTTAGCCATGGGGGCTGTCCTGTCCCAGAAGGATCCAGAAACCGGTCAACTTCATCCAGTAGCATTTTGGTCCAGAAAATTCTCAGCCCCCGAATTAAACTATGCGGTTACCGATAAAGAGTTGTTAGCGCTCAAATCCGCCTTCAAGGCTTGGCAGCATTATCTTCTCGGTGCCAGGCATACCATTACTGTAATCACCGATCACAGGAACTTGCAGTATTTAAAAACAGCCAAGACCCAATCATCGCGTCAACTTCGATGGGCCTTATTCCTTGCCGAATTCAATTTCGTGATCACTTACCAACCAGGTTGTAAGAATGGTAAGGCAGACGCTTTATCCCGAATCGGGATGGGAGAAGCATATTCGAACCCGGAACCGGTGCCTATAATTCCTGAACAAAGAATTCTTGGGATAACTACTCTACAGACCTTAGAAGATATTAATTTAAAGATCCAACAACTTTTCGATTCAGCAGCCCTGCAGGACTGGGTTAAAAAGGGCCAAGATTATTCAGTTGTCAATGACCTACCTTACTATCAAGGGCATCTATTTCTACCATACAAGGAACTACAAGAACAAGCCATTTCCAATTACCATGAAGCTCTGATGGAAGGGCACCCAGGTATTGCAAAAACTGAAGCTAAAATTAAAAGACAATTCTGGTGGCCCACCTGGCGAAAAGATGTAAAGTCATTTGTACTGTCTTGTGGCATCTGCGCCCAGAACAAAAGCCAAAAGAAGAAACCAGCTGGTCTTTTACAACCTTTAGATATTCCACCCACACCATGGCACACTTGTCTTTAGACTTTATTACAGATCTACCGCCATGTAATGGATTCAACACCATTCTAGTTATTGTGGATCTTTTTTCCAAGATGGCCAACTTTATTCCTTTAAAAGGATTACCTTCTGCTTCAATCTTGGCCAAGGAATTTCTCGAAAATATTGTTCGAATACATGGATTTCTTTCCCTATTGATCTCTGACCGAGATAGTCAGTTCATTTCACAATTTTGGCAGAAGTGTTGTCAATTGGCACAAATCGACGTAAGGTTATCAACCAGTCACCATCCCCAAACCGATGGTCAGACGGAGAGAACCAACCAGACTCTTGAACAATACCTACGTTGTATGCTCCACCAAACCGAAGGTAATTGGAAGGACATTTTATGGATTTCTGAATATGCATACAATAACTCTGTACATTCAGGAACCCGACAAAGCCCCTTTTATACCATATATGGACATCATCCTCGAACCTCAGAACTCGATTCGCCCCAGCATTTAGAAATGCCGGCAGTAACTCATTTGCATTCTACTATTACACAAGCCTTTAAAGAGGCAACAAAACATTTGAAACAAGCAAAAGAGAAATACAAGAAAAATAAAATGCTAATCAACATAGAAGTGAGACCCCACCATATCGAATCGGAGACCAAGTTTGGCTGTCTACAAGACATATTCCTCTGAAAGGAACTCGGACTTTTAATCCTAGATATTTGGGACCTTACACCATTAAGGCCATTATCAAACCGGTGGCCGTCAAATTAGAATTAGCCTCTAATATGCGGATTCATCCTGTCTTTCATGTTTCACTTCTAAAAACCAGTTCAACCCGGGACAAGATTAACCAAACCACATGACCCCATCCTAATAGATGGAGAACCTGAATTTGAGGTAAAAAACATCCTGGACTCTAAAATGGTTAAATCAAGACTTTTTTATTTAATCGACTGGAAGGGTTACGGACCACAAGAAAGGTCATGGAAACCTAGTGACCACGTTCATGCTCCTCGATTGGTGAAAAAATTCCATCGGGACTTCCCAGACAAGCCAGGGCCAAGGGGAAGAACAACTTTAGGAGGGGCCTTGTGGGGGGATGGGGGGAGTGCTGTCATGATGCCTACCCCCGGGCATCCGGATCGAGTCCATCAGCCCCAGGAGCAGGCATCCAGATACTCATTAAAACCCCAACAGGCTCATCATAGAAATCAGTCCTGGGGCCATAGGCGCCAGGCTCATAGACTTTACTTACCTTATGCAGACCATGCTGCAAATGAGTCCAAGCCAACGTGAGGCCTGGATGGGACTATTTTATTACAGGGACTATTTTTCACTCGGGTGTGGTTCTGGGGAACTTCTTACCTGGGACTACTTTGCCGGCTATTTAAACCACGCCCGAACAGCAGCCCATGCTTTGCGTTATTCTGCATCCAGCAGCGTGATGCTCACCGTGTCTGCAAGTCAGCATCCAGTCTTCTGCCACGCCCGCCTCGAATCCGGAGCTCCTAGACAAAAGGCAAAGAAAGGAGAAGAGGTTAGATCACAGACATTATTTGATTCCTTACCCGAATCCAGACCCAGCACATCTCCGAGCCTGGAAAGGACATTATTTCAACACGCGTCGCTTCGCCAACAGCAGCGCCGCGTTATACTCACCAGTCCACAGCATCTTTCGACTCGGCGCTGCCTCCATCATTTTCTTCGTCGAAACCCAGCACCTGGGGGGAAAACAAAAGGAATAACAAGGTGAGCCGAGAAAACCAACAAGGACAATCTCTTTGCCACCATAGGCTTACCTGCTTTACCACCGGAGGTATTATTCTTTAATTCGCTGCATCTTCCTATGCCGCACCTATAAAGGGAGAGAAAACAGCAAGTTAAACTCATGCAACTTTTACCGGACAGTGTTTGGTAATACAGGCTCTAAAACAGCAAGTTAAACTCATGCAACTTTTACCGGACAGTGTTTGGTAATACAGGCTCTTACCTGAACGCCATCAGCTGCCTCCAGGCAATATTCTTTTGGACCCAGCTGCAACCTAACGAGGGAATGGAACAAGAGTGAACATCGGACATATTGAACTCTTTGAACTTTATAGACACTAGAGTCAATATTCCTCCGGAACTCCTCCAGTACCTTCAACCCAGTGAAGTAACTGGTATCTACGCGCCCCTGCATGCCTGCAGGATGGAGAGCTCATCATTTAAAAACATAAGGTGAGGTTACCAAAAGGGAATATCGGAGGTGATTAGTGGGGAGAACGAGAATTGTTGGGGGGCCATCACTAAAGTCCACGGGTGGCTAAATCCCTTTCTCCACTTGCAGGAGAATACTTCTACGAGTCCAGCAGAAGATTAGGTGGGCCAGTCCAGACTGTCATCTCTTCACTACGCATCACGTTGGTGGAGACCGCAGCTGTCCGGGTCCGATCTACGCCCCTGTGGGAACCAGGTGAGCGTAACAGTAGGAAGGCAGAGTGAGATTTGGGAGGGACAGCGATGTGGTGGGAGAACAGCGTAAAGGACCAGTATTTGGAAGGGTCAGGAGAGAGAGGGTCTGAAAGAAGTGAGAGTGACGCTGAGTGAGAGAAGGGAGTAGTTTCTTATCTGTAACTCCATTTTTACCAACGCTGGAGAAATGGAGGTACAGGTAAGAAACTACTCCCTTCTCCACCATTGGATCTTTCATGGATTCACATGCTGTGAATAGATTTTATAGCAGTATAACTGTCTGGAGGAGAAAAATCAGGCAAACAAAGATTTGGAACCTTTGCATTCTTTACGCTCATACCAGAAGTATAAATATGTAAATAACAAAGAAAAAACCCTGGAAGCTGCAGGGCTTACCTTACTGGAACAGCCGTTGGAGGACTGCTCATCCCATTTGAATGTCTTCTGCGTGCTGTTGTTGTAGGCAGTAGTGCCTAGAAAATGTGTGAGGCACTGCCCATGTTGCCGCTTGCCAAATGTCTTTGATGGGCACTACTGCCCAGAGAGCTGCCGAGGCTGCTGTGGCTGTAACAGAATGTGCTCTGGCTGTAGTTTGCAGAGGCCTGTTGGCTTTTGTGTGGCAGAAGGAAATCGCTGAGGATATCCACCTTGCGATGCCCTGTTTGTGATGGCTTTCCCTTTGTTCAAGGGCCCAAAAGCGATAAAGAGTTGTCTCGTTGTTCTAAGGGATTTTGTCCAGTCCAAGTAGTATTTTAACACCTTTTTTACATCCAGGGAGTGCAATGCTCTCTCTGCTGGGGAGATGGTGTTCTTGGAGAATGTAGGTAAGGTGATAGTTGCATTCTTGTGGAATTCAGATGGTACTTTTGGGATAAAGTGAGGATTAGTGGAGAGAATTACTTTGTCCTTTGCAAAACGGAGATACGGAGGATCCACTACTAAAGCCTGTAGTTCAGAGACTCGTCTGGAGGATGTAATGGCAATCAGGAACGCCACCTTCCAGGTTACAAACTCGATGTCTACCAAAGAGAGGTTAAAAAGGGGTTTTCATGAGGCCGGCTAGGACCAGATGTAAACCCCAAACCGGTGGAATTCTTTTCTTTGGTGGAAAAACGTGAAAAAGCCCCTTTGGAAAGTGCCTAAGAAGCATTTCGCTGTAAAGAGGAGGTTTTCCTCTTTTTCTGGTGAACCTGGAGATTGCTGCTAGGTGCACCTTTATGGGGGAGAAAGCAGCAAGACCTTCCTTTTCCATTTTCCACAAATAGGGCAGAACTTGTTGTGGTTGTATGGTCATTGGGTGAAGGTTGGACTGCTGCGAACACCATGCGCAGAACCTTCTCCACTTCTGGTTGTAGGATAGTTGAAGGTTCCCTAGCTGCCGCTAGTATGCGCTAACATTCCTTCGGGATAGCTAGATGGCCGAACTCGATGTGATCATGAGCCACCCTGTCAGCTTGAGGGAGCCTGGGTCGTGATGTAGAATTGCACCATCGTTCTGTGACAGGAGGTTGGCGTGGGACCCCAGATGTATTGAGCTGTCCGCCGATAGCTGAAGGAGGTCTGAGAACCAGGATTATCTGGCCCACTATGGTGCTCTAGGATTATCTTGCAATGGTATCTGCGGATCCTCTGGTCTGTCTTCCTGATCAGCGGGAATGGAGGGAAAGATTATGCGAAGATGCCGCTCCCTGGGAAAGAGAACATGTCCCCTTGTGACCTGGGGTGTGCTAACCTGCTCGCAAATTCTTTGCAGCTCTTTGTTCTCCCTTGTGGCAAAGAGATCCAGAGGAGGCTGGTCGCACGCTGAGAAGATCTTGTTTATTTGGTTGTCATGAAGGCGCCTTTCGTGGCACTGCATAGAGTCCTTGGTGAGGGAGTCTACCTGCTGGTTGTGTATTCCCAGAAGGTGGCATGCTTGCAGCCCGATATTGTTGTGAATGGACCAGTGCTAAATGGTTTGAGCTTCCTGAGACAAGGTGTTTGACCTTGTTCCGCCTTGCTTGCGCAGGTAAAACATTGTGGTGGTATTGTCCGTGAGGATCCGCACTACTGAATTCTTGATCATTGGAACGAAGGATTTTAGGGCCCAATTGACCGCACGCAGCTACATGACATTTATTTGCAGAGTCGAGTCTTCGGGAGTCCACAGGCCTTTGATCTGGTGTTCTCGTAGGTGAGCTCACCAGCCCACCAAGGAGGCATCAGTCAAGATAGTGAGATGGTGAGTAGGTTCTACCAGAGGCATCCCTTTCGAGATGTTATCGAGGACCGTCCACCATTTCATTGATTTTGAGAGTGCAGTGGTGATATTTATGTCTTCCCAGGATCCTTGTGTCGTGAACCATCTGGTAGCTAGAAAACGCTTTACTGGTCGTATGTGTAGCCTGCAATTGAGTATTAGCAGAATTCAGGATGACATGGTCCCTTAGTAGAGCCATTTATTTGCGCACTGTGGTCTGTTTGTTTGGGGTGAACGAGCGTGCCAAAGTTATCAATTTTTTCACTCTGTCAGCTGAGGGACTGACGGGGGCCTGTCCCGAGAAAAACTGTGCACCCAGGAACACCAAACATTTTGTTGGCACTATGCACGATTTTTCGTATTTGATTGCAAATATCAATTGTTGGAGAAGTGTGTTTGCCTCAGCAAAGTCACGGTTTCTAGGTGTGTTGAGCCTCGGACCAACCGGTCGTCTATGTATGGGTAGACATGGTGGCCCTGTTTCTGAGGACAGGCGCCACTGGTGCTAGGCATTTGGTGAACGTCGTGGGGGCTCATTTGAGGCCGAATGGAAGGACTCAGAACTTGTAATGACTTTCGCCGACGTTGAATGTGAGATACTGTCGATGTCTCAGATGTATCAGGATGTGAAAGTAAGCATCTTTCAGGTCTAAAGCAGCTAGATATTCGTGAGGCTGTACAGCCTTTATGACGTCTTGTAGTGTGACCATTTTGCACTTTTGTTTTTTGATGTTTTGTTTAATTTTCATAGGTCCAGGATTGGGCGCCATTTTCCATCTGCCTTCTTCACCATGAAGTATCTTGAGTATACTCCTTTTCCCCTCGATGAAGGAGGAACTCCTATTGCCTGTTTTTTTAAACATTTGCCATACTTCTTGTTGGAGAATTTGAAGGTGTGGATGTGACACCTTTACGGGAGGTAAGGGTTTCTGCGTGCGTTGAAACTCAAATAGATGGCCGTGTTGGATGGCATCTAGCACCCATCTGTCCTTTGTAACCGTTTGCTATCCCACTGGTGTGCATTTGAGGCAATCATTGTTGGACTTTGCTCTGCCTACCTTTTTATGAGGTGTTCGATCCCCGTTTGCGCTCTACTTGGTGGTAATCCCTGCTGCTTTGGGAGGACTGGTAGTTCCTTCTATATCCCTGACAGTAGTAGCCGGATCTCCTGTAGTTCTTGTTGTCCCTTGAGGACGATAATCTGGTGTGGCTTGAGGCTCCTCTAAAGGGACGAAAAGATCTTCTGCCCTCTAAGGCAGTTAATGATCTAGCAGTATCAGGGTCTGCCTTCATTGCCTTAAGGGCCTCATCGATTTTGTCGTCAAAAAAGTTCTCTCCCTCAAACGGCATTTCAACGACCTTATTTTGCACCTCCTGTCAAAAGTCGGTGCAGCGTAGCTATCCTTGTCTTCTAAGGACAACCCCATTACCAATTTGCTTGAATCCCGTCTCAGCGAGATCACCTGCAATGTTGATACTGTGGTTTGAGGCCTCCTCACCCTCAATGACCAATGTCATTGCCTCCTTTTGCTGTTGCTCTGGCAATTTCTCTAACATGGGAGCCAACCGGTGCCACATTTCGCTTTCATAGCGAGCCACTATCGCCAGGGCTTTGGCCGCTTTAACTGTTGTTGCCCTCGATTGTTAGCACTTTTTTGCCAAAGCGGGGATAGGAGGGGGAAAGCTAGAAGTTCCCTAGGGAGTCAGATAGCCAACATCTTAGGGTAAACACCTGAGGTGCAGAGACGTGAAAGACAGGGGTTACCAATTGTTGAGTTACTAACAACCTGGTAGGGACGTCAGGGGTTACGAGGCAGGACACAGGCCCAGGGAAGACGAGAGAGGAAAGGGCCAGCCCTAGCGCCAACTCCAAAGGACCCAGGAAGCCATTGAACTTGAGATCACCAGCCATTCTGACCACTGTTTTTGTAATAAACACCCTTGGATTTTTCTTTAAGACTCTGCATGATTCTTTGGGACGGGCCCCTCCCCCCCCCCCGACTCCCCCGTCACCCACAAATGATCCCCAGTAAAATCTATGCAGTGAACATTTGTCTAAGTTCAAGGCACATTAAAAGTATACCTAGTAAAGCCTATGAAGTGAACATTTGTACATGCAGAGAGTTTAGAGAATTTGAAAAACTGTTAGATCCCCCTCTGCTCTATAACCTAATTCTTCCCCCTATTATTGTAAAGCGCCCCATTGCTTCCCAAAGCTAGGTCTGCGTACAATACCCAATATCAAAATGGAAGTGCATTGTGAAGCAAGTGTGTCCAAAGTTAAGAGTCATCCTAATGGAGCAAGGTAAAAATGGCCACTGTGAAGCAACTTTTTTTTAAGTCTGTCTGTTACTGTATAAAAAGGATGTGTGATAAGGCTGATATATTCAGCCTCTTTTCTAAAGTTCATTAAGTAACAGCAGTATTACAGTCTAACCCATTGCATGAACAGGGTCTCCCAACCAGTTATTAAAGAGGGAACGCAAGGATACAAAAAGCAGATCAGGTCGGAGAATGTTTTGCAAATACACAAAGCCACATCAAACAAGTTGCCAGACCTTATGATGTTACAACATTTTTATTTTTTTTAAATGAATGCTACTTTGCAACTGACCATAACAACGTTTGTGAAAAGGGGTTTTTGAGCAGGAGCTAAATGCAGCTCCTGTGTATCAGGTGTCCGTCAGTAAGCAGGAGCTACCTTGAGAAGCTGGTACATGGCGTACCACAAATCTAACTTCTACATGAAAGCCATGCGCACACACACACACACCCATCAAGCTAGCTGGGAGATTCTACGCTCGTGCCTATAAGCAGGAGTATATAGGCCTCAGCAATTTTAAGCCTTATTAACATTCATAAAAAGAGACTGACTAGTGTTGTGCCAAAGTCAGAAGTGGGACAGAGAGGCTTATTTCTGATGAGCCCAACTACAATGTATTAAAAAGGTATGCAACGCAAAATTCAGCACCACCCTCAGCAACTGCCCGACACAAGTAAGTGATGGATGAAGGCTAACAACCTCAAATTCAGCCTAGAGAAAACAGAAATAATGATAGTCTTGCATTACGCCGACCTTGAAACACCTGTAGAATGGCCTCTGAAAGTGGGTAACTGCCCTAAAACATCTACAGTGGTCAAGAATCTCAGCATTCTAATGACAATAGCCTCACGCTGGAACTCCAAGACATTGCAAAAGTCTAAAAGTAGTAATAGCCTTGCTATGTTACTGTCCCACACCGAACGATGGCTGTCAATTCTCTGGTTCCCTCAAAAATTGATTCTGCTAACAGCATTTATCTAAGTATGCCGGACTACCTCGCAAAAAACACAGTGTCCAGCCTATGACTCAGATTGAACAGGAGGGAACATCTAACAATGGGTCTTAGGGTATTAAACTAGCTACCAGTAAAAAAAAGAATCCACCTCAAGGCCCTCTACATCTCCCACAGAGCACTCCAAAAAACACAACACTATACTTCTAAAACCAACTGACAAACCCAGCCCCAGAACAATGGACAAACGACACTGCAAGCATGAGTTTCCCTCTCTGTACACAGGCTCTCAATGCTCAAGCACGCTTTAACGTACGCATGCAGAGCTCAGGGCACTTCTGATTTGTACCATCAAAACAAAACACTGCAAACTTTCTTTTTCCATCTCCTCTCAACTAACCAAACCCACCCACTCTTTTCCAGAATGACCAGAGGGCCTGGAGACCACGCAGATGGCAGCAGCGCGCGGTACTAATCCTAATAACATTAACAAAGAAAAAAATGAAACATGTACAATTAATTTACTTTGTAGGCAAAATCACCTGAAAACAAATTGACATTTAATGAGGTTTTATTATTTTTTGCATTAGTTAAATTATTCATCTATAGTATGCTTTGTTATTCATAGAGCTCAGACCCGCAAATGTCAGTATATGCACTGGTTGCACCCATCATTGTATTCATGTCTGCCATTAATGTGGCCATCTAAAAAAAATCATGTAGGCTTTTCTGGGGCCCATGTAAAGGTGGGTGAAAAGTTTGGACAGGCATAACAAAGAGAACTGAAAATATTGCAATACTCACTTGAACAGCACAGCCCAGTAAAAGTAAGAGCAACTTTTGCACCTCTTCAGTTCCTTGTTCTACAATGTAAGAGACAGAAATATAGTTGTGTCTTTAATACTTATTTATTTTTTAAGACATTTTTATGTCACCAACCTATTGATAATTGTTAATAACATGCAAATCAAAGGTGGTTTGCTGGCCTGCCGAACAGCAAAACGTAATCTCCATTGAAATGCAGTTTATTTGAAAAAATGTCATAGATAATCTGCTCAGCAGGGGTTTCTATCACTTCAACCTTTTAACCATGGAAAAAAAAGAATATGCTACTAACTTGGAAGTAAATATGAGCATGAATAGGAAACAGTGGACCTCGTTATAAATTGACCGGTGCAGAATTAACGTGCTGGTATTAACGTATACTGGCACGTTTCTGCACTGGCCAAATACATGTTTTCCAATGGGGTGAAGGAATCACCTCCAGCTAAGAGCTGGAGCTAATCTCGCCACACTTGCGGGAAAAATCACCAGTATTACAGGTGCCGGTAATACTGCGCCTGTGATACGGGCAAAGTCCCCCATGGATTCCTATAGGACTCCATGGAATGGGGACGAACGATGGCGATAACGGTAATTCCATTTGCTGGTATCATGTCGGATTCACCGCTAGGATCAGGCAAGGTTATAATGAGCCCGAGTGTTGTGGTGTTAGGATTTAGGATATGGGGATGATCCCCAGGTAGGATGGAAATATGACACTAAATGGGAGGGAAAGGAAATGGTTTGAGCATGGGCCTGAGTGTTCTAAGGGGGAATGGAAGGAGGGAGAAATAAAGAAACTGGAAGACACAGGAAAAGGACAAATATTGGGAAAGATCAAATTGCTCAGATATTAAGGGAGTAGGGCAATATATACATAAGGGTTATGGGTGGGTTGTGTTAAAAGGAGGGAAATCATTGATGGAGCATCACGATGGGCTGGGAGTGATTTGTGCTATCTTTATCACTATGGTCTTTTATACAACCAAAATCTTGGAAACATAAGGGCGGGTGGTAGTACTTGACTAAGATTTTGATAAATTGTTCACCTCAACAATTTCAGTTCTAAATTTCGCAGTGAAATGGTACAATGTGTATTATGTATTTCAACGATAATTTTAGTGGTATATACTTTGAGGACGGGGATGCCAATTTCATTCTGAAATTACCTTAGATAGCACAGTGTCGATGGTGGAGTTCCTAGGAAGGATGCCAGTGCATTAGCTCGAAGAGAAGAAGTGGTGAGCCAGTCTATGTGTGGGTGAATAAATTGGACACACTGCAGAGACAATACGGAAAACAGGTGATTTGCAAAGGTAAGATTAATCGAACGGGGCAAGTGTAAACTACAGAGTAGTACTATGAAATGTAACAAATATATGGTGAATGGTTACTGGAAGTAGTGGTGGGGTCAGACTGTCGGAGTGGGCAGGGAGAGCTCCCGGTAACCAAGTAAATTAAGTTTAAGCCAAGCTTTAAAGAGATCCACAGCGGGACTGGCTTTTGATTGCTATAGAAAGTGTGTCCAGTCGAGAGAAAGAGCAGGGGGCGTTATGGGGCAGGCAGGGCAAGTGCAGAACGGTGAGGATCAGAGGAACAAGATGGTTAGTAAATTGAGTTATAATCAAATAGGTACGGAGGTGCATGACTATTCTTAGCTTAGTAGTCCAGGACAAGAAAAGGGAAAAGAGTGCAGTCTTGTATAGAGAGCAAAGCAGCATGTTGCTGGTAGGTACACGTGGTGAGGATCTGGGCAGCTAGATAAGAGTGCGAATAGCAAAGTTGTGGGGCCTGTCTACAGAGAGGTAGGAGAGGACGTTAGGGAGTAGGCTTGAGCAGTAGTCGAATTTGTGGCGTACAAAGGCGAGATTAGAGTGTAGTAGAGTGGTTAATAAGAGGACACATTTTTCCAAATGTTAAAGAGGTTAATAAAAGTAGTAGAGAAAGATTATCAGAACAGTCTAGTTTGGAGGAGATAGGGGTCAATTAGAGAGGGCGGCTGGACTATCATTGCTGAACTCATTTGAGAATGAGAGCAACCAATGGAAACAGCCGGGGGTACAAAGGTTGACGGCCCACAGGTTCAGTTTCCGAACACCGGAAAAGGGGCGAAAGGAAAAATAAATATATAAATAAATAATTGCACACAGCTATGTCACATTGTGCCTGCAACGCCTCCCTTCAAGGTATAGGCCAGGGTGCTCATGCTCACTCAACTCGCCACTGTGTCAAGCAGTTGGTTGTATCTCTCAATGGGTACATTGCCTCAGCCTAGGTTGTAAGAGGGGAAACTCACTGAACGTGGCAACCATCAGCAAGTCTTGGTGGAAGTTACATGGTGCATCCCTGTAGAAAAGTACGGACGGGAACCACAAGGATACTCTGCAGCCACTAGTTTGCAACAACTGTACCCAGAGGTACTAGACTTTTGGGAAGCCCTGGAACGACAGGGGAAGATACCAGGGGGGGTGGAAGGTCTTTCCACCTCCAATATTTAGGGTGGATAAAGAGAATGTCAAGAATGAACAAACAAAGTCACAAAAATTGAAATGGAAAGAAAATGTGTATAATTTGAACAATTATTAAGAATGTGGAAGCATGGGGAGGCAGACATTCTTACGTTAAGAACAAAATTGGTCTGGGCTGACCCAAATGTGTAGGGCTCTTACCCCACATACCACGGAAGCCGCAAAGTGCCTTTTCCTAGCTGTGGTTAGCCCCCACCCTGGTACAAAGGCCCATAGCTCCTTGCAGCAGCCCTTATTCCCCCCCAGTACACCCAACAGGCCCTTATTTGGCCTTCCCCCCGCGTGCCCACCACCGCCCACTACTGATTGGTCCTGCGTGATCAATGCAATACAGAAGCAGAGGACTCGGTGCTCAAGGCTCAGAGCGACTTTACTCTTTCCCTGCATAACATATAAGCAGTAAGCACCCTTCCCTGGCTCTGAGGTTCCCAGGCCCCAGCACAAAGGCCCACAACCCATTGCAGCAGCCCACGTGCCCCCAGCACACCCAACAGGGCCTTGTTTGGCCTTTCCCCTGCATGCCTGCCCGCACCAGATCCTGATTGGTCCTGCGTGAACAACGCAACACAGAAGAATAATAACTCCTATCCTTCCTTCCCGGGCAGCCGGCTAAGGGCTCAGGAAAAGTGCACCTTCCTTGGCCGTCTTCCATCCTGGTTTGCCTTTTAGCCCTGTGCAACCCCAGGTCTCGCCCTCACAGTTTGCAATTACAGCCAGGTAGGAGACTACGCCATTGCTGCAAAGCAGTATTTTTTAATATCGCTGTTTTTGTATTTGCTACCGTTTTCCGCTGCCATACTTGCTTTTCTTCCCTTAGGGTCCAGGGTGTGGGTTTCTCAACTTTATTTTGCTACAGTGTTCCACTACCATATTTGCTTTGCTTCCCTTAGGGTACAGGGTGTGGGTTTCTCAACCATATTTTGCTACGGTGTTCCACTGCCATACTTGCATTATGAAACATAACTGTATCCCGTACAGGCTCGGCCCACTCACCTACATACCTCTCAATAAAAGCTACTCGATTACACACACATCACCTCATCCAATAGAATACTATGTGATTCTTAGCATGCACCACACTTAGAATTCTGAACCTAGCTTGCGACGCATCTAGATAGAAATGTGATTCTTAGAATGCACCACACTTAGAATTCTGAACCTAGCTTGCGTCGCATCTAGATAGAAATGTGACTGTCAGCATACACCACACTCAGGATTCTGAACCCTAGCTTGCGTCGCATCTAGACAGAAATGTGACTGTTAGCATGTGCCACTCTAGTATGGAATTCTGAACTTTAGCTTAAGCGGCATCTAGATAGAAATGCGACTGTTAGCATGTACCGCACCTAGATGGAATCCCACAATTGCAAGGACAGCAATGCCAATTAACCAACCAACTAACAATTCCATCCCTCTGCATACACCTTTCAAACTATAACCAAACACAACCACAAGCCTAAAACGCAGTAATCCGCACAAACTTCACAACAATGCAACAACAAAACAAACCACACATAGGGCCTCATTACGAGTTATGCTGGTAAGGGAAAAATGATGCCGGTATATAAATACCGGCATCATTTAACGTTCCGTAGCATTCTGACCCGCAAACCCGGTATTAAGGGCACCGTTATTTACAGTGCTGCTAATAGCGGCATAGGTGCGTACACGCGCCTCTTCAGGTAGTAAATACCGGCATGCCGGTAATAGGGGGCAATCACAACCCACGCAAACATGCAAATACCGGCATCGCGAACACGGTAACAACGGGCTGCATGATGCCGGAAAAACAGGCATCGCGGACCACCCGCAAACAGCAACCAAGATACAAGGCAGCTGCCACAGGTGCACACAATCCCCACAGGTGGAGTCAAAGGAGGCTGCGCCAGTATGAACTGAGCACACCCACACACCACAATCCCCCCCACAGGTGTAGGCATTGCAGAGTGGCCCAGTACAAAAGGAGCACACCTACACACCACACCCCTTCCTACACCAAAATGCTACCACTAGCATTTGCAATCATGCGCAGGAGGACATGCCTATACTGCTACAACTACTGCATCAACAGCAACAACAACAACAACAACTACAGCAGCAAGAACAGGCAGCACAGAGGAGACGCAGGAGGAGAAGGAGGGTGAGACACGCCCAGCAACTACCACCAGCGCAGCCACCAGCGCCTCGTAGGCAGCCAATCCCTCGCACCAGACCCAGCCCATTCAACCTAACCCCTGAGCAGATCCACACTTTGCACCGGTTGGACCGTGACACCATCACCACCATAGTGGACATGATACAGAACGACATTGCCAGCCACATACAAATACGCACTGCCATCCCCCCACTACTGAAGGTTGTGTCTGTGCTACACTTCCTGGCCACAGGCACCTACCAACACACAGTGGGCCAACTGCATGGCATTTCACAACCACTATTCTCACGCATGCTGAACCAAGTGCTGGATGCCCTCCTGAAGCATGCAAGCACCCACATATCCCTACCACGGACTGGCCAGGAGATAGCCGAAACCAAAGTAGGCTTCCATGCACTGGCAGGCATGCCCAATTGTGTCGGTGCCATCGACTGCACCCATGTGGAATTGGTTGTCCCCCATGCCATAGAGGCGGTGTACCGCAATCGCAAGCAATACCACTCCATCAATGTGCAAAAGGTATGTGACTCCAGCAAGATCATCACCAATTGCTGCGCCCGATTTCCTGGATCCACACATGATGCCATGGTACTGCGCAACTCCACGCTACCCCGTCACATGGAGCGACATGCTGGACCACGTGCCTGGCTGCTCGGTGAGTTGCACAACAGGCCCATGGCCATGCTGTGGGGTACTCATGTGTGCGGATGCGGAAGGGGGGAGATAGTACACCTGGGTGGGAAAGGGGGGGGATAGTTTACCTGGGTGGGAAATGGGGGGGATAGTTTGCCAGGATGGGAAATGGGGGGGGGGATAGTTTACCAGGGTGGGAAAGGGCGGGTTAAAAGTACACCTGGGTGGCAATAGCCAGTGAGTGGAGAATGAATGCAGCGCTAAACACTCCTCACCTGACACAGCCAAACTGAAAATGACACATCACTGGGCCACATATCACAAATTATGCAAATGGATGACAACAAGTAAGAGGCACAACCGGGGCACCATGGTGATGGCAAGCAATGCATGACTGAATAGGATGGCAACTGTGCCAATGCGCCCAGTGTGACCATGCATAGTAAAGAGTATACAGCATGAATTGGAGGCTAAACATTGTCGCACTGCCTCAGCATGCCTGATTACACCCTGCATCATCTATTCAACCCCATCCAGTGTTCCACACCTCTTTACAGTATACATTCCATATAGGTGACTATTTGGTACACGTACAGGGACATGTGCATGCTCACACCTAATAGCTGCTGCCATGACTGTGCTCCCTGAAGGTGTTAGTTCAGAGTGACACACCTATTTGTATCTGCTTGCAGGTGATGGAGGATATCCCTTGAGGCCGTGGCTACTTACCCCTGTGCGGAACCCGCAGAACAGCCATGAAGAGGAGTACAATCGTGCACACTCGTACCAGTCTTGTGATTGAGCAGACCTTTGGCCTGTTCAAGGCGCGGTTCCGCTGCCTAAGCAGGTCTGGTGGGGCACTCCTACATAGGCCTGAGAAGGTGGCAAAGATCACCATGGCCTGTGTCATGCTGCACAACATGTGCGTCCGAAGGAATGTACCACTGCCACCTGACATTGACATGCATGGCCCGGGTGAGGATGAAGGGGATGGAGACGGAGGCGAAGGAGCCCCCCTGCCAGTACGTGATGCACGGGGCGGCCATGCTGTACGCCAAGCACTAATTGACACAGGGACCATGAATGACTTTTGTCAGTCAGACACTGGGCCAATGTGAACATGCACAAAGGGAATGTTGTAATGTGGACACTGAACACCGTAACACATTAAATGGATGCACACCAAAAATAACAATGTCCAGCCATGGATTGTTCTCCAGAGAACTTGTGTATTATATGAAAGTGCAAAACTGTGCCCACTCCCCCCTCCCACAATCCCCCAACAAACTCCCTCACCCACCCCACAGATCCCAAATGTCCCCATGTGTGCAACAAACAGTGTTGCCTTCACCAATGTTACTGCTCACATTTTTTCCATTTTTCAGAAAGTCCCTTTTTGGCGACTTTTGGGTCTGGGAGTGCCATGGCCATGCGCCGTGCGCTCCTGTGCGTTAAGCGCACAGGGCTTGATTGAACAGAGGTGGAAGGTGTTGACGTGGTGGAGGTGTCATTTGTCAATCCCCTTGCAGACCCATGGTGTGGCTGCTGCACTTGCCTGATGTTGGCTAGTAGGGCCTCGGTCAATGACCCCATGCACTCTGCCTGAATGTAGACGTGGATGCCTCCACGGCAGCTGTATTTGCAGCAATGGCCGTGGTTATGGCCTTCTTGGCCCCATTACCGGCAATGACCTGTTGCCACATAATCTGCAGCATCTCGTCTTGGCGGGCCTCCACCCTTGACAGACAGACCTCAAAGGGGGTTTCTGTCGCAGGTGTACCGGTGGCTGGTGGGGTGGTGAAAGGCAGGGTGGTGGAAGGCAGGGTGGTGGCAGGCACCTGCGTGGGGCCCTCGTACTGGGCACTGTCGTCCTCGAAAATGCCGATGTCCGAATCTCCTAGGTCGGAGTCATGGAGACATGGGTCATCCAGGCTCTCTGTCTCCGCAGGGGGCGAGGGGGTGCCAATGGGTGTTAGGCTGGGCGATCCAGTAGATTCTTCAGCCTCTTCGACCACCTCTGTGGACACGACGTCCGTGGTGGCCGGCGGTACAGCTGGCACTATCGCAGCAGGTGCACCCTGCAGAGATGATGCCTTGCGTGGCACACTGGGAGTGGTTGCAGGCAATTTTTTGGAGGAGGGGGTTGCGGTGGCCCTGGTCCCCTTGCGTGCACTGGATGTGCTTGCCCCCCTGTCCTGGGTTCCAGCTTCCTCATCGGTGCCTGGGGGATAGAAGAGATGCAGGTCATCAGTGAGATTGCCAAATGGCAGCTGTGATTTGTTGCAGTGTAATATCTTGATACATTCAGGCATGATTTCATTTCTGTTGTGTGGCATTTGGTGTACTGAGGGGACATGTTGGCAATGATTGCATGGCTGGTGGCAATGGATTGTCTAGGGGGGGGGGACATGGGCATGGATGGGTCATGTTGCACCTCTGTTGGGTTTACATATTTCACGCAGCATGCGTGTGGTGCAGGGGGTGGCAATCAGTATACTGTTGGTGAGTTGATGTTGCCTTGGGTAAAGGAATTGCCTTGCCTAATCGGACTCCCACCTCACTTGTGTCACATCATGTTTTGTTATTGGTGGATGTGATGGTTCACTCACCTTCCTCTGTTGTAGTAGCTGCCCCGAACTCCTGCTCTCCAATCCCCTCTATGGATTCTGGGTCGATGAATCCACTTGCAATCTCCTCCCATGTGGTGAGCTTAACAGGGGAGTGTGTGCCACCGCCTGTCGCCATTGCGGCCCTCCGGTTCTCCGCAAGGATCTTCCGGACACTGAGGCGGAGGTCGTCCCAGCGCTTTCTGCAATCCCGGACACTCCTTGGGGTGCTCCCCACTGCTGTTACCCTCTGTGCAACCTCCTGCCACACCCGTTTTTTACGCGTTTGGGTCGCATGCTTCAGGTCCGTGTTTCGTATTATGTCAGCATGCTGTTGTAGGGTGTCCGCTAGCATTGTCAATTCAGCATCTGAAAAGTGCTGCTTCCTCTTCCTTTGTGTGCTTTTTCCGGTAGCCTTTGACATCCTGGTTGTGTTTTGGCACTCAACAACACGGGTGTAGTGGTAGTAATGGAGGATGGCAATGGATTGTGTTTTTAAAGATGGCCACCGGCCCATTTCCTGTTCCTGCGCGATGACGTAATTTCCGGGTCCGTTTTTTGCGAACACGGTAATAACATGCCGGTATTACCGTGCCGGTATTTACGGGTTAGTGTGAGGCGGTAGCGCAATGGGCGGGCCCCGCGATGCCGGTATAGGGGGCTTGGAGGCCCTTTACCGGCATGGCGGTATTGCCACTACCGGCATGGGGGAACGCACGTGCTCGCGCACTCTTAATGACCCGCTATTAGCGGGTTCATATGTGCACGGACCCGCTCATTCCGGCATGCCGGTAATGAACCCGGTTTTACCGGGCAACTCGTAATGAGGGCCATAGACTTGCACAACAGCACACAACGACTACGGACCATAAAACACCCCAAGCTCAGCCAACGGACCCACCGGGCTGAGGCTGCCAACAGCACATCACTGCTCTCTTGCACCTTTCCAGCTTATTCCCACTAACCCACCCCCTCTCCTCCCCTTTTTTCAGAGCCGCCAGAGCGCCAGGGGACCACTACGGTGGTGATAGTGCGCAGTACAAATGTTCTTTAACATTAACATTAACCATGCAAATTAGTAACAGAAACTATTCTCTCACCTGATAACTATGGGATACTGCTAGGTACCTAGCCATGCCCTACCCACCTTCGTGCTGGCTAGAAAATGCACACATACACTTTAGAAATCCTTTCTTCACCTATTACATCTCTGACTACGGTCTTCCAAAGGGTGTTCAACCCAATGCGCTTCAAGGCCATACCAATGGCAATAGGCTCTATACAAGTGACATATAACATAACCCAACTTCTAGTTGTAAATCCCCCTACTGATGTAGAGTGTGCATATTATCGTTCTACTGAATCACCCATGATCTCATAAGAGACGTGGGTGCTTGTGCATTACTACATGTGCTGTTGGTAAGGTCAAATCCCACATATAAAATCCTTCCCATCGCCTTGGTAATCTATCTGAGCCTGTCCAATTATAACAAGAAGGTAGTGTGGAAGGTGTTGCTGCAGGTTTTTACTAACCCTAATCCTAATCCTCAAACCAAATTGTTCCGGTCTTGTCTTGGACACCAAATTACATATTGACCATCACATGACAAGCTGAGTGAAGGACGACCAGCTACAGTGATGCACTCTAAGGAACATATAACATCTAATTCTGCAATCTGATCAAAAAACATTTGTAAATGCACAGGCAAAATCTAGACGTCTACTTCATTACACAGTTGGTTCAACTTCAAAAAAATAGACTAACCCCTCTAAGAGCTGTTCAACATGCTGTAGCATAATTGATCTCTGGTAGTTGTCAATAAAAACAAATCACCCTGGCCTCACTGGATTTGTGCCTCCTTGAAGGGGGGTGCATATTTCCAACTGAATTTCCAACTAGATGGCCATTCAAATCCCTCGCAGACAAACTATCGATTTCAGAGGGCTGCCAGGAGCAATGAGCATTACACTAGGACATTCTAAACTTCAAAATAAATGAAAACCAGTAAAATAATGCTTCCCTGGAAGTGAGACACAAATGTATTTCCTTCCTTCTGTTCCATATTCTGCCCCTCCTAATCTCACATTTCACAAGGAGCAAAAAACCTTCCTTTTAAGATCCAGCAGACTGGCAACCAAAAGCTTACTTTCATACTGCCTCCTCGATTGTGCAGCTCCATCCTCCACCTAAATGTGATCAAAACTGCCTATTCAGTTGTGCAAGAATCTGCACCTGGTACATTACATTCCACAGTCCTTCATCCTTGGCCTCCCCCTTCCTTATTTTCTTGGTTCTGGTTATTCAGTTTATCCTCCTCCCCTTCCCACCCTCTTTAGATCTCTGCCACCAATGTATACATGTGTTCTTCATGTAGCCTTGTTCCCCATCGTTTGTACCCTCATAGTGGCCCTCTCTGCATTTTCCACAACCATGTCTGTTCTGTATCCTTTACTGATTCATTATTGCCTATATTCATATACCCTCCTCTTCATCTGTCAACCTGTTGCTCACATCACTATTATTGTCTTTTGCTCACAGACCCCACCACTCACATTGGATACACCACATTGCATGTTTCAGGTACGTGGCCTTGTCCTGATCAATCACACCTCCCCCACCTTGCTAAGGCTTACAGTTCACAGACGCTGTCTTATGGACATAGTAGACTAACTGAACAAATGTAGAGCTAGCCTTCAGCTTGTCGCACCACCTAGCTTTAATGTTTAAGTTGCTTTTTGTGCTGACTTCCATCTTTTTCATATTTTTCTTACGCCCACCAGGCCAAGTTTGCACTTTATCTCCTCACACTGATTTATATGTGTCCTTTATTTTGAGCACCATAGTACAATGCCCACAGCCTGTTTCACACTTTATAAACATTAATAATTCTCCTACTCATTGTTTAATATCTGCTAATCCAAAGGATTCAAAGCTATATTGGAGGATTTAGGTCCCAGATTTCACTTAACAAAAAGGTTCAGCGCATCACCAAGCAAGATAATATAGCAACTGATATGCAAATTCATTAAAATCCAAATTAATAAAAAAAATGGGCATATAATGAATACATAGAATGAAAACACGTTCACCTGCTAATCACAAATAAATACACATTCATGTTGATAAATTAAGACAATATAAAATGTGTTTGGAGAACATGCATTAGTTCAAATTAATTTGAATGCCATCACATTGTCAAATATAACTGAAGGGAAATAAGACGCAGAACTACAAACCCAGAGTTGTGAGAAACCCGAGTGTATTCTCGCTCCTACTTCCCTGGGATCCTCTATGCAGGTGGCCAGGGAAAGGCCATCTCCTTGGGATCCTGACCCTGGCAATGGACAAGCGAGGAAGGATCACCTGGGTGGAGGGTCCTTGGAAATTGAGAGTGGGATGCCTTCAGGCGACACATTGTATCCCACTTACCTCAGCGTCAACCAATCTAGCCCACCTCTGACCTTTATGTGTTATTGTAGGTGAGCACCCCATCTTTACTCTCTTGGGACATACTCTCCACATTCTGGTACTGAGAGGAAGAACAAACAGCTAAGAGTACTAAACACCACACACTCTTCCCACTCTGGTACTGAAGACAAGGAGGCAGTGTTGACAACCAATGTCAGTGCCCCTAGTTCAGAAGGTGTTTCAATGGTCACACAAACGTAGGCTCTTTCCTATCATCCCATGGGAGCAGGAGGGGGTTAAGTCACTCACAGCCTGGGGGTGCTTAGATGTTCGATATATGTTTTTTTCCTCTTCTCCTTTTCATTAGAATCCTATTCCAGGCACAAACATTGCAGTCGTCCAGATCTGGTCGACCAATGGAATGAGGCTTGAGAGCCACAAAGCTTCGGGCTCACAACCTCTATACTAAATGGTTAGCTAGGTTGGTGGGACGACTTCTAACTCTAGCATAGGCAATTCCTTCCATCAATGGTTCTGCTGCCACCACACACTCCTTCTCTGCACCTCTACTCCCTCAGTACCCCTTAAGTATTCTGACAAATCCTATACCATTCATAGGAACATAGTGCCACATCGGGGGACCTCCTCCCGTCATCCTCTCTCTCAGGTTTATGGGTAAATTGGTCAGTAAGCAGAGTTGGTTTATTTGAACTCTCAGGAGATCACATTGTTCAACCCAACCCTTTCCCTCGCTGCTGCGTGGGCTGCATCAATGTCTGAGGCTAACGCCATCTTGGAATTGGTTTGCTGTTATTCTAGCAGATCAGAGCTTTCCGTTACACAAATGTTCCTAGTTTGAGCATACATTGGAAACTTCAGTCCAGTAAGACTTAACACTTTTATTTCTCCATGCTAGGCACGCTGCTCTATGGCAGTTTAGCAAAGATCTTCTAGCAGCTCAATATTCAGTCTTTCGTGCAGTCCCTTAAGGGTCAAAACTCATTGGAAGGGCGAGGTAGATCACAGGATCCTTCCTGCATTACACCCAAGTCCTGCATCACGTAGCGGGTGGTGGTACTATGCCCCCATGGTCATCCTATCCCTTACCATTGGAGTCGGAGAACAACACACACCCCAGGATAAATATGAATACATTCTGAAAAGGGGTTTGCACAATAGATCAGGCGCTTCAGACTAAACTGCATCTTGGTTAAATTTGCGACATTGAAAGCCCAATCGATTTATTCAGCTTTTGTTGATTTGAAGACCACCTTTGAGCTTTTATGGAAGACCTTCGGATCCCGATTAACCTAATGCATGCTATAAAATCATGATATTGTAACAATTTTGCACGTATTAGATGGGGCACGAAGGGAGATTGTACAAACCCAGTGGTTATTAATGTTGGAGTGAGACAGGGGTGGGCCCCCGGGGCCCCACCCCTTTGCTTGTTCTATTATACATCAATGATATAGCCATTATGGTTAACAATACAGTGGTGGACACCCCAACTGTTGGTCAACAAAAATGGAGCCTCCTGTTCTCTGCGGACAATGGCGTCCTTATGGCATAAAGTCTGGTCCGCCTGCAGCACCAGCGTACTTCTTTTGTGAATATATGTCGAACTAAAGGCCTAACAATAAACACTTCAAAAGCAAAAGTTATGTCATGCAAGCCGGCCAGTAGTGGCCGCCAAGCACTCCCAAAAATCCATCTATCAAATAATCTTAAGTGGGCCAACCAGATCGGAAGAGCACTTTCATAGCTGTAAGACATGGTGGTGCTGTTGCAGGTTTCTCCTCCCATTTTGGTGGGAGAATACTTTCATTTGCCACCAAAAACTACAAAATACACGCCATTCCGACAGTTACTTATGGTACAAAATTATGGGGGCATTTCAGAGAACAAAACCATGAAACGTCTCTTGGGTTTTCTGTCTAGTGCAACCTGTGTACTAGCCGCAATGGAATTGGATCTCACTGAGGCCAAATATGAAATAATGCTAAAACCAGTGTTATACTGGTTTATAATCTGGAACTCCATCACTCTAACCATATATAGAGAAAGTATTCTTGATATATTGGCATCTAAAGGGGACAAATCGTTCCCATGGTTCACCTATGTGAAACACATGTTCATAACTATAGGCCTGGAAGCATTATGGAAGGAGCCGATTAAATACTGCACTCTATCTAAAAGTATACTGAGGAATTTCTTTAACGACTGGGTGCTGAAAGATAAATTAGATGTATGTTATTCTCACTCTTTATCTACTAATTACATGCTAGTTAAAATCAATCCAGGCGTTGAATCCTACCTTTTCGTTTTCGCCTCGCCATATGCAAACATTTTATTTACAAAATGTTGCTAGGGAATTTTGCCTCTAGCTGATTTTAGTGTACATTCCTTGTCTACATGCACCTTCTGTAAAACTCATGAGGAAGATGGAGCACACTTTTTATTTACTTGTCCTTCATATGATGCTGCTAGATGCAAATGGCTTCATCCGATTATCATCCATTATGGTTTCAGATCTCGATTTGAAGCAGTGAAATTGATTAAACTGTGACCACTTCTATTTTTTTTTTAAGTATCTTCATTTTTATTGTGTGCATTCCATAGAAGGAAAAAGTATTGGATTTGTTTTAGCGATATAAGGTTTTATCCAACGGATTTCCTGGGCATCGAACTGTAACTCTAAAAAAGCATTTTTCAGAAAACAATGATTGCAGTTTGCATCGGAAAGTGGGATTTTTAACGCAGTTGTATAAAAATGCTATTATAATTATTATTTTTTATTTTGATTTAATTGTAAAACAATTTTTACAAAAGAATGTATCCATATCTCAATCCTTAGTTCAGTTAAATGTAGTTCTTTTTCCAGTTCATCCTCAAGTCCTGTCCTTGCAAATGTATTAGTTGCAGCGACCGCAGGTGAGTATGTTGGTCAATCCAATCCCATTTCTCTTTCATTTAGAGGAGGCCTATCTAAGCCAAGTTTCTGAAAAAAGTGGACTTCTGCAACCACCCAACTAGACTTCTCTCCACTCATTAGCCTTGCCCACCATTGTTCCTTGTTGTAGTACTGTAGGTTTTTGAATAAGTGATCAAGGTGAGTGTTGTGATCTGCTTGAGTTCCCATGCACTCTAACAGCAGGTGTTTTATGGTTTCTATTTGATCTGGAAGTCCACAGAACCTACAATTATTGAAGCTGGATTTGCTTCGAATTGCTATTATCTCGTTTGTATATAGCAGGTTCAAGCGGATCCTCAAGAAGCCTTGCCATATCTTTTTGTCAGGGACTTTTGCCAGATAAATCCTTGTTTGGTTTATTTTTATTGGATTATACGGTAATGCTTTTGAGAGATGTATGGCTGCGGCTTTGTCCAAAGTATGTATCCAATCGTGTTCTAGTAGGCACTTTCTGAATTTTGTTGGATTGTTCTTTAGTTCCTCTTCTGAACTGCCCAGAATTTCCAGGAAGAGTTTGTTCTTTTCAGACCATTTGGTAAGCATCTTACAATTCTCTCCATTTATTTCTTTGTTTATTAACTCAAGAACCATTGGCGGCGCTGGGAGGATGATCTTTCTGATCAACATTAAGCCATTTCGTGGCACCGTCGCACTCAGTGACATTAGTCCCAATTAACGCTGGATCGCTACCATTGATGTTGATTGAGGTAGGACTAATCCCTTTCGCCAAAACATGCCTTCAGGTTTTTGCCAAAGAGTTTCTGGGATCATTGGCATCGCTTGAACCCTGTATGTTAGGATTGGTACCACCTTGTATCTGTAATAATTGATAGCCGGAATGAGCGAAAAGCGTCCGTATTTCCTATTTACTACTTGTGTTTGTGTTATCAAAGTCTTTGTTTTTGCATAAAGACTTTCCTGCATCGGGATTTCTGTTGTACTATTACTCAAGATTATTCCCAAGTATCTGAAGCTTTTAACCTTTTCTAGTAAAGTTCTGTCTAGAGTCAATTTTTGCTGGTCTGTTCTTTTAGTAGATTTCTCGATGGACATTATTTTCTTTTTTTCTTTATTCAGTTCAAGATTGTTTTCCTTTATGTAAAGTTGTAAATTGGATAGTTGCCGCTGAAGACCAATCATGGTCTGATCCATTAAAATAATATCATCCGCGTAGGAGTCTGGACAACTTCTCTTCTCCCAATGTCGGGGGGAAAGCCCAGACTCTCTCCTCAGAGGCTTTGAAGTCTCCTTTGTAAGCATTATATAGGGCTGGTGCCAAAGGACAACCTTGCTTGACCCGTCTATCCGTTAGAATTTCTTTAGATAGAAGCCCAGTTTGGTTCAGTCTTACTCGAATAGTTGTTCCTGAGTATAAGGCCATTATCGGTCCAGGATAGATCTAGGGCACTTCTGTTTATCCAACTTACTCCATAAGATGTCCCGGTTGACCTGGTCAAACGCCTGGACCAGGTCAACAAATGCTAGGAAGACTCTGGGTTTACCCTCCCTGATCTTAGCCTTCACACAGCTTAACGCCAGGATATTTGCTGTTGTCCCCCAAGCCCTTAACAATTCCCGCTTGAAAAGGGTCTGAGGTCGCGCTTTGTCTGGTCCATTCTTGGAAATTGTCTAGTGCCAAGGATCCAAATATTTTACCTATTGTATCCAAAAGGGCTATTGGTCTATAATGTTGTGGGTTGTTTAATTTCTTCATTTTAGCTTGAATCCTTTCTTTGTCGTGCAGCATCATCCAGCGACTTACCATTTGTTTACGTTGGTTTGGTAAAGTCTCTTCTGATTTTTATATAAGGTTGTGAAATGGTCGATCCAATTTTGCTCACCCACGTTGTTCGGTAGGGTGGAATTCGTTTCTTTTGAAGTACATTTTATTAGTGACCTGAATTCTCGAGGATTCTTTCCACAAACGGCACGTAGCATTGTCTGAGTCTGCTTGGTAGAGCTGATCCTTATACTCCCTCAGCCATGTTATATAACTTTGTTCTGCTACCTTTGCCTCGTTGTTTTTTTTCCTCTGTGTTGACTTTTTTGCAGTCCTTTTTGCTTTTCTTAGGATCTTTCTTTTATCCACTAGTTGTTGGTTATACTCATGAGTGTGTGGTTTCGATGGTTTGTTGTTTTTGCTCTTTGGCACTCTATGTACTGCGAGCAGGGGTTGATAGTCCACTCTGATCGAGACCTCCTGCTTATGGTACGAGTTGAGTTCTAAATACTGTGGGGTCAAGTTCTTAATGGCTGCTTCAGTAAGCCTCAGGCGGGATCCACCTCCACAATTTTCAATTCCTGAACACATTTTCTTTATCGCCAGTGGAGACGTTCCCCATGTTGTTGTTAGTAGATTATGATCACTTTGTTTCGTTTTTAAAACGACAAAACTTTCTACTAGCGCGAGGAATTCCCGGGAGACGTAAGTGTGGTCGATTGTTGCTCTCATGCCTTCTCATTCCCATGTTGGAATACCCAGTGTCGCTGTTTTAGTCATACAGTGCAAGTTGTGGAGATCTTTCGAATCCATGAAGGTTGCCCATTGCCGTCCTCGTTCTAACAATTTTCCTGAACCTGACGAGGTTTCGATGGTACCCCTTATGTCACTGCAGACTGCATTTAGATACCCCTTGATGATTTTGTATTTGATTTCGAATAGTTCATAAGCATCATCGATGGTGGATTCAATTGCTCCAAGGAAGATCTCATTGAATGTATGTAGGGTTCCAATAGGTGTTGATCAATAGAATGTTTTCTACTTTGTCTTTTTTTAGTTTTTCCTTAACATCCGGACGTTGCCAGGAGATCAGAGTAGCCTGAATTAATTCTGACGAAAGTAATAAAAAAAATTAAATAGAGACCGCTGCCTGATCGAATTATTAAGCCCGACTGGGGCGGCCTCTGGAAACTTTGCAGGCCGTAGTAAATGCCAATTTATTGCCATCCATAGTCGGTTTTGAACATAGCCAAGTATTCTGAAGGCACAGAACATCGAATTTACCCAGATTTACATCACTTCGCAAGGTCAAGTGTCCGAATCCTCTGGTGTTCCAGGACCCCATTGTTAACTTATCGTGATGAACTTCAGGTGGCTCCGTTAACGTCGAATGATCTTGAAACTCTTCTTTACTGGGCTTTGGTGGCTAGATGGTTGATTTAGGTATTAAAGATGTTGGGATCCATGACCACTTGCTTTGGGCTTCTTTGTATGTTCATGGTTTCCCTTTATTTTGGCTCTTCGCCTGTCTCTCGGTTGATACTTCTTGCGCAAAAGTAATTCTGAGTTGGGGCACATGGCCCTTTGGAGGTCTTTCCGTATTCCAACTAGTTGGTGAATCAATCAGTTCCCTTGAAGTACCTGGGGTGTTTGTTCACGATACTACGTACCTTTGGGTATGTTTCTTTGTTGCTTTCTGTTCCTTTCTCTCATTTTGCACTTGGTGGCCTTTTGACTGGCCATCACCTGGCTTTGTATGTACCGACTGAGCTTTCTTCACCGCCCCGTCCGGGTTTGTTTCTCTTACGTCGTACCCCAGGGATTGTAGTTCTCCGTTCAGTCCAGTAAAATGCGTTTAATATCTGAAGAGTCTATGTGGAGAAAGGAGCAGTCTTTGTGGCCGTTTGGATTGGGCACTACCACCTTTAGATCGGTCGATGTTAGATATCTCGGGCTTGGAACATGGTCGAATAATCTCAATTGTTCTGCGGTTTAGAATCAGATTATCCTTCGGATCTAAAATTCTCTCCAGTATAAAAGTTTGATTCGAATGGGATTTCGTTGGGCTATTCAGGTGTCTCTTTATTTTGAATTTTTGGTCTGATTCTACTCTCTCCCGAGTTTGTTTTTTTTTTCTTTGATTTGGTTCTGGTCTCTCTCAAACCTGTCTTTTATTCTCTCCCGATAAGTTCCTCTCGTTTATGCTTGCCTTTTGTTGATCATTCCGGCTATCTGTTACTTTCCGTATGGGGGAGTTTTTTCTAGACTCGTACTTTGGGGGAGTCTTTGTTCCAACCGTCTTCCATCTAGAACTCCCTTCTGAGGATTTGATTTGATTACTGTAGGTGCGGTTCTTATTTGTATTAGTCAGTCTGTTTTTTTGATCTGATCTGTCTCTTTCCTTATGGGCCAATTCACGTTTCTTGTCCATCGTTAGAAATTTGGGAGATGGAGGGTTGTGACCATTATCTTTTTTTCGGCTCTAAGAATACTGCCTCTTTTGCCATTTTATCTGCTTTGCGCCTATGGTGTAACTGGTGCGTTATTTCTGACTCTGATTCTTCTACTGAGTAAACACTCAAGTTCATTAGGTCAGTAGAAATGTCTTTTTCTTCATTCTCAACGACTATATGTCGTTCTGCTTCCAGATCTACAAGTTTTGAGGGTCTATTATCTCTTTTTTTGCGTAATTGGAATTGATGACAAATTTCTAGGAATTTGTAGAACCACCAAGCGCCTCTCCTTTTTCGATTGGCTGAGCATAATTTTGGGTGCATGCTGGAGTAGCTCTCGCCTCAATGTTAATTGTGGTTCTTCTACCTGCATTGTTACTGCCTTCTCCGAGAAAATTACAAAAGATACCAAGTGTTTGTCTGTGTTCTTATTTTGAGCTAGATGATTTGGTTTTTCTTGATTTGAGTTGATTCTTTGGATCTTCTCCATTGAAAATGAGGCGATCGAGCCGTTATGTTTTGGTCTTTCTGAAGTCGGCAACTTCGTCGGTTCTATCTCTGACTGTTTTGCTGTTAGCAAAGTTGGTAATTTGGGCACAGTTTTTGGTTGAATGGCTCCATGTTTATCCAAACTCAAGTCTGCTGATGTTCCCTTTCTCATCTCTGTTTGCATCTTTAAATGTTTTTCTGAGTTAGGGGCTTCCATAGATGTCTGAAGATCAATTGAGTTTACAGTCTGAATTAATAAACCTAATGGCTCTGAGTCTGCTTGAAGCAGAGACAGTGGCCATTGATGAGTTGCCGTGCTTTGAGATTTCATCTTTGGTTTTTCGGTTGCCTTAGCCGTTATGAACCCTTCTTAATAGGACAGTTTGGTATGCATAAGAGCTAGCATGGTGGTATGGTCTTTTAAAGTATCGTTTAGTGCTTCGTATAGCTTACTTAACAGGGCCAGTGCTATGGTGACAGTAGACATGATTGTCAGAAGTTTTTTTTTTAATGGAGATTCTTTGGCAACTGGAGTTGAAATCTCACTCAAGCGTCTATTGTGGGGTGGTGTTTTTTTAAATGATTCTAGGCTAGGATTGCTTTCTCGAGCGTTCTGAGGCATAACTGAGGACAACCTTTGTTCCTTCTGAAGTTTTTTCTGGGGGGGGGGGTAAGGTGCCAATTCGGTTATCCTTCCTGTCCGGAGGAAACCTTGGACTTCTAAATGACGAAGACCCGTGGGACATTCGGATATCTACCGTCTGAGGTTCATCTCCGATATCTTCTAACCCTAGGTTCTTCTGCCCCGTTTTGTTGATAGCCGATAGAGGGGCTTCCTTAAGCGGAGTTTTCAAACCTTGCTCAGTTGTCCTGATTGTTGTCTAGGCTTTATTTGTGGCTACCGAGGGTTCTGTTAGCTGCGTAGTTATGCTTACGGATCCCAGGGTGGTTAAGCGTGAATTCCCGTTGTTTTACGGCTGGCCAAAATGCCATCTTTTTGGTGTAGATATGGGCACCGTTTGCTTCAATGGTCCTCCTGACTCCCCTCTCCTTTCTGCTGATGTAATTTGCAAGTTTGCCAGAGGTTGTTTATTCAATATATCTACTGTGTCGTCCTCTGCCCCTGCTAGTAACTCTGCATCTGAGAGTTCTTCGGTTTCCTTATTTGGTGCGAGATGTTTCTTTTTGAAGAATTCCTCTAAGACATTAATTGATAACGTGTGCGTTTGGGGAACCAATGTTACTTTTCTCTTTGGTCATTTGAGTCTTGGCGCTATACGCATTAGTTTCTTCTTAGACTTGGGGTTTGTACAGAGGTGCTGAAGGGGCCCACCATGGGTCCCTTTTTTATTTGTTTTTTTGCAATATTTAGTTGTTACCTCATTTGCCTCAGTGGTATTGGAAATTGCACAATTCTTTGGACTCCTGGCCTTATCTTCTGAGGCTGAATTTAAAGGTACTTCTTCTTGTGAGTCGTCTTGAATCTGCAGTTTTGCTGAGTGACTACTGTTCATTAAAGGTTGACTAACAAGACATGTTGGGGGATTCAAGTCACTCCCTCTTGACGGTGTTAATTCCTTTTCCGCCCCGCTCCCTCAAACTCCCGGTTGACGTAGGGTGGGCTCACCAAGTCCTCTTTCTCAATTGTTGTGTGAATGTCAATCTGTATTGTTGATGGGATCATGGCTCCCACCTTCCCCTTTTGGGCTCCAGCTCCGGCAATTGGGCTTTTCTCCCGCGGGCTGAGTCATGGCTATAGGTCTTTCCGGCCTTTGGGACTGGCTGATTCATGTGCTTTCCACACATTTGCTTCAGTTGCCATTTTAAAGTCGGGTGCCGTGGCTGAGGCTGGCCACAAGTGCCCCTCTAGCAGACCTACAAGGCTAGGTCCAGAGCACAAGCCCTCAGCTGCGGCTCCCTCTACTCCCTTCTGGCTAGGATGTGCCTCATGGTCGCTTCGGGGAGTTGTCCGCCGAGGAGAAATACTCAGAGCGAGCTGCAAAGAAGGTGAGACATTTTTCACTTCTGTGTGTTGTCTGGGCGGGCCCGCTCTCCCCGCCCTTTTCCCCCCGCGGCATCTCAGGGCAGGACAGGGGTCTCCCAGGCGATGGAGCTGTGACTGAAACCTCGCCGAGTGACAAGGGGGGAGGGCGGACACGCTTACCTTCAGCTGTAAGTTCTGTCCGCAGGCTTCCGTTCTGCATAGCATCATGTTCACTGGTGCTCGTTTCCACAATGCGGGATCTTGTACTCCGTAAGAGCTAGCCATCTTCCTCCATATTGGTCCGTGCCACAGCCGCCATTAGACTGCCAAAAGACTGCAGTAGACTCAGCAGTCGACTCCGCCTATTATAATTTGACTCTACTATGTTTGTACAACATTTCTATGGTTTATCCAAAATAAAACGTCTTTGATTGAATACATTACAGTTCTGTACAATGTTTCAACATTTTCTAAAACGCATATAAATAATTAAGGACAATTCAACACACAATGAATGTATAAAAAAAGGAAGATAGATCATTGCACTAGTCATATATAGTTTTGACATTGTGTGGTAGCTATCCTTCCATTCCTTGTTGCGATGTTCATGTTCCTTTAGAATAGAGAATAGTTGATAAGGATAAAAACTAGAAAAAAGTACAAAAATAACAAATTGCACAATGGAGTAACCTGAAGCTGTTAACAATGATTAAATACAAAAGCATAAGCCTATGTTTTGATGATATTTATCCCCAGAAAAAAGGTTTTGTCCATAATGTCTAGCCACAGTGACACACCAGAGGAAAGAGTCCCTCATTTAATCGGACTATGTGTAACCAAACAGTGGCTGTGTTCCATTACGTGATTCATACCAAAGGTTAGCAGCACCTGAGCTGGCAGGGACATTCATGTTAAAGAATAAGTGACACACACATAAATGAAACCCATTAGATAGAGACATGTGCAGACAACCCATTTCTAAATTGATCAAGTTACATAAAATGGATTCATCTGCACATGTAGTATTTCTCCAGCATTGGATCTTTAATAGATTCAAATGCTGTGACTATTCCCTGTTGTTAGGCTGGGAATCCTTGGTAGCATAGAGCAGTTAAATGTTAAAGGTATTTGTACCGCGCACCGTCACACACGTAATTGGTTCCCAAGCACTCTAGCGCATCTGTAAACAATAAGGTGGGATGGGTTAGTAAGGTGAAGAGGGAGTAGGATAGTGAGGAGTGGTGTTCTGTTGGCAGCTTCAATTCGGTATACACCGGGTGCTGAGCTTTGGTGCGGGTATTGGATCGGTGTCAGTCTGCGTGTGCTGTTGCTCCGGCTTTTGTGTTGTTGCAGTGTTGTGAAGTGCGTGCAGCTTGTTGTGCGAGAGATGGTTGTGTGAGTTTTTTTAGTGAGATAAGTATGCAGAGTTTGAGCTTATATTGGTTAGTAAGTTACCTGACCTTAAGCATGCTAACATTCACAGTTTTGTCTAAGTGTGGCACTTCACAATCCTATCTAGATGCGGCGCAGGCCAATGTCTAGAATTCCATCCAGGTGTGGGCATGCCAACATTCACAATCCCATCCAGATGCGGCGCAGGCTAGTGTTTAGAAATCTGTCTAGATGTGGGCATGCTAACATTCACAATTATATCTGGTTGCTACGCAGGCTGGTGTTCACAATTCCAAGTGTGGCACATGCTGACATTCAAGTTTCATCTAGGCGCAGGTCTGCTATCCTTCAATCAATCCTATCTAGATGCGACACAGGCTAATGTTGACAATTCTAAGTGTGGCATATGCTAGTCTTCAGGTTTCGCATTGGTGCGGGCATGCTACCACTCAAAGTCCCATCCAGACGCGCCGCAGGCCAATGTTCACAACTCTATCCAAGTGTGGGCATGCTGACATTCAGGTTTCACCCAAGTGTGGGCATGCTAACATTCACAGTCCTATCTAGATGCGACGCTAGCTAATATCCACAATTCTATCTAAGTGTGGCAATGCTTATATTCACAATTCTATCTAAGTGCGTCTGCCGGTCTGGATATGGTTCGTCCGGTACGTATGAGTGGATAAGTCACTTGAGGGCTTTCGTCTGGGTCTAAGTATGTGATCAGTCTCTGGAGCCTTCCTTTAGTGGCTATTTTCCTTGATATCTTATGCTCTGTCGAGTGGTTGGTTCTTTGGGTTGAGTGTTTGTCCAATTTGAGGGTGGCCGAGGTTGGAGATATTTTCATTGTTGTTTTAATGTCTGGGCATTCTAGTGCCTCTCTGTTGTGGTTACGCTGTGAAGAGCCATGATTTGAGGTGTTTCCTGAATGCTAGGTGGTTTGTTGTGTTCCGTATATTCTTAGGTAGGTCATTCCAGGTTTTGGGTGCCTGGTGAGAGAAAGAGGATCCTCCGAGTTTTTTTCTGTTGTAGGGTTTTGGTTCCAGGCGTATGTCGGTGTTTGATCTTGGTGTTCTAGTCGGTTGATGTAGGCATAGTTTGTCGCTTAGGAATTCTGCGCCTTGTTTGTGTATTGCTCTGTGCGTGATGCACATGGACTTGAACTTTATTCGCTGTTTTAGTGGTAGCCAGTGTAGTATTTTTAGCACGGGTGTGATGTGTTCTCTTCTGGGTAGCTTGAGGAGGAGTCTGGCTGCTGCATTTTGTATGCGTTGCAGTTTTTTTAGAAGTCGCTCGGGCATGCCCAGGTATAGGCTATTGGCATAGTCTACTCTGGACATGATCAGAGCGATGATGGTAATTGTTTTGTTGGCGAACGACAGGAACGGTAGGATCCTTTTTACTGCTCGCAAGAGGAAGAAACATTTCTTGATTACCGAGTTTACTTGTGGCTCTAGAGTGAGGTTGTTATCCATCAGGACCCCTAGGTTATTTACAGTTGATAATGGTTCTGGTGTGGTGCCGAGCTCTCTTGGCCTGGGAATGTAGTTGATGTCTCCTCCCTTTGTTGAAACAATCATTATCTCTGTTTTGCCTGGGTTGATTTTGAGATGGTTGAGGTTCAACCAGTTGAATATGTCACGAAGGCAATTCTCTAGTGTGGTGTTTTCTTCTCGGGTGTCTTGTATGTTGAAGATTATTTGAGTATCGTCTGCGTAGTTGTAGCATGTGAGGCCGTGTTTTTTGATGAGTTTGATTAATAGGTACATGTAGATGTTGAATAGAAGCGGGGAGAAGGATGATCCTTGTGGTACTCCTCACGTGGAGTCTCTAGGTTTGGATTTAAAAGGTTTCATCCATACTGTTTCTGTTCTGTTTGTTAGGAAGGATTGGATCCATAGTAGGGCAGTGCCTGTTATCCCTAGTCCTTCAAGTCTCTTTATGAGGATGGCGTGGTTGACAGTGTCGTAAGCTGCAGACAGATCAAGGAGAATCAGGGCGGTACTGTTGTCCGAGTCTGCGTTTGTTTTTAGGTCGTCCCATATTGAGAGGAGAGCTGATTCTGTTCCTCTCATAGGTCTGCAACCAACTTGTGCCTGGTCTAGTAGGCAATGCTCTTCTAAGAATTCTTGGGTTATTTGGTAGACGTACTTTTCTAGCAGTTTGGCTATGTAGGGTATGTTGGAGATGGGTCTGTAGTTGGATAAGTCCTCTACGTTTCCTGTTGTGTCTTTGAGTAGCGGCTTGATGTAAGCTGATTTGAAGGCCTGTGGTACTATACCTGTTGAGATTGAGAGGTTGAGGAGGTTCCTGTGGTATTCCATGGGGGTTCCTTGTTTGATAATTGTTTTGTATATGTCCGGAGGGAAAGGGTCTTCAGGTGAGCCTGATTTGTTGCTTTGGTTTACCAGTTTGACGAAAGCCTCAACTGATATTTCTGGGAAGTTTCGTAGCTTGTTTGCATGTTCCTCATTGGTGTCTGTGGGGTTTGAGCTGTGATCGCTTGGTCTGTTTTGTGATATGTGTTGGATGGAGGTTATTTTGTTTTAAAGTGGTCTCCAAGGTCTTCGCAAAGTTTCATCGATGGAGTTGGCGTGTTGTTGCAGCCCGGTGGGTTTTTTATTTCTTTTATGATTTTGAATAGTTCTTTTTGAGCGTTTGGTGCTCTGAAGATTCGGTTGTCGTAATGTTTCCTCTTCGCTTTTTGTATTTCCTTTTTATATGAGCGGATCTGTTGTAGGAATTTCAATGTGTTTGCGGTGGTGTTGTTGGTCCTCCATTCAGATTCTAGTTTTTGTTTTTTTCTTTTCATGGCGTTGAGTAGTGGGGTGAAACATTTTGCTGTTGTTTTCCTACGTGATGGGGTGAAGGGTGTTTCATTGGCGATGTTGTCTAGGGTTGTTGCGATCCAGGTATGAAGTAGGGTAACTTTTTTGTCTAGGTCTGCTTCTTCCATGGTTGATGCTTGTGGTTTGCTGAGTTCTAGGAGCTTGGTTAGGTTGGAGTTTTTTATGGTTCTCCAATTTCTTTTCATCATGATGGGTAGTTTTTCTTGTTGCTTTTTTTTCGGAGTGGCCGTAGTGATTATGAATGGAATGATGAGGTGGTCGCTCCAGAGTATTTTAATTGGGGGTGCCGTGGTGATGAGATCCTTCTTGGCGAAGATTGCGTCAAGAGTGTGCCCTGCTTTGTGGGTTGCTCCTTTGACTAGTTGTTGTAGGTTCATGGCTGCTAGTTGGGCGGTTAGGGATTTTTGTGTGGTTGTGGTTTCTTCGTCGAACCAGATATTGAAATCTCTGGAGATGATCAGATGAGTGTACCTGATGGCTAGGATGGTGATTGCTTCCGTGAAAGGGCCTATGAAAGTCGCATCGTAGGTTGGTGGTCTGTATATCAGTATGAATTGCAGGTTAGTTTTGGAGTTTACTGAAAGTCGTAGTATTAAAGATTCGCATTTATTGATGTTTAGTGGATCTTCCATTTTGATGGCCAGTTGTTCCTTGTGGATGATCGCTAGCTAGTCCCCCCGCCCCTCTTTTGGATTTCCTGTTTGCTTGGATGCATTTGAAGTATTCAGGCAGGCAGTTGTTGAGGGTGATCTTGTAGTTGTCGTCTAGCCATGTTTCGATTACAAATAGGATGTCTATGCCTCCTTCTGACAGGAGGTCGTATATTTCAGTTGAGTGTTTGGACATTGACCTTGTGTTTATTAGGTTACAGTGGATTCTCTGGGTGTGATTTTGTTTTGAGGTTATTATTTTTTCAAGTTTGTACTTGTCTGTTCGTGGTGTTTCCGCATTGATGTTGGTAGGATGAAGAACGGCAACGGCTGCTTCTTCATTGAAGCGGTCCAATAAGTTGATAACAGGGCTGATTAGTCTTGGTGTTTCTGCTGTGATGCTGCTCGGATGAAGATCAGCGGTGGTTTCTTCATTGAGTCCGATTGTTGGGTGGGAGGTAGCATTGCTGGTTGTCGGTGCTTCGCCGCATTGTGCGGGATGTAGTGGAAATTTATGTTGTCCCTCTGTTCTTGTGATGTAAGGGTTAATGGGGTCAGAGCCCTCCCACTCTCTAGTTGAGTGCTGCCATCTTTTTCCTGCGTGTTTCGGGAAATTCATTGCATGTTTCGAGGTTTCCGTGTTGGGGTGACGGTGTACCGTGGTTGTTGTGAGGTAAGGTATAAGGATTTTTCTCTTGTAGATTTTGTTCCGGTTATGGCTGTCTCAGGCGTGTTTCCTTCCAATGGGGCTGCTTCTTGTGGGTTCTGTCGGTGTTGTGTGTTTGCATCTCTTGTTGCACGATCTTGTTCTCTTTCTCGGCGTCCTTTTCTGTGTCGGGCCATTTTCCAGTTTAAAGTGCAGGCGTTGTAGGGTAGCTGGTCCTCTATGCTGTGTTGTGCAGTCGCAGTGACCTCGGTTTTTCCTTCTCTGGATACGCTGGGGTGTTCTCTGGCTCAGTGTTGCATTTCTGTCGGTGGGTGTTTCCTAAGGGTGCACTGTCGGGGGGATTAGGGTGTTAACGGTCTGCTGGAATGGGGCTTAATTGAGTTAGGTTGTGGTGGGTTTCCGGGATTGATAGAGTATTGAACTAAGCGAAGTTAGATTGTTTGAGAGACCTGTATAGTGGGAGAGTGTCCTATCAGTGCAATCTAAACATCACACAATGCAGTTTAGAGACAGAACCCCTGCTAGATTTGAGAGACCTGTACTGTGGGAGAGAGGCCTAACCATGCAATCTAAACATCATACAATGCGGTTTGGAGACAGAACCCCTGCTAGGTTTGAGAGACCTGTATGGTGGGAGAGAGGCCTATGAGTGCAATCTAAACATCATACAATGCAATTTGGGGACAGAACCCCTGCTAAATTTGAGAGGCCTAACCATGAAATCTAAACATCATACAGTGCAATTTGGAGACAGAACCCCTGCTAAATTTGAGAGGCCTATCAGTGCAATCTAAACATCATACAATGCAATTTGGAGACAGCCCCTGCTAAATTTGAGACCTGTATAGTGGGAGAGAGGCTTATCAGTGCAATCTAAACATCATAGAATGCAATTTGGAGACAGAGCCCCTGCTAAATTTGAGCGACCTGTATAGTGGGAGAGAGGCCTATCAGTGCAATCTAAACATCATAGAATGCAATTTGGAGACAGAGCCCCTGCTAAATTTGAGCGACCTGTATAGTGGGAGAGAGGCCTATCAGTGCAATCTAAACATCATATAATGCAATTTGGAAACAGAGCCCCTGCTAAATTTGAGAGGCCTATATAGTGGGAGAGAGGCCTATCAGTGCAATCTAAGTATCATACAATGCAATTTGGAGATAGAACCCATGATAAATTTGAGAGGCCTAACCATGCAATCTAAACATCATACAGTGCAATTTGGAGACAGAACCCCTGATAAATTTGAGAGGCTTAACCATGCAATCTAAGCATCATACAATGCAATTTGGAGACAGAACCCCTGCTCAATTTGAGAGACCTGTATAGTGGGGGAGAGGCCTATCAGTGCAATCGAAACATCATACAATGCAATTTGGAGACAGAACCCCCGCTAAATTTGAGAGGCCTAACCATGCAATCTGAACATCATACAATGCATGCAGTAATGTTCACGATTCTAAGTGTGGCACTTGCTAACCTTCTCAACCCCATCCATATGTGGCACATGCCAACACTCACACTCCCAATCCTGTCCAGATGCGGCACAGGCCAATGTTCACGACTCTAAGTGTGGCACTTGCTAACCTCAACAATTCCACCTATATGTGGCACATGCCAGCATCCACAGTCCCGTCTAGATGCGGCACAGGCTAATGTTCATGATTCCAAGTGTGGCACTTGCTATGCAATCTAAATATCATACAGTGCAGTTTGGAGATAGAACCCCTGCTAAATGTGAGAGACCTGTGTAGTGGGAGAGAGGCCTATATGTTGATGCATACTAGCTATCACTTAAAGCAATGTGGACTTAGAAGCGCTGCCAGATTGGAGGGACAGGCCTATCAATGCAATCTAAATATCATACAATGTAATCTGGACACAAACCCAACTAGATTTGAGAGACCTGTATATTTGGAGAGAGGCCTATCAATGCAATCTAATCTCATAAAATGCAGTTTGGGGTCAGAACCCCTGGTAAACTGGAGAGACCTGCATATCGGGAGAGAGGCCTATCAATGCAATCTAAGTATCATACAATGCAATTTGGAGACAGAACCCCTGCTAAATTTGAGGGACCTGTACAGTTGGAGAGAGGCCTATCAATGCAATCTCGATATCATACAATGCAATTTGGACAGAACCCCTGCTCAATTTGAGTCCTGTATAGTGGGGGAGAGGCCTATCAATCCAATCTATACATCATACAATGTAATCTGGACACGAAAACCCAACTAGATTTGAGAGACCTGTATAGTGGGAGAGAGGCCTATCAATGCAATCTGAATATCATACAATGCAATCTGGACACAAAACCCAACTAGATTTGAGAGACCTGTATAGTGGGAGAGAGGTCTATCAATGCAATCTAAACATCATACAATGCAATTTGGGGACAGAACTCCTGGTAAACTGGAGAGACCTGTATAGTGGGAGAGAGGCCTATCAATGCAATCTAAATATCATAAAATGCATTTTGGAGAAGGAACCCGTGCTAAATTTGAGACCTGTATGTTGGGAGAGAGGCCTATCAATGCCATCTAAATATCACACAATTCAGTTTGGAGACAGAGCCCCTGATAAATTTGAGAGACCTGTATATAGGGAGAGCGGCCTATCAATGCAATCTAATTTCATACAATGGCTGGCAAGTTCCTTATCAACAGAGAGAACCGAACAATAGCAAAAAAAGAAGATTTCGACGGATGAGGAAATAATGATCTCCTGGAATACAAGGGGGTTTAAACACCTGATGAACAAAGAAAACCCTCTAATGAACACCGCAATAATAATAAAATGTCTACAAGAGACCTGAATGAGTGAACTTCCCGTAAGTAGAAATTTTGACATATGTATGAATCCTGCGAAAAGGAAGCGAAGGGAGACGGTCTGCGGGGTTATTAACCCTAATAAGAAAAGGGAGCAGATGGATGACAACTGACAAAGGCAACTCGACGAGCTTTGTACAATGGTCAACATTAGAAAATAAACATGCCAACAAGCAGGAGGAAACATCATCCATTACGGTGCTGAATGTGCACTGGAATCCAGTAGGCATATCAACTGATCAATTTATAGAAGCAATCACAGAAACAATAGTAGCCAGATTGGAAGCTAATCCACAAACACAAATAATCATATGTGGAGACCTTAACATAAAATGCCTAAACCCATCTGGGAGAACACGGTTGGACGCGTTAAAGTTGGGAAATTCGAACGCCTCCAGATGGATACAATTGACAAAAGGCTTTAATCTGCATATGCTAAATGGTCAAACAACGGGGGACATCCCAGGAGCCCATACGTGGACAAATGGTCAAGTATCATCTACAATAGACTACATATGGGTATCCTCATCTATACATAAAGAAATGAAAAGCTTCGAAATCATTGAACAGGAAGAGAGCGACCACAACACCCTAAAAGCAACATGGAGGAGTGCAAAGAAATCGAAAAACTTAGAGAAAGTACATAAAGTGGAATTGAACCCGTTGATAAATCGAATAAGGTTAACAAAGAAAGATATTCAATCATTGAAAGGGAACCTTAGTGAGACAGAAATCATCCGGTCTGGCCACCTTAACTATGAAACTCTCTTGGAGGCCTTCATAATAATGAAATCGGTGCTCAAAAACGATGCCGTCGTACATAAGCACAACTACAGTAGACAACTAGTTGAAAGAAGGAAACAATTTAGAAAGGAATTAAGAGATTGCAAGAGAAGAATAAATGATACGGCAGAGGAAATACTAAGTAAGATCAAGACAAGTCGATCACAATATAAAAACTGGTTATCAGAATTTAGAAACAGAAGACAACAAGAACAAGGGGAGGCAATGCTAAAGACCCTACAGAAGGCTAACACCAGGGACACATGGGACTTAATCAATAATTGTACTTTAAACCAAAAAAGTAGATTGTGTGGCGAGGTGTCTGAACAAGATTGGATAAAGCATTACACCAAAGTATTCTCAGCTCGGTTAGAAGACGCTGACCTTCCTGAGGCAATCACTGAGCATGCTTGGATGACAATGATGGACGAGGCGTAAATAGAGTCTGCAATTCGAAAACTGAAGGACTCCTCTGCAGCCGGGCCAGACGGGGTAACAAATATCCATCTGAAAAAAGATCCAAAATCCTGGGCGCCGATAAGTAAATTGTTTAAAACAATAGAGACTCAAAGAAAGATTCCAGAAATTTGGAACAAAAGTATAACGGTACCGATCTATAAAAAGGGCCAGCGAGACTTGCCGACTAACTACCGGCCAATTTCTTTATTGGCCACCATTGGAAACCTCTTTGCATCAGATCTTCAGAAGAACTTGACTAAGTGGGCAGAAATAAACAGCATAATAGATCCACGACAGACAGGATTTACGAAGCGAACCAGCACTGATCTAAATCTCTTTATCCTGTCAATGCTCAAAACAAATGCGGTAGAATGTAAAAGGGAATTGCATCTCGCATTTATTGATTTAAGTCAAGCATTTGACACAGTTAATAGACGAAAGCTTTGGGAAAAGCTAAAAACACTGAACTGTCCTATATAGATGATGAACCCAATAAGAGCACTTCATCAAAACACAACAACACAAATCAGGCTGAATGAAAAAGGAGACCTGACGAACAACATTATAATCAAGAAGGGTGTGAAACAAGGGTGTCCGCTTGCCGCCACGTTGTTCAAACTGTACTTATCTGATTTACCCGAAATAACTTCCAATATAAGAATTTTTAGTCGAAAAATAAACGATCAAGAGGTGGCGTTAATATGTTAAGCCGACGATATAGTCCTAATGGACGAAACCAGAATTGGACTACAGCACCTTCTTAATAACCTTCAGAAATATATGTT
This sequence comes from Ambystoma mexicanum, assembly GCF_040938575.1. Taxonomy (NCBI): domain Eukaryota; kingdom Metazoa; phylum Chordata; class Amphibia; order Caudata; family Ambystomatidae; genus Ambystoma; species Ambystoma mexicanum. The sequence continues at coordinate 671,243,639 of NC_090928.1, forward strand.
AAAGAACGACTTGATCATCAACGTTGAAAAATCAAAGATCATGACAATAAATGGCAAAAACAACGCCACTATGAAAAACTTCACATGGAAAATAGGAGGAGACACATTAGAAATAAGATATCTTGGAGTCGGAATCAACATCTCAAGTGTGGAAAAAAACTGGGAAGATGTCTTGGTAGCAAAAGTGAAGAACTTAAGTGCGCAAGGCAGAATATTGAACAGGAAATATGGAAAATTCTCCCTGGCGCCCGTGATGTTGTTCTACGTACAAAAAGTAGTACCAGCTTTAACCTACGGTAGCGAAGCCGGAGTGAACCTTTCCCATAAAATCTGGTCCAAGCTGGAAAGCGGATTTTGGAAACCGCTACTGAAGCTACCTAATAACACACCGATAGTAGCGATAAGAGCGGAGCTTGGGCTAGAGTCATTGGAGGCCACTATCAAATGGAAATCACTAAGTCTGCTGAGGAAAATACTAGAAGGAAGTCCAGCTGTGGGCTATAAAATCCTAGTAAAGAAAGGTCTAGGAAATAGCTCAACTTACTTAAACTATTGGAAAAGGGAATGGACTCAAATTAGGCTTGGAATCGACAGAAGAAGAACTAATCTCAAATCCTAACAAAGTAAAAGAAAAATTGTTCAGACAAGACTGGATATCAACAAGAGAAGCCAAAATGAATCGAAAAAACATAAAAAATATGGCAGTGGAGCACCGGAAGAGAAAAATGCTCCCAGAGTACCTGACAAGATTTCGGTCAAATGTGCATAGAGGACTACTAATGAAAATTCGGTTAGGAGTTTACCCGACCAACGACTATAAAAACAGAACTGGCGGTAGAGGATCTATCGAAGGACGCTGCAGATTCTGTACAATTAAGGAACAACAGGAGACACCATCACATCTCCTTACAAATTGCAGAGCGGTATCAAAAGAAAGAAATCAAATGATGGAAAGCCATATGTCTACATTGACACTAAGTAATGACGAGAATAGATGGGATTATTTTATTCAAGGACACAATCCCAGATTCTCGTGTGCAATCATAAACTTTCTTGAAAAAATTCTGAAAGATAAGGACAATGAGGCAGTAAGAGGACCCACGGAAAAAGATTTGTGTTAAGAATATTAGCCAAGGAGGCCGAAAACATATGAAAATGGTCATGAATCGGAGCGGGAAAGTGTCATAAAAGTTTTGTAATGTAAACTAAATTTACACAATAAAAAATATATATATATATCATACAATGCAATTTGGGGACAGAAACCCTGATAAACTGGAGAGACCTGTATAGTGGGAGAGAGGCCTATCAATGCAATCTAAATATCATACAATGCAGTTTGTAGACAGAACCCCTGCTAAATTTGAGAGACCTATATATTCGGAGAGAGGCCTGTCAGTGCAATCTAAATATCATACAATCTAATCTGGACACGAAAACCCAACTAGATTTGAGAGACCTTATAGTGGGAGAGAGGCCTATCAATGCAATCTGAATATCATGCAATGCAATCTGGACACGAAAACCCAACTAGATTTGAGGGACCTGCATATTTGAAGAGAGGCCTATCAATGCAATCTAAACATCATACAATGCATTTTGGGGTCAGAATCCCGATAAACTGGAGAGACCTGTATAGCGGGAGAGAGGCCTATCAATGCAGTCTGAATATCATACAATACAATGCAATTTGGAGACAGAACCCCTGCTAAATCTGAGGGACCTGTATAGGTCTATACAGGGGAAGGGGGTCTGTGCCTGGCTAGATTGGTACAGTATTAAATAATGATTACTTTTGAGGGTGAGGGGAAGAGAGATGTAGAGGGGAGTAATCACTTTGTTTACTATGGGTTTGGAAAGTGGCTCAGAATCTAGGGTGGAGTAGTTGCTCTACCCCTGACCCAGGCCACTCCTACCTTACTGGTCCTTGTGGGTGGTGGTTGACGGCTGGCCACTGCTTCCCCTGCACACACCTGCTGACACTTCTTGGAGCCGCCTCCCAGGGAGGCGGCAGGAGGGAGGGAGAAACCAGGAAGAAGTGCCCAGCAAAACAAAGGCACACAGGGCCTGGATGGGCTTTTAGAAGCGCTTTGCAGGCAAAATGGGGTCGCGCTGGATGGGCAACTCACCTGCTTTGCTCCGTAGTAAATGGAGGCAGGCAGCTGCAGTGGGTCACTATGCCCGTGGAAGCCAGAGCAATCAGCCAATCCGGAGTGTAAATATAAACTGAATTTCAGTAACTTGTGTGCTCTAGTATAGTCGCTTTTGGGTCATACTAGCTACAGCCAATTAGAAAGGCTCCCTTAGCTCCACCCCTGGTGTCCATCTTCACTTTTCTTACTGCACGTTCGTGTTGGGGGTCCTCAAAAATCTCTCTCATTATACTCAATATATATATTGATATACAATCTTCACTGTAAATTTGTCGATGAGCGCATCAACATCCTCGTCTGCAGCAATGGTTTCCATCGTCCGGCGGCCCCTCCACCTGTCGATTCCCTGTTCTCCAGTGTGCCTCTGCGTTTTGGGCTTACTCCAATCCAATGGCTAAAACCAAGAGGGAGAGCCCCTTCATGGCCTGGGCACGATGTGGCCTTAAAAACGTCTTTGTGGAGGACCTACACAATGACTGACTACACCCGCACATGTCATCAAGTATTGTAACATCTGTCAATCCTTTTTTAACAAAACCCTGAGGCCTCTGACTCTGCCTCAGTATGGAGTCATGACTGGCTCAGGCAGGGTGGGCCTTCTCCACACCTTTGGTTGTCATCCCTACATGGCCAGTCTTTCTCTCTACAACCTGCCCATGCAACATGACTGTTGAACCCCTAATGACACATTTCTTGACAGCATCCCCCATGATGGGTTTCTCCCACCCCACCACTCCAGAGTAACAAGCACAGGCACTCCTATTCTTCCTTGCGCCCCCTGTGCTGATTGATGTCTGTGCTAGTTCACATCCCTGGCTCCACTCCATGGTTGAAACTAAGAAGAGCACAGGGGCCCTCTTGTGCAACTACCAAGCCATTACTGTGGAGGCCGAGCAGGGAATTAGTAGCATCTACACACACTCTCTGGCAGAGATGAACCACATTCTGTTCAGAAATGTGGTCAGTTCCGAACATTGTCAGGAATAGTTTAAAATTGCGCGCATTGTGTGAGTGCTTTGCGAGTGCTGTTCTGCCTCGCCTTGATGGAGACACTGCTTCGCTCTGCTTCTTTCTGTTGTTTACTTCAACGGCATTGGACTCCTGCACACGTAGAAGCAATCTGTTTGTGTACGCCATTCGACTCGAGCGCACTAGTATGCCAATTATTGATTTGATACATTATTGACATTCATCAGAAAAGAACGTTGGAAAGTAATCCGCTGTTTCTGTTGTTTTTAGTAACAAGCTCTGCTCCCTTCCAAGCGGCCCTACAAAATCGCGGGCCCTGGTGTATTGCGCACAGAGATTGTGTGAGTGCTTTGCAAGTGCTGTTCTGCCTCGCTGGAGACACCGCTTAGCTCTGCTTCTTTCTGTTTACTTCAACTGCATTGGACTCCTGCACACGTACAAGCAATCTGTTTGTGTAGGGGGCAGAGCTTGTCACAGTGAGCCCGAGCCCAAAGGCGTGCACAAACAGATTGCTTTGGACTCTAGCTCACTGGTATGCTAATTATTGATTTGATACATTATTATAATTCATCAGGAAAGAACGTTGGAAAGTAATACTCTGTTTCTGTTGTTTGTAGTGTTTGTAGTGACAAGCTCTACCCCCTTCCCAGCGGCCCCACAAAATCACTGGCCCGAAAGCATTGTGTGAGTGCTTTGCGAGTGCTGTTCTGCTGTTCAGCTGAGCAGTGGACAGCCCTCGCAAACACTTTCACATCGACACTGCTCGCTGAGCATTTTTATTGCATTAATCTACGCTCGCATTCATGTCGCTGTTTACACTGAAAACAGCTATGCTAGTAGACGCCGACAGACTCACAGAGAGTATGCATCTCGGTCTGACATATGAGGTGCAAACCTCTGAAACAAAGCATAAAAATGTAAACAAGCCAAAACAGAACAATGGCTCTAAATCAGTGGGATCTCATGTAAGACAATTTTGGCCCCATGCTGTCAAAGATCTAACCGCACAGTGTTCCAAGGCTCAACCAAAGAATCTAGGTGCAACATGTAGGAAGTTGCCAACATAGATGCCCAAATATCAGATGAAGACATGTTAGAATGACGCACACAGTGCGCCATACCTCACAATCGAACAACCGATGCCTCACGTCAACAAATGATAGAGCCTTCAACATGGACATCACCCATTAAAATAGATGCCATGATTCATGTTGCGGACAATACTAGCATACCAATACTATACTCACAAGTGTTTTGCAACCACACTGCGCGTAAACACTAGTTGAGTCCAAAGTGGTATAGTAGATTTTAATTGACACTGAGGTAGCCTGACACGTGTTTCGGGCACTTGCCCTTCAACTGAGGCTGTGAGTCAGGTGTGTTCAGTTCGGGCAAAATACTTACCCTGAATAGGGTAAATGATAAAAGATCATTTCTCATGCGCTCCACTGTCACATGCAATTGCACTCAATTATATGTAGAAGCGTTTCCGCGTGTCAGCGTCCCCGCTGAGTAAACCGAACTGGAGCCAGTTCGGTTTACTCAGCGGAGACGCTGACACGCGGAAACGCTTCTACATATAATACCACTTTGGACTCAACTAGTGTTTACGCGCAGTGTGGTTGCAAAACAATTGCTCTTGTGGTTCCTTACCTGGCGGCAGATTCGGCAAATCCCGCCTCCTGCATTCACCTGCAGCTCTATTCACTCCAACTAAATGCATTAGATCCTTGCGCTGAACCTCAAACCTCCCCCCCTTGCCAATTAATTCGTATACTCACAAGTGGTGAACAACACTTTGAATCTCTCTGTCTTGGAAGCACCACTAGAAAGGATCACAAACGCAAGTAGAAAGCCTCAAATGCTTTCTCCCAATGACTTCCCTGTTGAAAATGGCAATCAAAATGTACCACAAATCAATACAGTAACAGAAACTCAATTTTCGATAGGTAATACGCGTGAAGCCAACTTATCTCATTCTCCTATTGTGTACCCGATTTCTCCTAACCCTGCTCTGAATTCAACTGTTTCATCTGCCATGTCTTATGTGAAACCTACCACGAGGCCATCATTTGGGCTTAAACATGGTCCCATACCGGCATATGAGATCACATTGGCTGCAATGAATAATGGAATATATATTCAGCCTAACCAAAATGTAAGAGTATCTCGAAAACAAAATTGAACAGAATACTGTCTTATTAAATAATTTAACACCTTACAATTCAATCATGTATTCTCCAAATTGAATCAGCAAAATGGAGGATTGCAAGAAATTCGTAACATATCTGATCAAATCAGACCAATACACATATCACTGTCTACAATACGACTGCCCTCTATGCCCTCGTGATAGATCACCTTCTGCCGTCGGGCATAAATGATTTAACAGGTGACAAAGCCATTATACTAGCCATTGTTGGCGTTACATTGCCTATTGCATGTGCGAAATGCCCAGAATATGGAACTGACCCTAATGTGGAAACAACAATTGTAGGGATTGAAAAACGTGCTGTAAATCAGCAAGATATACAAGAACCGATATTTTAAGTTTTTTGCAAATGCAAAATGTAAAAGAAAAGCCAAGAGGGCTACAGCCGCGAATGGCCACAAGAAAAAAAAACAAAAACACAATGGCAAGTAAAAAAATCCAACACTTCAGGGACTAAAAGTTTTATCAATGGATTACCTACGCCTCCCCCGGCAAGGGTTGGTAACACTGATAACAAAATGTGTCATGTACTATCATCTGACCAGGGGAACAAAGAGCCAGCAATAAAAGGATCCTTGGGTGCTAAGGACATATGTCTCTCTGAGAAAGATCCAATACAGGAAAATGAGTTAAGCGACCTAATTAATTACTCAACGTATTCCATTACTTCACTACCTATAATCATAGACATAGAAATCTCAACTGATAAAATCGTTATTACATAATCAAAGCATGGAAGATGACACTTTTAACACTAGAACAAAAAAGATTAATGGGTAATAAAAACTCTGAGAATAAAGATGACAACATGTACAAAAAAAACTCAATTCGAAGAGTAGATACAACATAAAACACACAAAGCCCACTCTCGTTGAGTCACACACCACCTTACCTCAGCAGTCTAAGACAAAAGATGATAACCTTAATGGATCTGCCATGTTTGTTAGAACAATGAGAGAGAGAGGTACCAGAGATCCTTATCCGAGCGAACGACCATTCTGTCTTTTTTCAGAAATATCCCCAGATGAAAATCAATACCAATACATAACATTGAATCCGTGTACATTATCAAAAGTTAAATAATGGATACAGCAATATTGACAGTTCCCTCTCTAGAAGTGAGACAAATAATATGAAATGATAAAGATATCCTATTAAAACAGGGTTTTCATTTATCAGTTAAAAAAGCAGAAGAGACTTTAATTAAAAGCCAGGTGAGAGTGATTCAATGAAAACACACCCTCACCACCCCAACAAGATTACAAACCCTTAGTAGTAAAGTTCCAAGGTGCCACAGGACAACTCAAGAGAGAATTTTACTTTGAATGTGAACGAAAACCTCCCAACAAATCAAAATGGAGTTGGCTCCAAAATACCATCAAAGAAACGAACCATAGACAAAACGAATAATGTTCAATTAAATCTGAACCCCATACAGTGAGAATTGCAGTATGGAACACGAGAGGTTTCACTCACCTTATGAAACATAAAGCCCATCATTTGGATATATATGACCTTATACTTCTGCAGGAAACTTGGATAACCGCTCAGCCAATTTGGCCAAATTACCAAGTATGTTGGGTACCCGCTGTGAAACAAACCAAAGGGAGACCCATGGCTGGCCTCCTTGCAGCTTTAAGGATGGATGCTACTGGCAAACTCACCTCTTGGCTGTCTCCGCATCCTTGCATACAGCTACTCAAATTAGAAATCACTAATAACTCACATCCTCTGGCACCATTAATCGCGAATACTAAATGTGTACTGGAACCCGGCCATTGTAAGCAATGACATCTTTCTTGCTCATATAAATACCATGCTCGATGCGATTGCAAATGAAACAAACATTCAAACAACGCTAATTGTAGGAGACTTAAACATAAGATGCTTCTCCTCAAATGACACACCATTAGCTCCTAAAGCTATTAGATGGATGAACATGATAACTAACAGGAATATGACATTACTAAATGGTAGTGTAGCAGGAGATGTTCCTCCTTGCTCGACTTGGAAGAGGAATAAGTAGCAGGCCATACTTGATTATGCATTTGTGTCAACTAATTTTCTAAATCTTGTAAATAAAATAATTCACCATCATTCCTACTGAAGAAAGCAATCACCATATATTAGAAATTACATGTGATTCCTTTCTATGCCCTTTGAAACAATACTACAAACCGACTATAAAACTGTCTGAAAGCAGGAATCGTATTAAATGGACAGTCCCCAAATTAAACAGCTTATTAAATAAATTAAGCAATGCTAGTCCTTCATTAGAATCGTCAGGTTGCCATCAAGAAGAGTATACCAACACTATCTTTCTTTTCTCAGAAAATGGATAACAATCGATGGACACAACAGTCAATATGCAAATACGATCCTGTTAACAGAAATAGGAAAGTAAGGAAAAGGCAGGATTTGAAAAATATCGAGGACAAAAACTATGCAGAATACAAAGCAAAAGCTGCAAAGATATTAACAAACTATAGAAATTACATAACTCAATATAAAATCTTAAAGACACTAAGAAAACGAAAAGATTAATGAGGCAATAATTAGCAAATCAAGCGCACAAATTATGAATCTGCTTAGAGGTGGAGCAAAAATAGGAACACCCTCTCTTTTACTCAATGCTATAGGTGAGCAGGAATGGATCAATTACTTTACTGAACTATTTGCAGACACTACTATTACTCCTCTTGTCTTACAACAAAGTAAAACTCTTGTAGCCAATTTAGTGATTGATATTCAAGATATTTGTCTGCAAATCAAACAAGTAAGCGCATCAAGAGCTCCTGGCCCAAATGGAATATCAAATGCAACCATAAAGACCCATCCAATTCAATGGTCACAAATCCTACATGTCATATTCCAAAATATAACACGAACGGGCACCATTCTAACATCTTGGATACAGTCCATCTTAATACCCATATTCAGAAAGGGAAACCGTAATAATCCAACCAATTATAGACCGCTGGCACTTTTGGACACTGCAGGGAAAATATATGCAAGGCTACTACTGAGAGATTTAACCAAATGGCTTAAGCAAACAAATATGCTAGACCCCATCAATCCGGATTTGTGAGTGGCATGGGAACGGCGCCAAACTTATTTATAGTATCAGCCTTAAACAAACAGACGATAGCGAATAAACAACCAGTATGCATCACCTTTATAGACTTTAGACAAGCGTTTGATTCCATCTCACACATTTTGTTATGGGATAAGCTGAAATCAGCCGGTTGTCCCCCCTATATGCTGAATTTATAACAACTATTTTACAGCGGGACCAGCATTCGTGTAAAGCTTAATAGCAAAGGTCTGTTATGTTCCCCATTAATACTTGCCGTGGCCTCGAGCAAGGATGCATCCTTGCATCCACTTTGTTCAACTTCTATATCAGAGATATTGGGAAACATCTTGCTTCAGTCAAACATTTCCACCCAGACTAGGCACGCATCCAATAGCATGGCTATTATACACGGACTATCTCATTTTAGTAGATCAGACCCCGAATGGCCTTCAAAGATCACTTGGTGCCCTTAAAGTTTTTACTCTAGAGAATAATTTAAGAATACATATATCCAAATCTAACACTTTAAAGATCAAGTCAGCTGGAGTGAAAAGCAAAACATCTAGAAATAATTGGTCTATTAGCAAAACTCTGCTCTTAATAGTACATGAATACAAGTATTTGGGTGTTAGTATAAATGATAATAAACCGTATAAAACAGAAATTAAACAGAAAATGGCAATGCTATGCTCTCAAGCTAAATTGATCCATCACACGTATGGCAAATATTCTTGCATACCAGTCCTGACGTTTTACAAAGGTTTGTTCCTGCATTACTATATGGAGCTCAATCGAACCTCACAGAAAGTCAGCCAAATTGAGACTATCTAGAAGGTCTCTTCTGGAAGACACTACTAAAGTTGCCTAATAGCTTCCCAATTGCAGTAGCAAGATACGAGTTAGGATTGATCTCTCTCAAAGAAAGTGTGAAATGGAATTCCTTATTATTATACAGGAAATGCTTGATGAAAGACACATTCAAATCAACCATTATATCCTTTATGTTGCATACTCTTGAGACCAGGTCGAGCAAAATGATAAATATTTGGGAAGAACAGTGTAAGGGAAACCTGTAGAGAGCTGATATAGACAACCCTACACTAATCAAACCCTAATCGTGCCAAATGCAATTTTTGGTACAAAGATTGAGCTAATACAAGGATAAAATGTGAACAGTATAAAATTCTTAAAACCGGGCTATTTATTCCGAAAATGAATAACCAAATTCCGAAATATTTCCTGATGTAGCTATCCGCATGCAAATAATGAGGCTATGATTTAATCTTTGGCCTACTAGAGATGTCATAGCAATAAGATCTAAAGAGAGCAATGCCACAAACAATTGTAGATTTTGCAACAGAGAAAACCAAGCAAAAAACGTATTGTTCCACTGCCAGGTGCTATCGAAATTAAGGAAGGAGTACTTCCACAAATTGTTTCAGGAGTATCGCTCCCTAACACTCATAGATATGTGGGCTTTAATTTTAAATGCCAACCACGTCTCTCCACGATTAAATATTTGTTAAAATTAAAATTGTGACACCAACAAGGAGCATGAGCAAAGAACTTGAAAATGATCATCCTTGCTGCGAGTAAACTAAATGACCTGTTAATGAGATATTATAAGCGAGGCTGCATGAGACAATGTAATGATCCATATGAGAATGTAATTTATGTTCATATGATAAAATGATACTCTAATTGTTTATAGCATTTAGGCTATATCTCATTTAACAAAGCTCTACACATAATTGGTTACCATCCTTGAAAATATGTAAATCCTGAAACTTTCCATTAATAATTCCTATTAATTTGGTTTTACTTAAATTTAATAAAGGAATGTATGGGATACATTACTCACCATAATCGTATTTCTGATGCTTGTATCTGCTTAGATTCACATGCTGTGCATAGGCCGACATCTGGTGGAAGCTGCAGAGTATTACAGTTTGTTTTTCGAAACTCGAAAAGGGGCATCGAACTAGGGCGTGTCAGTAATACTATCCCTAGTGTGACATCCACTGTACCCATGATCGTTCATGTGTGTAGGACCCTCAGATTGTAGAGTCACCTGAGTACAGAGTATCCAAGCAGATAGATAGATAAGACTACAAGCATCCATGCGCCTTCTCTCAGAGGGGAGAAAGGTCGGGCGCATGTGAATCTAAGCAGATACAAGCATCAGAAATACAATTACGGTGAGTAATGTATTCCTTCTTTGGCTTGTGGAATCTGCTTAGATCACATGCTGTGCATAGATTAGCGAGCAGTGTTAGAAGAAGGAGGTGGGATGTAACAATACTACAAACCGACTATAAAACTGTCTGAAAGCAGGAATCGTATTAAATGGACAGTCCCCAAATTAAACAGCTTATTAAATAAATTAAGCAATGCTAGTCCTTCATTAGAATCGTCAGGTTGCCATCAAGAAGAGTATACCAACACTATCTTTCTTTTCTCAGAAAATGGATAACAATCGATGGACACAACAGTCAATATGCAAATACGATCCTGTTAACAGAAATAGGAAAGTAAGGAAAAGGCAGGATTTGAAAAATATCGAGGACAAAAACTATGCAGAATACAAAGCAAAAGCTGCAAAGATATTAACAAACTATAGAAATTACATAACTCAATATAAAATCTTAAAGACACTAAGAAAACGAAAAGATTAATGAGGCAATAATTAGCAAATCAAGCGCACAAATTATGAATCTGCTTAGAGGTGGAGCAAAAATAGGAACACCCTCTCTTTTACTCAATGCTATAGGTGAGCAGGAATGGATCAATTACTTTACTGAACTATTTGCAGACACTACTATTACTCCTCTTGTCTTACAACAAAGTAAAACTCTTGTAGCCAATTTAGTGATTGATATTCAAGATATTTGTCTGCAAATCAAACAAGTAAGCGCATCAAGAGCTCCTGGCCCAAATGGAATATCAAATGCAACCATAAAGACCCATCCAATTCAATGGTCACAAATCCTACATGTCATATTCCAAAATATAACACGAACGGGCACCATTCTAACATCTTGGATACAGTCCATCTTAATACCCATATTCAGAAAGGGAAACCGTAATAATCCAACCAATTATAGACCGCTGGCACTTTTGGACACTGCAGGGAAAATATATGCAAGGCTACTACTGAGAGATTTAACCAAATGGCTTAAGCAAACAAATATGCTAGACCCCATCAATCCGGATTTGTGAGTGGCATGGGAACGGCGCCAAACTTATTTATAGTATCAGCCTTAAACAAACAGACGATAGCGAATAAACAACCAGTATGCATCACCTTTATAGACTTTAGACAAGCGTTTGATTCCATCTCACACATTTTGTTATGGGATAAGCTGAAATCAGCCGGTTGTCCCCCCTATATGCTGAATTTATAACAACTATTTTACAGCGGGACCAGCATTCGTGTAAAGCTTAATAGCAAAGGTCTGTTATGTTCCCCATTAATACTTGCCGTGGCCTCGAGCAAGGATGCATCCTTGCATCCACTTTGTTCAACTTCTATATCAGAGATATTGGGAAACATCTTGCTTCAGTCAAACATTTCCACCCAGACTAGGCACGCATCCAATAGCATGGCTATTATACACGGACTATCTCATTTTAGTAGATCAGACCCCGAATGGCCTTCAAAGATCACTTGGTGCCCTTAAAGTTTTTACTCTAGAGAATAATTTAAGAATACATATATCCAAATCTAACACTTTAAAGATCAAGTCAGCTGGAGTGAAAAGCAAAACATCTAGAAATAATTGGTCTATTAGCAAAACTCTGCTCTTAATAGTACATGAATACAAGTATTTGGGTGTTAGTATAAATGATAATAAACCGTATAAAACAGAAATTAAACAGAAAATGGCAATGCTATGCTCTCAAGCTAAATTGATCCATCACACGTATGGCAAATATTCTTGCATACCAGTCCTGACGTTTTACAAAGGTTTGTTCCTGCATTACTATATGGAGCTCAATCGAACCTCACAGAAAGTCAGCCAAATTGAGACTATCTAGAAGGTCTCTTCTGGAAGACACTACTAAAGTTGCCTAATAGCTTCCCAATTGCAGTAGCAAGATACGAGTTAGGATTGATCTCTCTCAAAGAAAGTGTGAAATGGAATTCCTTATTATTATACAGGAAATGCTTGATGAAAGACACATTCAAATCAACCATTATATCCTTTATGTTGCATACTCTTGAGACCAGGTCGAGCAAAATGATAAATATTTGGGAAGAACAGTGTAAGGGAAACCTGTAGAGAGCTGATATAGACAACCCTACACTAATCAAACCCTAATCGTGCCAAATGCAATTTTTGGTACAAAGATTGAGCTAATACAAGGATAAAATGTGAACAGTATAAAATTCTTAAAACCGGGCTATTTATTCCGAAAATGAATAACCAAATTCCGAAATATTTCCTGATGTAGCTATCCGCATGCAAATAATGAGGCTATGATTTAATCTTTGGCCTACTAGAGATGTCATAGCAATAAGATCTAAAGAGAGCAATGCCACAAACAATTGTAGATTTTGCAACAGAGAAAACCAAGCAAAAAACGTATTGTTCCACTGCCAGGTGCTATCGAAATTAAGGAAGGAGTACTTCCACAAATTGTTTCAGGAGTATCGCTCCCTAACACTCATAGATATGTGGGCTTTAATTTTAAATGCCAACCACGTCTCTCCACGATTAAATATTTGTTAAAATTAAAATTGTGACACCAACAAGGAGCATGAGCAAAGAACTTGAAAATGATCATCCTTGCTGCGAGTAAACTAAATGACCTGTTAATGAGATATTATAAGCGAGGCTGCATGAGACAATGTAATGATCCATATGAGAATGTAATTTATGTTCATATGATAAAATGATACTCTAATTGTTTATAGCATTTAGGCTATATCTCATTTAACAAAGCTCTACACATAATTGGTTACCATCCTTGAAAATATGTAAATCCTGAAACTTTCCATTAATAATTCCTATTAATTTGGTTTTACTTAAATTTAATAAAGGAATGTATGGGATACATTACTCACCATAATCGTATTTCTGATGCTTGTATCTGCTTAGATTCACATGCTGTGCATAGGCCGACATCTGGTGGAAGCTGCAGAGTATTACAGTTTGTTTTTCGAAACTCGAAAAGGGGCATCGAACTAGGGCGTGTCAGTAATACTATCCCTAGTGTGACATCCACTGTACCCATGATCGTTCATGTGTGTAGGACCCTCAGATTGTAGAGTCACCTGAGTACAGAGTATCCAAGCAGATAGATAGATAAGACTACAAGCATCCATGCGCCTTCTCTCAGAGGGGAGAAAGGTCGGGCGCATGTGAATCTAAGCAGATACAAGCATCAGAAATACAATTACGGTGAGTAATGTATTCCTTCTTTGGCTTGTGGAATCTGCTTAGATCACATGCTGTGCATAGATTAGCGAGCAGTGTTAGAAGAAGGAGGTGGGATGTAAGAAGGGTCATGAACGAACAAATGTCTTAGAACCGCTTGTCCCACTTGAGTATCTGTCTTGGAATGCGTGGCAATGCAGTAGTGCTGAGTAAAAGTGTGAATAGAGCTCCATGTAGCTGTTTTGCAAATGGTGTCAAGGGGTACATTTGCAATGAAAGCCAGAGTGGCCCCCGTGCCTCTTGTAGAGTGGGCCCTTGGCGTAAAAGGCAGAGTCTTATCCGAAAGGGAGTAACACAGCTGGATACATTTGACTATCCATTTTGAGATGGCACCTTTAGAGACGCGATATCCTTCTCTGCCTGTAGCTACGGAGACAAACAGTTGATCTGTCTTTCTTAGCGGTCTGGTCTTGTCTACGTAGTGGAGGACCGCTTTTCGCACATCTAGTGTGTGTAGTTTCACCACAGCAGAGCTTTTGGGTTCTTGGAAGAAGGCTGGTAGCTCAATGGACTGGTTAACATGGAATTTTGAACTGAACTTAGGTGAGAACCTAGGGTGAGTTCATAGAACCAGTTTATCCTTATGAACAGTAAAGAAAGAATCCTGCACTGACAGAGCCTGAATTTCACTGACCCTTCTTATGAATGTAATGGCTATTAAGAAGGCAGTCTTATAAGTCAGGTGTTTGAGACTAGCTTTATGCATGAGTTCAAAGGGGAGTCCCATGGGTTTAGCATGCACCACATTAAGGTCCCATCCTGGTGGTGGGTTAGAAATTGGAGGGTGGAGTCTCTTCACCCCTTCCAAAAAGGCTTTGACAACTGGCACCTTCAACCATGACACCTTGTTATGGGAGGTGGTGTAGGCTGACAGCGCCGCCAGGTGTACCTTGAGTGAATTAAATACCAACCCTGCATCCAGTAAGTGGAGCATGTAGGATTCAATATTGGAAGGAGTGCAATCAGCTGGGTTGATTTGTTTATTCTGGCACCAAATAACAAATCTATTCCACTTATCAAAGTAACAGTGTCTTGTGTTCGGTTTCCTTGATTCTTATAGGATATCCATGTATCTCTGTGGTAAATTGAGATGGCCAAACTCTATGACTTCAGGAGCCATGCTGCCAAGTTCATCGAGTTGGGTTGAGGATGCACTGTTTGTCCTTCGTGCTGGGAGAGTAGGTTGTACCAGCACAGGATTCTGATGGGTTCGCACACTGCCAATTTGCGCAGGTGCGTGAACCACGGTTGTCTCGCCCACATGGGAGCAACTAGGATGAGCATCATCGATTCCCTGTGTATCTTGTTGACCACCTTCCTCATCAGAGGGGTTGGTGGAAAAGCGTAGGCAAACATCCCTGACCAATTCCTCCATAGAGCGCTCCCCTTGAAGCCTGGCTGGGGGAACCTGGATGCGAATTGTGGGCATTGTCTGTTTTCGCTTGTGGCAAATAGGTCTACAGTGGGGAAACCCCACTGAGAGAAGAGATCTTCTATGACTTCTTCGTGTAGACGCCATTCCTGTTCTTCTGGGAGGGGATCTCTGCTCAAAGCGTCCGCTAGTGAATTGAGATCCCCTGGAACATGTTGAGACGACAGGTAAATGTTCTGTCTGAGTGCCCATATCCAAATTTTCTGGGCAAGCCTGGACAGATTTGGCGAACGAGTGCCCCCCTGTTTGTTTATGTAAAACATTGCAGTCGTGCTGTCCGTTAGGATCTGCGCTGACAGGTTCGATAGGTGGGGTTCGAACACTCAAACCGCTCTGAAGACTTCCAGAAGCTCTAGCAGGTTGATGTGATTCTTGGCCACTGTGTGAGACCAGAGGCCCTGAGCTGTGTGGTGAAGGAGGTGTGCTCCCCACCCTAACAGGGACGCGTATGTAGTGACTACGGCCTGTATTTCTGGATCAAAAAAGGGTTTCCCCTTTGACAGGTTCTCTCTCTTCCACCAGCGAAGACTGTACTAGTTTTGGCGAAACGACCACTAGATCGTCCAACTGACCACTTGCCTGAGACCACTGTTTCCCCAACCATTCCTGCATGGGTCGCATGCGCAGGCGCACGTGGGGAACCAGGTAAATACATGACGCCATCATGCCTAGCAAACGCATCGCTTTGCGAACCCTTATCTGACAAACGGACTGATATTGAGGAATTTGCAGTAATAGATTCCGAATTCCTTCCTCTGATGGAAAGGCCAACCCCTCTTGAGTGTTTAGGACAGCTCCTAGGAGCTGTTTGGAGGTGCTTGGCACCAGGCTTGATTTTTTCTTGGTGATAGAGAAGCCCAATTAGAAGAGGAGGTCGATCGTTCTTTGAAAGTTGGATATGCAAATTACAGGGGTTTCCCCTGTGATGAGCCAGTCGTCCAGGTAAGGATACACTGGGATTGCCTCCCTGCGTAGGTGCCCGGCCACCACCGCCAGTACCTTGGTGAATACCCTTGGAGCCGAGGCTATACTGAAGGGCAGCACCTTGGACTGGTAGTGCTGACTGTCCACCTTGAAGCGCAAGAATCTTCTGCGCGCTGGGAACATGGAAATATGAAAATAGGCATCTTTCATGTACAATGTTGCCATGTACTCTCCCTTTTTTAGTAGGGAGATTACTTCCTGAAGTGTAGTCATGCGAAATTTTTGGGGCTTGACATACTTGTTTGCAGGGCGTAAGCCTAGTACTGGGCGCATTGTTAGATTTTTTTTTGGCACAAGGAAGTAAGCTGAAAAAATACCCTTGTTTACCTGGTTGCCCGGGAAGAGTTCTTTCGTGTCCTTTGCGAGAAGAATGACGATCTCCTCGAGGAGGATTCTTTGGTGCTCCAAGGAGCGTATTTTCTGTCTTGGAGGATGGTCATGGGGGCGTTCCAACAGTTTGATGCAGTATCCCGCAGACACTGTGGACAGCACCCATCTGCCAGAAGTGATCCCTTCCCATGCGTGGGTGAAGGTGGAAATGCACCCCCCTACCGGGGGGGGTCATGGGAAGGGACCCGGAGCGGAATGTCACTGTTTGTTGGGGGGTGTAGCGCTTCTACCTGGGCTGCCTCTCTACCACGGCCCCTCTTTTGACCTCTGGCGAAACTCTGTGAAGCCTGTTGGTTGCCTCCGCACGATGCCCGTTGCCCTTGAAAGTAATTAGACCCTCTCTGTGAATTTTGGCCTCGAGAGCGACGAAGATTATTATTCCCTCGTTGGTTTGTGGGTTTATTTGTTAGTTGTCCAAGGGACTTTAGGGTATCATATTCGCCCTTGGCTGTTTTGAGTTCATCCTCCACCGCTTTCCCAAACAAGACATTTGGTTCGACCGGCATGTCGATGAGTGTGGCTTGGGTCTTGGGTTTAAACCCCGACTGCCTCAGCCAAGCATGTCTCTTGATGACTGTGCTCTCTGCGATGAGCCGGCCTGCATTGTCTGCTGCGTCAAAAGTCACCTTGAGAATGCATCCAACGCAATCTGGGACAACTGGCTCTTTAAAGGTTCAGGTGCGGAAGCAATGAGGGCAGCCACCTGTTCCCATTGGTGACAGTTGTAACTTGCCAGCAGAGTGGTGGTATTCTTGCCTGGTAAGCGGAAGTGGAAGCCACTTTTCTTCCTAGCCCATATATCTTTTTGCTCTCCTTGTCTGGGGGAGCTTCAGAGGATGCTAGAGGTGTCCCCGCCCTTTTCCTGGTGGTTGTAACCACCAATGAGTCTGGTTTAAGCTGACCCCTTATATAAAGTGGGTCGGAGGGGGCGGCCCTGATTAATTTCTCTATTCTTGGGTTGACTGCCCGGGTAAGATTAGGGGTGAGCAGAGAGGGATCAATTCTGTGTTGAATGGACTTCAGAATTGGTATGGCTTGGGCAATGGACTTTCTATCCCCCATAATTTGCTCTGCAAAGTCCCTTTCTTCTTGAGCCCCCTGAGTGTCTATCTGAAAGTGGTCTGCAGCTCTAGCTAAGACCTCGTTCAGTAGTGGCCGATTGTACACAGGTCAGTCATTCACCGGTGGGTCCTTGGGAATAGGGGAGTCGAGACTATAGGCCTCTGCCTCGTCTTCCTCCTCCTCATCCTGGTCCTCATCGTCTCCATAATATTCAACCCCTGCCTGGTCATCTAATATTTGTATGTCTGGATCTTCACCATACTGATAAGGTTCAATAGTGAGTGGGTCTGAAATCAGGCCCTGAACTGGAGCCTCAGTACGGGGTCTCTTACTAGGAGGTAGAGGGTCTTTGGATCCGGAAGGAGTAGAGGTAGCAGGGGTATTCTGATAGCTCAGGAAGTAATCAGGATTTTTCTCGTAAAAACTTGCCATAAAAGACATTCTCCTCATCACTCTGTCGATGTCTTCAGAGCTCCATTCTTTGGAACTGGGAATGACCACTTCCTGCTGGGGTTCATCTTCTATTCCCATATCCTGTGGAGTGGGAGGGACAACTTTAGGCCTAGTGACAGGGTGCCGTGTCTTGGACTTCTCAGAAGATTTATGTTTCTGGTGTTCAGAAGCTTTTTTCTGTTTCCCCCCTTTTCCATGTGTAGAGGCATGTTTTTCCTGACTCTTTGGCTTTCCCAGAATCTTTTGACGCCTGGCGTCAAGATTCGGAGGTGGGTTCACTAGGTTCTGGAGTCTTAGAGGAGGGACGTCGAGACTCGGAGGCAGACTTAGAACGAACTGCCGGAGTCGACTTTGAAGGTGCTGCTTGGGGGTGGAGGTCGGATTCGTCTTCTGACGACCATACCTCTGTGACCTTAATTAACGTGGCACTTTTAGGAACCGTAGATGGTTGTCTGTGTGTCATGAGGCGACCGTGACCTGGAACGCCCAGAGGACACCGATTCTGCGGACCGCTTTCTTTGTGCCTTTTTCCGCCAATCACTCGACACGCGTGTCGAGTCTTGGGTGGGGTTAGTGTGTTTTAGATGAAGGTGTATGGGTAGCGCTCTTGCTGTCGGGTGTGGTCCCCATAACTGCCCCGCCGGACAGTCCTCTGAGGTCGGGGGCTTGCGCTCGGGTGTCTAACGACACCCCTGTGCCCTCGCCGTCGGATACGGTGGCATTGCTGTCATCACTGAAGGAACCCACCGCGTCCATGGCCTCGAGCTGCCTGGCGTAATGGGCCCAACGTTTGGTGGAGAGGTCCTTAAGTGTTTTAGCTTGAAAGAGCTTACACACTCTGCAATTTTCTTCGGGGTGGTCCCTAGGCAGACACAGATTACAGGAGTTATGCTTATCTACCCAAGGGAATTTACGGTTGCACTTTGGGGCAGAATTTAAATGGAGTACTCTCCATATGTTAATATATGGCAGCGGGCGAGTGTATGTAGGAAAATAAGCGAGTGTGAGTATGTCCACCCCCCACTCTTCCTACTTGCAGGGCCGAGGCCAGAGGCCTTCCGAGGCCCAAAGTCTGTCGTGCAGTCTCGACGGCTGTTTGTTCTCCAGTACCGGGGTCTATCTTCGCAGTCTCAATGTGGGATTTGAGGAACTGGAATTTTAGATTAATTTATGATAAATGGCTGACAGAAAGGGAACTCTGCAACTATGCTTCCGACAAGTATGGCGGAAAAAAACAATCTGAGGGTCCTACACGCGTGAGGGATCATGGGTACAGTGGACGTCACACTAGGGATAGTATTACTGGCACGCCCTAGTTCGACGCCCCTTTTCGAGTTTCGAAAAACAAACTGTAATACTCTGCAGCTTCCACTAGATGTCAGCCTATGCACAGCATGTGATCTAAGCAGAGCGCACAAGTTATGTGCTTTTGGTAAGTGTGTTAAACAGCACCCTCAGTGCAGTAACACAGGGGTGTCATAGTGACCTCCAAACATAGACTCCATACCCTGGGACTGACTACTGTCTCCCAGGGCATGTAAAGTCACCATTGGCTTTACTAGTCTTAAATTGTGTACAGAACCAGTACAAACCATCATATTGTGGAAGTACTGGTAGGGGTAATTAGATTGCCCCTGGGTCTGTTTTTCGAGGGCGCACTGTGCAGTCCCCCCTTGTCGAGTTTCTGGCTGGTGGCAGTGGATACCACACGAAATATTCCACCGGAATATTTCCTATGGGATTTTCCCATTCATTTTAAATGCACCACTTTTTGGTGCAATGTTAAAGATACCACTGGGTTATTTATTTAATATTTATTCCCCGGTTGGGTCTTTTTGCCAGGACTCGGTTTTAAAATGGCGTTTGTGTTCGCCTCTGAAACCCTAACCCAAGTCGAGCCCTTTGTTCCACTTTTGGCGGGCTTCTGCACAGAAGCCTCCAGAAGTGGTGCTACTCTGTCTGGGTCTACAGGATGTGTGGGAGGGGGGAATAGGCATCCTGGACTGAGTTGCCTTGGCAACTCAAGTCGCACTCTTGTGTGCTTGGCCCAGTGGTGAGCCGCCCGGCTCACCACTTAGCATGTTTGACTGACAGCTAGGCTGATGAATGGGGGTTTTCTGCATAAAAGCAGGGCTTTAGGGACTGGAACTTCAGAAGTCGCCACAGGACCTAAAGAATCCGAAAAGGGGAGAATCTGAGCCATCTACAACGACGACACCACCGGTGGAGCCCTGCTGTATGAAACTCACCACTTTCCCGACGAGAGAGAAGATCTTCTTCCAGGAGAGTCTTCTTCCCTTTGAGCTGGTGGGACCAACCAGTTCGCCTTTTTTCGCCTCCTGGATCATCTCGTGGTCGAATCGCCTGTGCCAAGCACGCCGACGGTTGGATAGCCACGCTTCACCACTACCGCGAAAAAAAGGGTAGTACCTTTTAACCGGGAAACTCCGCGGCTGGTTTCTTCCCTGGCAGTGCAACGACCTCCAGCTTTCCTCCATGTCGAGATCCTCTCTTCCCCTGGACGAAGCCCCGACTTGCACCAGCTGCCAGGAACAACTGCCCCTGCTGGAGCTTTCTCACCATTTCAGGTACTGTGTCCCACCTGGTCTCCCTTGCAACAGACTGTCCAAGGTGTCCCGTAAATCCTTGACTCTCTATCCTGGGGTGACCTTGGACCTGTTAACATTACCTTTCTAACATGATCCAACCTCTTTTTGACTTTCCTGCAAAGATTTTGAGTGCATTTCCACTGTGTGATCTTGGGCACATTCCGCCTTGCTCTCTCCAAGAGTGGGCCTGACCTATGAACTTTTTGCTCTACAGTAGACCCTGCCTTTCTTGACTTGCTGTGGTTTCTTAAAAGAGTTGGTACTGTGTGATTTTCCTATTCTGCCTTTTCTCTCCCTTTTTTTAACAAATTATTGGAGTGCCATCTATGGTTACGCGCTCACCTCTACTTTGCTAAATAAGTGGTGTCTTATCCTAGACTTGTCAAATAATTAATTAGGGAGGGGTATATATTTCTATTGACTGTGTTTGAACTTGCTTGACATATTAGTGCCAGTGTATTTTTACAAGTGTGTTTTTAAATAAATAATTATATACTTTTATACCAAAGCTCTGGTCAGTGTTTGCTTGTGCTACTGTATTTTTAGCCCTATCGTGTATACTCTATATACTGCCTAACTCTTCTTGAGAGAAGTCTGACTGCTCAGCCACAGCTACCAGGTAAATCTGGGTGGTGCAGACTGCTACCAATTGGGTTTACTGATAACACCTGTAGTCTTAAACTTTTTGCAGTGGTCCCTAAGGGAACTGCACAGGTTTCTGCCTAACACCGAATACATAGGGCATGATTTTATCAGACAAAAATTATCCCTGCAGGCTGCAGCGACAAGCCCACCTCGTTTATAGGCAAAAACCGAATTTTATTCCCTTGTTACATGACTGTAATTGTTTCTATTACTAAGTGGAGCAGGAATATCTTCCCCGAGTTGAGGACATATCTCCTCAAACCGCTCACTGGAACTAAGACTCTAAATGGAATTATGGGAGTTGTAGTCCTGGGAAGCCATGGAGCCATAGAGAGACAATGTCATCCTCAAGGGACTGTAAGGAACTCATGGTGGCAACAGTAAAGATACAAGTGATCACAGTTCAAGGGTGTTCATTGAACTTTATAATGGGTGAGATAAACGCCTAATCTAAACCTTAATTTAAGATGGGAGCAAGATATGGCCATCAAATAATAATAATAAGGCAGTCCTAGCTAGTGGCGTCTTCTCAAATAAAAATAAAAAATATATATAAATATAAATAAGGGCCTAAACTAAAAAATAAATATTGCCAATCCTTACTATTAAATTACAAAAAGAGTGTGGGATAAAGTTCACCAGAAAAGAAAGAAGTGTTCACAACATGATAAGTCAGGATGGTATGGCTGGGTCTCCATTCCCTACATTTGAAGCATGGGAAAAGGCGGGACTCTCGAGCACAGCACACGCCTTGGCCTCATCGGCACGAGGTTCACAGTTCCAGTTCAATATTATCAAAACCATCAGAGGCTAAGTCTCTTCCCAGAATAAAGTCTCTCGCCAGAAAAGGGTTGCTGATTGAAAATAACTAACAGACAAATAAAAGGTTCCTTTGGTACTCTTGTACCTTGGGCTATTGCTCTTCGACCCTGGGATCTCCCCCCCCATCAGGCTCAGATCCCGCTTGCAAACTGGGCCTCCCTCCGTTGGGTTCACTACGGCCTTCTAAATATTGCCTGTGATATTCAAATGGGTTTATTCTTGTCGACACAATGTTTGCGGGTGTATTATTCTTGATTCGCAAAGAACATACAAACAAATGTTCTCTCAGTGGTCTTGCACCTTGGGCGATTGCCTTTCACCCCGAGAATCTCCCTCTGTCAGGCTCACATCCTCCTTGCAAAGCTGGGCCTCCCTCTGTCGGGTTCACTACGGCCTTTCTTTAGCACAGTTGTATTTCTATCAGAGTTCATGTGTTGCTCGTTCTCATCAGAAAGCAGGGTTTTCCTCATCCTAGCTTTCTTTCGGCATCCCTCTGCCGAGTTCACACTTGCCTTATTCAACAGTTAACAATCTTATCAGAAAGCGGGGTTCCCGTCCCCTAGCTTTCCTCTGACAATGGGTCAGAGACTTTCGATTGTAGAAAGGATTTGACATGACCCTTGTAGGACCACTTTGACGCCTCTTGCCAACCTTTTCAAGGGCCTTTTGGTTCTTGTAGTTTCAAAGAACAGGTCCCGGTCAGAGACTTTCGAATGAGCGCCCATGTGGCGCTGGACCCCTCTGCACCTGGACCTCACGTGGGTTTTCTTTAAAGTTCAAACACATACACAAGTTTTCTCTTTCCAGATTCCTGGCATTCAAAATGTTGCTACTTGCAACCTTGGGCTCAACACAGTTCAGTTTGCTATCAGCTTCCTCCAACTCACCGCCTGTGCTGAACCGTTGACCTCTCCTGTTCTGCACGCCAGCTGAAACTCCTGGTCGTATGCTTCTCCTTTCGGAGGCTTCGCAGGTCTGAGTTGAAAAGGGCAAGTGAAATTCCTCCTTCGTCGTCCTTCCAGGTCTCACCATCTTTCTTCTCCATTTGAACTGCTGGTTTGATGTCATTGTCTCCTCCTGCATTCGACCTTGCTCGAAGTGTGCTTTCGTGCTCTGCCTTTTATCCCTGTGGGGAAGGTAAAGGGCCGTCAGATGTGCATGGTTACTGTCAATTGCCTGACTCTGCCTGACCCATGTGTTGAGACACGTCAGGTAAACTGCTCTGGTGTTAGTCTGTTGTCTGTTACCGTGCAAGAAAGTGTTTGTGTGGGAAAAGGGGTGGGGGTAGAGCTTCTAAATATCCTACAGGGTATGAGGGGGAAAAGGTGCTACAGGGAAGGGGATACTGCATCTCAACCCTCAGTGTGCCACTTCCACTACCCAAAGACCCCTCACCCAAGTGATCCTCCCACACTGGTCCACCCCCCAGGAACTGGATCCAATAGCAATGGCCGTGTCCTCGCCACCTGGACGACAGATCCAGGGGACTAGTAAATGCGACAACTTTGGGTTTCTCACAGAACATATGTGTACTTGTTTATAGTTATGCTTTACCTTGTGTCTTGGGAATGGGTGTGAAATGAAAAAAAATGAAGAAAAGGTTTTTAACCACCAATCATTGTAGGAGTGTTTGTGAGTCACAGAGTCTCTGTGTCGTGCTCAGGAGTTACTTGGAGAGCCTAAATGCTCCACTCACCCTGCAATACACTCACCATGGGGTTTCTGATATACAAAAAGGTTCAGGTATATACCACAATTGAAAACATCAGGTGCTCTCCTGGGAAGGTGCAGTGCCATAGCACATCTCATTCACCATCAAGGGAAACAAAATGGGGATAAAAGGGTTGCACAAGTATACAGATGGTCCCATGTGAGAAGGAAACAACATTGCTCACAGTAAGGCTGAACTTGAAGTCCACGCTACATAAGGTAAAAACAGAGTAAAGCACTAAAAATGCAGGGAAGTAGCCAGGTATCCGTCTGGTAATTCTCTTGGATGGGAAGAAGAGTGTGGAAAACCACTAGCCATGTACAGGATGCAACTATCTACTAAATATTTTAATTGAAGGTCACTACTATAATACATGGTAAAGAAATGTCAAATGGGAAATTGCATTTTTTACCATAAACTGCCTGTCCAAACCATACCCTACAATTAGGGTAATTGGTATTTTTGTCAAATACTTTGCTTTAGTTGGCAGTTCTTTATTTCGGGTACCTGATAGATGTTCAAAGGAAAATAGTTTCTCTGTCCCACGATCTAAGTCTGGAACTTCCTTCCAATACATTTCCAGAGTACCCCTAACCTAAAGCCATTTAAAAACATCAACCTATTTCCTTTAAGGACTGAACTTGCAACAGAAGAGAGCAGGCCCTTGAGAAAGTTTGTTAGTTTGTTCTGCAGGTGCTTTCCATCACCATCATAACTTGAACATAATGTATACACTTTTTATACAAGCATCAAAATGACATAAAACTGTACAAACCAGGGAGAACAGTTGGAGACCCGACACAGTTGCGCTGGGTACTTGCAAAATCTATGTCTAAGTAAACCAAGATAATGGTATGTTGTATCTTTTTAGGAGTTGGCGACAAAGTTGCAAGTTGAGTGTAACAAATGTGTTAAAGCTTACATTAATGTCAAGAGGTTATCCAACAGAGATAATTACCAAAGCTCAGAAAGAAACTCACAAAATTGACAGGACCACTCTACTGACATCCAAGGTCCGGTGCAGTCGAACAGATGACACCAAAACTAGATTTGTAACCAGATTTAGCCAAGAGAGTCATAAAGTTCAAAAAGGGATCAAAAGACATTGGCACTTCCACAAAATTGACCCAGATATCAAACCATGGGTATCTGATCTACCCCTATTTTCCTTCAGAAAGTCGCTCACGCTTAAGAACATGCTTAGTCCACCATTCAGGAAACCTACTGCAACCTGCCAAACCAACTGGCTACTTTCATCCGAAGCCAGTGGTTTTCGTAAATGCGCGACATGCACTATGTGCCTATATGCCTATACCACCAACATGATGGATTTAGGGGACACAGACCAGCGCTGTATCAGATAATTCATTAATTGCTGCTCTAAATTTGTTGTGTATGGGATTACATGTGTCTGTGGCCACAAATATATAGGCAGCACTATTAAAGAGCTACGCAACAGGATTAGGGGTCTCTCATCCCTCTTGAGTTCTAGCCAGGCCCAGTGTTTTAAAAAACCGGAAAACCTCTAGGCACAAGAATAGACTAAAGCTTATCAGACCAGGCGTGTATGTTTTGGTCAAGTAATTACATAGAGTATTGATGTTCATACCCTGAGTGGAATATACAGCATATTAACGCTTTTTAGCCAGATATTCAATGGATTGTTAGCGATCATCATCTTTCTGTTTCCTCTCAAAATCAGACGCATACACTACCTTGACTGACTCCGGCAGTATATTCATGCCAATATTCACACAATGTTTTAAGACCAAATTCTGCATATCCTGGAACCAGGTACTGTGCGAACGACTTTCTGCATGTCGCATAGTTAGGCCTAGAAGGCTTCCTTTCTCTGGGTCACTAAAGCGGATAGATGCCCACAATTTGCACAGTGCCAGCCGCCATAATGTGTTTAAAGAGGGCAAACCAAGTTCCAGAGGGATCACTTCTACTGGAACTGCATACAGTAGGCCCAAGAGACATCATAATAGTTTCCGCTCAAGTTTAAGCCAGCATACCAAGCCCAGTGGTAGCGTTTCAAGTGCGTAGTTCCACAATTCTAGTGCTCACAACTCACAATTGCTGTACAAACCAACTTCACATGGACATTAATCAAATAAATGTGATGTCTGCACCCCAAAATCTTTCTGGAAATGTTTCCAAAACTTTTTTTCTACTAATAATAATATATGGTAACCATGCATCGATATATAGCTTACCAGAAAATGGATTCTTGCCAATTATTAAGACATTTGGCAATGACATCATGATCAGTTGTTGCAAGGTCTCCTGGGGAAAAAGATTAACATGTTTTATTTCTCCAAGATATAACAAAATGAAGACATAAATGGTACTAAATGGCTATTAAGAAACAGTTTTGTAAATGCAAACTTCTGGCAGTCCTGGACGCATCAATGTTTAAACATAAGTTAGAAATTCTCAAAACTTTCTGTGGAAGCTGCCGTTTTACATAAATGGACCATTTTGCATAACATGACATATTCTTGGCTTCTAGGCAGAGAATCAGATCACATCAAATGGAAAATAATGTGAGCACTCTAAGGAAAGTAAGAATATTTTCTAACTTCCATGAAACGTTTGTTTGACAAGAAAATCAAACTGAGAACCATACATCAGTTACATTGGCGATAACTTCGAAAATGTATATCAATGCTTTTTAAATTGTGATACTGACCAAGACAAGGCCCTTCCTTAATGTAAGTAGAAATTAAAGGAGGGCTTAGACAGTGTTTCACAGTTCAATATTTTCTGCATATAATAGGGTTTTGCATTTTCTTCTTGCAAAGTTTGTTTGTGATAGGTGCCGGTATCATAGTTACGTATTTTGGGGGATAACCTTCTCATAACCAACCTTTATTATTTATTTTTATTGTGTGATATAACTTTATCCATTACAACTT